>NC_057808.1:562637738-562947968 GCF_018294505.1 Triticum aestivum
TAGTTGAATTAGTTGAATTAATAGAACTAGTAAGTGTTTAATGTTTCACCTATATGAACATAGGAAATGTCGTCTGACGACGAAAAAGATTTCATTAAGTGCGAATTCTGTGAAGACCAGCGCGGCCTGTGCGACAGAAATTTCCTTGTTGATGATAGGCGCTTCAGCATCAAGCTGGATGAGACCTTCGAAGTGGATACAGTAAGTCACAACGACAAGTCTTTTTTCGTAATTAAGCATGACTTATATATGCTTCATTTGCTTCAACTTATAATTTTTAATTTTCACTATTCTACTAGCGCATCCCCTGCCATGCAAGAATTTTTGTCTTGGATAAGATAGGTTTCAGTGCTATGGAAAATATGCAGGTAGAGAGAGTTTACCTGAAGACCGAGCATGGTTATACTTTCAACGTCAAATTATACAATGCAGACACGTACACCTATTTTGAATGCAAAACTTGGCAAGCACTATGCAAGGCTTATGCATTTGAGCCTGATATGGTTATCACCTTTGATATTCGTCCGGAAGATGATATTGAAGGTAATAGAGACATCTGGGTCGATGTGTAGACGCCTCTAGTTCTACCATTATGTGAGTTTCTCAACCATATTTATGTCTTTGATATTGTTTATTCAAAAATAGTTGACAACTAATTTCTATTGACAGCTTATTTCCATTCAAGCAAACATGTCCGGCGCTTGGTAGACAGGACTACCTACTACTGCCCCGGAGCTGAACTAACTGCGAGGAGATAAGTCATTATGTTTCATGGCTTGAGGATCTTGATGCTGTTAAGAGAAATCATTTTCCTGAATTTGAAAATCTTAGTACTCAAAACGTGCGACCAATAGTGATCGTATTGAACAACGGTCACATGTATTTAGGAAAGATGGTAAGATTTTTACTATTAGTCCTCAGTGCATCTTTTGCATACATTATTTTTCAAGCTAAACTTTCATTGCTATGTATATTAATTACTATACGACGTTCTTCAACAGGGACTCCCGATGACTGTTGTGCCTCAGTGGATCGAGACTAAAGGTCGCATGTCAATTGTTAGCTTACAGCCAAGATATCCTACAGTGCACATGACTGCATTCAGGATTTCTGAAAGCGATGAATGCTTAATAGTGAAAGATTGGAGCAAAATTATTAACGATCGCAGAGAAGTACTAGGGGGTAGCAAACAGAAGCGCAACCCACGATTAGGAGACAGGTTCATCTGCATGCTCCAACATGATGAATCAGGAGAGCTACATGTTCTATGCTATTTTACCTGAGAGAGAGAGAGAGCAGCAGGAGTGATTTAGCTAGTTATCATGCTCTTAGTACTTGTTGTCCTCTCATGCGTGTCCGTGTTCTTCGTCCTGAACTTAATCTCAAAGAGTGATTTGCTTTTGTGGTGTTATGAACGTTTATAATATCATGACCATGTTGAGCTCGATTATATCTTTGCTAGCCAGTATATACTGTTGTTGGTGATGATATGATGCAAGAGTTTTTATATTAATATGATGATGATGATGAGTTATTATATCATTTATGAAAGAAACCGCATATTAGTTTCAACTGGATGGATCCTAGCTAAGTGATCAAGTATATGCCATATCCATATTACTTAGATCACTAAGTGATCAAGTAATATGGATATGGCATATACTTGATCACTTAGCTAGGATCCACATGCATCCAGTTGAAACTAATCTGCGGTACTTTCACCTAATGATTTAACAACTCATTATAATGTAAAAAAATCACTAAATTAAATTGAAAACAAAAAACTAAAGGAAAAATAAAAATTAAAACCAAAACACACCCAAACATTTAGTACCGGTTTGTGTTACCAACCGGTACTAATGTGCTACACGCACCCAGGCCTGGCTCATGCCACGTGGTGGCACGTTAGCGCCGGTTCGTGCCGAACCGGTACTAAAGTGGGGGGGCCTTTAGTCTCCACTCTTTAGTGCCGGTTGCAGAACCGGCACTAAAGGCCCTTACGAACCGGCGCTAAAGCCCGGTTCTGCACTAGTGGTAACTCATCAATTACATTACTATAACCTGGACTAATAAGGGAAACCGAATATGCACAAGACAGTAACACTCACTTGAAGTTGTAAGGAAAGAGTATTATATCTTTGTTTTCATTTATTACCAACGATCGTAGCAAGTTGGCCTCGGTCTCTCTGGCCTTAAATTCAACCGTATATGCATCTATGAGATTTGTGTTAATGAACCCAATATCACCGATTTGTCTTTTCTTCAATTCACCGATCTTCAATCTGCATAATATAGTGAGGATAATTATAAATACATGCAATGAAAGAGCTGACATATATATAGAGACTTAATGACAGAAGTAGTACTAACAGACAGTAGCAAGTGACCGTTAATTTATCGAGGGCATGTTGATTGAAAAACTGGAAGAACTCCTCAAATGGAACATTCAACAGATCAATTCCAACGAGGTCATGCTCCTTTTTAACTCTCAGCGTCAAAATATTCCTCCCCCTAGACTCTCTGCAGGTTTTCATGTACCAATCATGGAATCTTCGCATCATCGTTGTTAGAGATCTTTCATCTTTGACGAGAGGCTTCCCGTACTTGTATCCGTGTTTGTCCACATCCAAGAAATCATAATGTACATCGTCGGGCAGGTAATCTCCAAGATTGGTATAACCGGGCACCATCCTCGGATCATTAGCGACGATATCGCTAGACACCTTGAGCGGGGGGCACGATTGGTTCACTTGTTGTCCGAGCTGCGCAATTTTTTTCCCAGCTCGTCGTTCTTTTAACCTTTGATCACTGATAGTACTTCCCGACCGCTCCGCTTCGATAAATGACCTTTCAATAATGCGCTCATAGTTGCCTTTCGGCGGAGACTTTGGTGGTTTCTTCAGGGCAGCCAGAGTGCGCTTCGCTTTCACCGGACCTATCTTCTCCTTCGGAGGTGGATGTTTCTTTGCTTTCACCCCTTCAACGAAGTTCGTCACTTCGGCTCGCACGATCTTCGTGGTTTCCTCCAGGGTCCTCTCGTATGGTAACTTCTCTGGAGTCTTCAGAGAAGGACCGAATCTGTATTGCCTCTCGCCTCTGGCTCTACTGCTAGACGCCTGAGCAGACGGAGCGGCTGCGGCTGTCTTCTTTCCTTTCTTACGAGGCGGAGGAGAAGGACTACGACGCGCCGGAGTAGCCGGAGCGGCGGCGGGTCTCTTCCGCCCTTGCTGACGAGGCGGAGAAGGAGGAGGCTGGCTGCTCGGGCGCGTCGGCGCAGGCGGAGAAGGAGGTGGAGTGCCGCCACGCACCGGAGAAGGAGACTGAGTGCCCTGATCACTCGCCGGAAGAGGAGGCGGAGTGCCCTGACTCACCGGAGGAGGAGGAGGAGGCGGAGGCGTCCAGTTCGGAAGGTTGATGAGCTCCTTCCTCCATAGGCATGGAGTCTTCAGAGAAGAATCCAGGCGAGTCTCCCCTTCACCCGTAGGGTGGTCAAGCTCGAGGTCCTCAAATCGTCCGTTATTTCATCCACCATCACCCTAGCATATCCTTCTAGAATCGGCCGACAGTGACAGGTTGCGCCAGGTTCAGGAGGAGCAACAGAGCCAACAGCCGCCTTGACTTTCATCCATTGCGTCATAAGGTGGCAATGTTGAGACTCCGTGATAGCATCCACGGGGTAGCTAGTAGGAGCCGTGAAGACAGGCTCCTGCTGAAGTAGCTCGGTGGAAGCCACACTGCTTCTCCGCTGAGATGGCGGGGTAGCTTCGGGGGAAGCTTCGGCAGGTCGTTTGCTGCGATTTGCTTCTCGTTCCTCTATCGCTTGTACCCTTGCGTGCAGCGCCTGCAGTTGGGTATGCTCCACTTTCTTCCTCCTCTCCTGGCATTTGTAACTGCATGCGTCCGGAAAACCAGCCTTCCACGGAACGGAGCCTGGCGTGCCTCGTGTTCTCTCTGCCTGGAACGAACGTCCCTTGCTGCGCTACCTCGATATACTCCTGAAGCCTCGTGACGGGTATTCGCAGTTGCTCATTCGTCCAAACACACTTCCCTGATACAGGGTCCAAGGTTCCGCCAACCCCAAAGAACCAAGTCCGGCAACGGTATGGCCAGTTCAATGTCTCTAGTTCGACCCCTTTATCAACCAGGTCATTCTCAGCCTTGGCCCACAACGGCCGGGCTTTGAGGTAGCCACCTGACCCCGTGCGATGGTGATGCTTCTTCTTCGCAGCATTTTTCTTGTTTGTCGCTGACATCTTCTTACTCTTGTCCGATGTCTTGTGGGCCACAAATGCGGGCCAGTGATCTCTGATCTTCTCATACCAGCCGGTGAACTCTGGTGTCTTCTCTTTGTTGATAAACGATGTTTTCAGCTCATTCTGCCACCTCCTGAATAGTTCTGCCATCTTCTTAAGAGCATGAGACTTGACCAATTGCTCTTTACTGGCTTCTCCGGATCCTCCTCTGGCGGTAGGGTGAAATTTGCCTTCAGCGCGGTCCAAAGATCATCTTTCTGCATATCGTCAACATAAGACACCTCAGGGTCTTTCTTCTTAGGCTTTCACCATTGGTGGATACTGATCGGGATCTTGTCCCTAACAAGAACCCCCCACTGAGCAGCAAATGCTTCCTTTGTCCGGATGGGTTCAATTGGCATGCCATTGCGTGCGATTGCTGTGATCTCAAACCTTTCATCCGACCGCAACTTTTTCGTCGGGCCTCGTCTCTTTACCGAAGTTGTGCTTGATCCGGAGGGCTAGAAAAAAGAAGAAAGACGAGAGTTAATTAATATGTGTACATACCAAAACAATGAATGCATCAATTAGCTAGTCAGCACAGGCTCAACTAATATATATACCTGGCCGGACTCGGTTCGGTCACCGGAGCCGTCATCACGGTCTCCTTCTTGCACCGGCATTGGGTCACCGGAGCCGTCATCACGGTCTCCTTCTTGCACCGGCATTGGGTCACCGGAGCCATCACAATCGTAGCCTGCTTCTTCACCCTGTCCTTCCAGATCATCGGTGTCATTGAGAAACGACAAGACGGCATCACTTCCTTGTGCGATTATGTCCCCCAACATCGCTTTTGTAGCTTCGTCTCAGGGGTGCTGCATAGTTTCTCCAAATATTTACAATATGGCAATTATTATTCAAACATGATAGATGGATATATTAGTGGCAAACGTAGAACTAGCTAGCTAATCACAAGAAGGAATCATATTAGTGGCCTCGACGCTGCTTCTCTAGGGTTTGGGGTGGCCTCGGCAACACTTCAAGGGTCTGGGGTGGCCTCGACTAAGCTTCAAGGGTTTGGGGTGGCCTCGACGACAACGCTCTTTTAACTTGGTAAATTTGGGTGACCTCGAGAGAGTTTGTCGGGTAGGGGCGCGGCGGGAGGGGGTAGGAGACCGACATCATTTTTTTTCTAGGGTTTGGGTGTCCTCGAGAGTTTTGGTCGAGCGTGAGGGTCGGGGGGTGCTCCCGTGGTATAAGTTATCACGGTCGCGAGGGGGTTATATCGACAACGACGACATACGACGACCCCTCGACCCTCAAACCCTTGGCGACCCCCGACCCCTCGGTGACCCTCGACCCTCTACCCTAGCTAGTTCCCGACCCTCGCCCCTCGAACCGTCGGCGACCCCTCCCCCCTCCCCCCTCATGTCGAAGTTATCGGGGAGGGGGTATATCGATAACGACATACCTGATAAAAAATAAGAAAAGGAAGAAGAAGAAAAAAAAGAAGAAAAAAAAGAGGAGAAGAAGAAAGGAATAGAGGAGAAGAAGAAAAAACAGAATATTAAGAAAAAACAGAATATTTTCTATTTTTTCTTCTTCTCCTCTTTTTTTTTTCCTTTTTTCCTCTTCTTATTTATTTCTCCTCTTCTTCTCCTTTTCTTTTCCTTCTTCCTAAACTAAACATAAATTAAAATAATCCTAAAACTAAACGAAACTTCTCCTCCTCCCTTTTTATGTCTTCTTCTTCTTTTTTTCATCCTAAAACTTTATGAAAAAAATTAAACAGAAAAAAAACAATAAAAATTCTATGAACAAAATAAAAATTCTATGAACAAAATTACAATAGAAAAAAATCATAAAAAATCTATAAAAATGACATATTCTTTGCATATGAACATACAAACATTTGCATATTCTACAATAATATCACCAAAAAAATCTATGAACAGAAAAAATCCTAACTTTTGCATATGAACATACATACATCATCATCATCATCTACTACTACTACTACAATATGAACAAAATATATATATATATATATATATATGTGAACAGGGGGCCTGCTTCGTCGTCGGCGTTGGGGCGGGCGCGCGGCGGTGTTGGGGCGCGGGGGGGGGGGGGGGAGAGGGGGGGGAACGGCGCGGTGAGGCTCAGAGTGTAGGCGAGCGGCGGCGAGGTCGGGGCAGGGCGCTCGGCGTGCGCGACGGCGAGGTCGGGGCAGCGCGCGGCGAGGTGGGGGCAGTGCTCGGCGACGGCGAGGTCGGGGCAGGGTGCAGCGAGGCCGGGCCTGGGGCGACGGCGACGACGGAGACGGTGGATGGGGGCGGCAGCCTGGCGGCGTTGATGTCGTCGGCGTAGTCGGGGCGGCAACTGCGAGATGAGAAGTACAAATTTTCACAAGTCCTGCTTATATACCCAGAGCATTGGTTCCGGTTCATTGCACAAACCGGGACCAATGCACCCTTTAGTCCCGGTTGGTGCCACCAACCGTGACCAAAGGTCAGTTTTCAGCAGCCCAAAGGGCAGGAAGAGGCCCTGTGCTGCCCGCGTCGCGGCCAAAACTTTAGTCCCACCTCGCTAGTTGAGAGAGCTTGAGAGTGGTTTAAAAGCGCAGCTGCGCCAACCCTCTCGAGCTCCTCTCAACTGCAGGCTTTCAGGCCTAATTTGTCAAGATGTGCTTGTGGGCCTACTGGGCCTCCTGCGGGCCTGAATCCTGGCCCATGGTTGGGTTTCTAGTCGTATTCAGGCCGTGGTGGCACTTTTTTCATTTTTTTTGTTGCTTTATTTATTTTATTTTGTTTCTACTTACAACAAAAAACTTACTGTTCCTATTTTTATTTATTTTATTAAAGTTTATTTATTTTACTTTTATAAAGTTTATTTTGTTTCTCTTCTTTATTTTATTAAATTTTATTTTTTTTATTTTTTTCTACTTATTTATTTTATTAAATTTTAAATTATTTTATTTTGTTTCTACTTATTTATTAAAGTTTATTTTGTTTCTTTCTGCTTTTCATGTTTTGAACAGAAAATACTTTGATAATTTCAGTGGCATGAATTTTATATAATTTTAGTTTAAAAAATACTAGAGGTTTATAAAAGCTTTTTAGTTCTTTCCTTTTGCTAATTATTTTGAGCTATAAGATCCTGAAATTGAAAAGCATTTCAAATGAACTCTGGAAAGGTTGAAAGTTGGCATGGTATCATCATTTCATCCACATAGCATGTGCAAGAAAGTAGAGAGGGTTACGGCAAAAACTGATGCACTTCGTGTACAAAATAGACAATCTCTTTCGAAGTATCAGGGTTTCATACGGAAACTCGTCTGTTACAAAGGGATTTCATTTTTTTGAACTTATTTGAACGCCAGACTTTTTCTGTGTTCAAAATGCACCATTCAAAGCCACATCATCAATTTTCAGCTCTTTCTGACTTCATTTGTTATTTTTCATGCATTTATTGATTATTTTGAGCTATAAGACCCTGAAATTAAAAAGCATTTCAAATGAACTCTGAACAGGTTGAAAGTTGGCATGGTATCATCATTTCATCCACATAGCATGTGCAAGAAAGTAGAGAGGGTTACGGCAAAAATTGGATGCTCTTCGTGTACAAAACGGACAATCTCTTTCGAAGTATTAGGGTTTCATACGGAAAGTCGGCTGTTACAAAGGGATTTCATTTTTTTGAACTTATTTCAACTCCAGACTTTTTCTATGTTCAAAATGCACCATTCAAAGCCACATCATCAATTTTCAACCCTTCCTGACTTCATTTGTTATTTTTCATGCATTTACTGATTATTTTGAGCTATAAGACCCTGAAATTGAAAAGCATTTCAAATGAACTTTGAAAAGGTTGAAAGTTGGCATGGTATCATCATTTCATCCACATAGCATGTGCAAGAAAGTAGAGAGGGTTACGTCAAAAACTGGATGCACTTCGTGTACAAAACGGACAATCTCTTCCGAAGTATCAGGGTTTCATACAGAAACTCGTCTGTTACAAAGGGATTTCATTTTTTAACTTATTTGAACTCCAGACTTTTTCTGTGTTCAAAATGCACCATTCAAAGCCACATCACCAATTTTCAACCCTTTCTGACTTCATTTGTTATTTTTCAAGCATTTACTGATTATTTTTAGCCATAAGACCCTGAAATTGAAAAGCACTTCAAATGAACTTTGAAAAGGTTGAAAGTTGGCATGGTATCATCATTTCATCCACGTATCATGTGCAAGAAAGTAGAGAGGGTTACGGCAAAAACTGGATGCACTTCGTGTACAAAACGGACAATCTCTTTCGAATTATCAGGGTTTCATACGGAAACTCGTATGTTACAAAGGGATTTCATTTTTTAACTTATTTGAACTCCAGAGTTTTTGTGTGTTCAAAATGCACCATTCAAAGCCACATCATCAATTTTCAACCCTTTCTGACTTCATTTGTTATTTTTCATGCATTTATTGATTATTTTGAGCTATAAGACCCTGAAATTGAAGGCAACATATAGCTCTAATGAATAGATAAGTGATACACCACAACCACACAACCTGGTCTCCTAGCTAGCCAGGACCTAACACCCACTCACTGCCGATTAGATGAGCCATGGGTCAAATCTCGTGTGGTTGTCAAGGATCCTCGATAAGGAATTGTGTTGTTGGTCCTATCCTTAGGGTCCAAGTCTCCTGGATCATGTTCGTTCCAAAAATCACGTTCCCAAAGGTTTCATTCCGTTTGGACTCCGTTTGATATTCTTTTTCTGCGAAACTCTGAAATAGGCAAAAAACAACAATTCTGGGTTGGGCCTCCGGTTAATAGGTTAGTCCCAAAAACAATATAAAAGTGAATAATAAAGCCCAATAATGTCCAAAACAGAAGATAATATAGCATGGAGCAATCAAAAATTATAGATACGTTGGAGACGTATCAAGCATCCCCAAGCTTAATTCCTGCTCGTCCTCGAGTAGGTAAATGATAAAAACAGAATTTTTTGACGCGGAATGCTACTAGGCATAATTTCAATGTAATTCTTCTTAATTGTGGTATGCATATTCAGATCCGAAAGATTCAAGACAAAAGTTTAGTATTGACATAAAAATAGAAATACTTCAAGCATACTAACTAAGCAATTGTGTCCTCTCAAAATAACATGGCCAAAGAAAGTTCATCCCTACAAAATCATATAGTTTAGTCATGCTCCATTTTCGTCACACAATAATGCTCTCATCATGCACAACCCCAATGAAAAGCCAAGCAATTGTTTCATACTTTAGTAATCACAAACTTTATAAACCTTCACGCAATACATGAGCTTGAGCCATGGATATAGCACTATGGGTGGAATAGAGTATAATGATGGGGGTTATGTGGAGAAGACAAAAAAGGAGAAAGTCTCACATCAACGAGGCTAATCAATGAGCTATGGAGATGCCCATCGATTGATGTTAATGCAAGGAGTAGGGATTGCCATGCAACGAATGCACTAGAGCTATAAATATATGAAAGCTCAACAAAAGAAACTAAGTGGGTGTGCATCCAACTTGCTTGCTCACGAAGACCTAGGGCACTTGAGGAGGCCCATTGTTGGAATATACAAGCCAAGTTCTATAATGAAAAATTCCCACTAGTATATGAAAGTGACAAAACAAGAGACTCTCTATCTTGAAGATTATAGTGCTACTTTGAAGAAAAAGTGTGGCAAAAAGGATAGTAGCATTGTCCCTTTTTTTTGGGCCTTCCTTTTTTTGGCCTTTCTCCTTTTTTGGGGGGACAATGCTCTATTAAATGATGATCATCACACTTCTATTTATTTACAACTCAACGATTACAACTCGATACTAGAACAAGGTATGACTCTATATGAATGCCTCTGGCGGTGTACCGGGATATGCAATGAACCAAGAGTGACATGTATGAAAGAATTATGAACGGTGGCTTTGCCACAAATACTATGTCAACTACATGATCATGCTAAGCAATATGACAATGATGAACGTGTCATGATAAACGGAACGGTGGAAAGTTGCATGGCAATATATCTCGGAATGGCTATGGAAATGCCATAATAGGTAGGTATGGTGGCTGTTTTGAGGAAGATATAAGGAGGTTTATGTGTGAAAGAGCGTATCATATCACGGGGTTTGGATGAACCGGCGAAGTTTGCACCAACTCTCAATGTGAGAAAGGGTAATGCACGGTACCGAAGAGGCTAGCAATGATGGAAAGGTGAGAGTGCATATAATCCATGGACTCAACATTAGTCATAAAGAACTCACATACTTATTGCAAAAATCTACAAGTCATCAAAAACCAAGCATTACGCGCATGCTCCTAGGGGGATAGATTGGTAGGAAAAGACCATCGCTCGTCCCCGACCGCCACTCATAAGAAGGACTATCAAAGAACACCTCACGTTTCAAATTTGTTACATAACGTTTACCATACGTGCATGCTACGGGACTTGCAAACTTCAACACAAGTATTTCTCAAATTCACAACTACTCAACTAGAACAACTTTAATATTACTACCTCCATATCTCAAAACAATCATCAAGCATCAAACTTCTCTTAGTATTCAAAACACTCATAAGAAAGTTTTTACTAAACTTGAATACCTAGCATATTAGGATTATTAAGCAAATTACCATGCTATTTAAGACTCTCAAAATAATCTAAGTGAAGCATGAGAGATCAATAGTTTCTATAAAACAAATCCACCACCGTGCTCTAAAAGATATAATACTAGAGTAAACTATATAACTCAAAAGATATAAGTGAAGCACATAGAGTATTATAATAATTTCCAAATCATGTGTGTCTCTCTCAAAAGGTGTGTACAGCAAGGATGATTGTGGCAAACTAAAAAGCAAAGACTCAAATCATACAAGACGCTTCAAGCAAAACACATATCATGTGGTGAATAAAAATATAGCTCCAAGTAAAGTTACCGATGGAAGTAGACGAAAGAGAGGATGCCTTCCGGGGCATCCCCAAGCTTTGGCTTTTAGGTGTCCTTAGATTATCTGGGGGGTGCCATGGGCATCCCCAAGCTTAGGCTATTGCCACTCCTTGTTCCATAATCCATCAAATATTTCACCCAAAACTTGAAAACTTCACAACACAAAACTCAGCACAAAATCTCGTGAGCTCCGTTAGTGAAAGAAAACAAAAGACCACTTCAAGGTACTGTAATGAACTCATTATTTATTTATATTGGTGTTAAACCTACTGTATTCCCACTTCTCTATGGTTTATAAACTATTTTACTAGCCATAGATTCATCAAAATAAGCAAACAACACACGAAAAACAGAATCTGTCAAAAACAGAACAGTCTGTAGTAATCTGTAACTAACGCAAACTTCTGGAAATCCAAAAAATCAGCCAAAATAGGACGACCGAGACAATTTGTTTATTGATCAGCAGCGATTGGAATCTTTATTTTATCACGTTCTGGTGATTTTTAACAATTATTTTCGTGAACAGAAAGTTTCTGGAAATTTCTGCAAGATCAAATAACTATCATCCAAGAAGATCCTATAGGTTTAACTTGGCACAAACACTAATTAAAACATAAAAACACATCTAACTAGAGGCTAGAACAAATATTTATTGAATAACAGCAAGGAAAAATATTGGGTTGTCTCCCAACAAGCGCTTTTCTTTAAAGCCTTTTAGCTAGGCATTGATAATTTTAATGATGCTCACATGAAAGACAAGAATTGAAGCACAAAGAGAGCATCATAAAACACGTGAAAAACACATCTAAGTCTAACATACTTCCTATGCATAGGCATCTTATAGAAAAACAAATTATCATAGCAAGCAAAAACTAGCATATGCAAGGAAGCGGAAAGGAACAATAGCAATCTCAACATAACGAGAGGTAATTTAGTAACATGAAAATTTCTATAACCATATTTTCCTCTCTCATAATAATTACATGTAGGATCAGAAGAAAATTCAAAAATATAGCTATCACAGAACATATTCTCAACACGATCCACATGCATGCGAAGTTGACACTCTTCCAAAATAGTGGGATTATCATTAACTAAAGTCATGATTTCTCCAAGCCCACTTTTATCAAAAATTTCATAAGACTGAATATTATCCAAATATGTGGGATATAAAGTTGACACTCTTCCAAACACACTTTCAATATTATTGCAAACACTATTATCAATCTTATATTCATCATGGGGCTTAAATAAATTTTCAAGATCATAAGAAGAATCTCCCCAATCATGATTATTGCAACAGGTAGTGGACATAGCAAAACTAGCATCCCCAAGCTTAGGGTTTGGCATAATATTAGCATAATTTACATCAATAGAATTTATAATAAAATCGTTGCAATCATGCTTTTTATTCAAAGATCTATCGTGAATCATTTCATAAAGCACTTCATCACAATTTTCAGATTCACGGATTTCAAGCAAAACCTTATAAAGATAATCTAGTGCATCCAAATCACTAGGATCATAATTGGATCTCTTAAAAAGATTGGCAAGCGGATGAGGATCCATAGATATTAGCTTCTCTGTTTAGGAATAAATACTCAACTATTTCAACCAAACGAGCAAACGAGCCAAGTAAGACGTCAAGGCAAACGAAAAGACGAACGGAAAAGAGAGGGCGAATAAACGGCAAGGGTGAAGTGGGGGAGAGGAAAACGAGAGGCAAATGGCAAATAATGTAATGCGGGAGATAAGGGTTTGTGATGGGTACTTGCTATGTTGACTTTTGCATAGACCTCCCCGGCAACGGCGCCAGAAATCCTTCTTCCTACCTCTTGAGCACTGCGTTGGTTTTCCCTTGAAGAGGAAAGGGTGATGCAGCAAAGTAGCGTAAGTATTTCCCTCAGTTTTTGAGAACCAAGGTATCAATCTAGTAGGAGGCTACGCACGAGTCCCTCGCACCTACACAAAACAAATAAATCCTCGCAACCAACGCGATAAGGGGTTGTCAATCCCTACACGGTCACTTACGAGAGTGAGATCTGATAGATATGATAGGATAATATTTTTGGTATTTTTATGATAAAGATGCAAATTAAAATAAAAGCAAAGTAAAAAGGCAACGGAAATAACTAAGTGTTGGAAGATTAATATGATGAAGATAGACTCGGGGGCCATAGGTTTCACTAGTGGCTTCTCTCAAGAGCATAAGTATTTTACGGTGGGTGAACAAATTACTGTTGAGCAATTGACAGAATTGAGCATAGTTATGAGAATATCTAGGTATGATCATGTATATAGGCATCACGTCCGAGACAAGTAGACTGACTCCTTCCTGCATCTACTAATATTACTCCACACATCGACCGCTATCCAGCATGCATCTAGAGTATTAAGTTCATAAGAACAGAGTAACGCCTTAAGCAAGATGACATGATGTAGAGGGATAAATTCATGCAATATGATAAAAACCCCATCTTGTTATCCTCGATGGCAACAATACAATACGTGCCTTGATGCCCCTACTGTCACTGGGAAAAGGACACCGCAAGATTGAACCCAAAGCTAAGCACTTCTCCCATTGCAAGAAAGATCAATCTAGTAGGCCAAACCAAACTGATAATTCGAAGAGACTTGCAAAGATAACCAATCATACATAAAAGAATTCAGAGAAGATTCAAATATTGTTCATAGATAAACTTGATCATAAACCCACAATTCATCGGTCTCAACAAACACACCGCAAAAGAAGATTACATCGAATAGATCTCCACGAGAGAGGGGGAGAACATTGTATTGAGATCCAAAAAGAGAGAAGAAGCCATCTAGCTACTAACTATGGACCCGAAGGTCTGAAGTAAACTACTCACACTTCATCGGAGGGGCTATGATGTTGATGTAGAAGCCCTCCGTTATTGATGCCCCCTCCGGTGGAGCTCTGGAACAGGCCCCAAGATGGGATCTCGTGGGTACAGAAGGTTGCGGCGGTGGAATTAGGTTTTTGGCTCCGTATCTGATCGTTTGGGGGTACGTAGGTATATATAGGAGGAAGGAGTACGTCGGTGGAGCAACGTGGGGCCCATGAGGGTGGAGGGCGCGCCTGGGGGGGGGGGGGGTACGCGCGCCCCCCTACCTCGTGGCTTCCTCGAAGCTTCCTTGACTTAGGGTCCAAGTCTCCTAGATCATGTTCGTTCCAAAAATCACGTTCCCGAAGGTTTCATTCCGTTTGGACTCCATTTGATATTCTTTTTCTGCGGAACTTTGAAATAGGCAAAAAACAGCAATTCTGGGCTGGGCCTTCGGTTAATAGGTTAGTCCAAAAAATAATATAAAAGTGAATAATAAAGCCCAATAATGTCCAAAGCAGAAGATAATATAGCATGGAGCAATCAAAAATTATAGATACGTTGGAGACGTATCACGTGCTGAAGAAAAGGCCACTTAAATTTATCATACGCCTTCTCAAAATCCACTTTGAAGATAACCCCATCTAGTATCTTTGAGTGGATCTCATGAAGCGATTCATGCAGCACAACCACCCCTTCCAGTATATGTCGTCCCGGCATGAACGCTGTCTAGCTTGGTTGGATCACCGAATGGGCAATTTGTGTCAATCTATTAGTTTCCAACCTTTGTGAATATTTTGAAGCTCACATTCAACAGACATATGGGCCAGAATTGCTCGATCCGAACTGCCTCATCTTTCTTGGGTAGCAGCGTTATCGTACCGAAGTTGAGATGAAACAACTTCAAATGACCGTTGAAAAAATCGTGAAACATAGGCAGACGATCATCTTTAATGATATACCAACATTTCTTATAGAATTCAGCTGGAAACCCATCTGGTCCCGGTGCTTTATTCGGTTTCATTTACGATATTTCTTCAAGAACCTCTTTTTAGTAAATGGTGCTGAGAGAATATCATTCTCCGCTGTCTGTAGTTGAGGAATATCCTCAATGACAGACTCATCTAGCGTCATCGTACTTGTATTCGGGGGTCCAAAGAATTGCTTATAGTAACTTGAAATATAAGATTTCAGATTCCGTGTCCCAGTATTGTCCCCTTGTCCGGTTCAAGTTCTATAATTTTCTTCTTCCTATGTTTACCATTTGCAACCATATGGAAGAATTGTGTATTGTTGTCCCCTAGACAACCTTAAGCGTTTTAGCCCGCAATGCCCACTTAAGCGGTAGAATATACGTACGTCCGTCGATCTTGATTTGGATGTATCATCCATGTCTAGCTACCTAGCTTTGGACTTTATTTTTCATGCATGCCGTACATATATACACACAACCACACAACCTGGTCTCCTAGCTAGCCAGGACCTAACACCCACTCAGTGCCGATTAGATGAGCCATGGGTCAAATCTCGTGTGGTTGTCAAGGATCCTCGATAAGGAATTGTGTTGTTGGTCCTATCTCCGTAGCTAGGCATGCCATGCATGCATATATATAGAAATTAGCTAATTGCCTAATTAATTAGGCAAGCTTGTGTTATGCACACTGGCAAGCAAGCACGTATAACATTCACATGCATCGTCATGACCTGATTGTGGATCGTTATAGGGATATCTTGAAATTAACATGTGGCTCTGGAGATTTCTTCACATAAATGAAGAAAAGATTAACCACCTGAGCTTTCACAAAATAATTCAATGGCATGAAGTGCCCTATTGATTAGACATTTGCTTTACCTTAAGCAAAAAAATAACACATGACTCCTCACGCACCCGACGCAAGCTATATATGCATGCATCCAAGCATAGTTCGACCAGCGGTTAGGTAATAAGGGCATCTCCCACTAGTAGAAAACAGGGCTTTCGTTCGGGCCTGGCCAGCCCATTAGTCCCGGTTCTGCACGAACCGGGACCCATGGGGTGCATTAGTCCCGGTTCGTGAGCCCAGGGGGCCGGCCGGGACCTCGTGCGCATTGGTCCCGGTTCGTTTCGACCCATTTGTCCCGGTTCTAGGCACGAACCGGGACCAATGAGCCTCGCTCCTGGCCCACCGCCATTGGTCCCGGTTCGTGGGTCGAACCGGGACAGAAGGGGGAGCTTTAGTCCCGGTTCCTGCCACGAATCGGGACAAATGAGTTGCCTATATATACCCCATCGCCGCAGCAGAGCACTCCATAGTGCTCTGTTTTTTCTGGCCGGCGAGGGGAGGGCATTTGGGTGCTCTAGCTCACCTCCTATGCACATGAGGTGTTCGATGAAATGCCCGAGCCACACTAGTTAAGCTTTCCCCTCTCGAAGCTCAATCTCCGAGCTCCATTTCACCGAGATTTGTCTAGGTTTATATTAGCGGTCTGTCACGCCCCGTCCCCGTCTTCACCGCCGTCGATCGCCCGCGCCGATCTCGTCGCCGGCACCACCGTGGTGAGCCTCTTGTTCTTATCTTCTTTCTGAAAGAAAAAAGTTCTTACTTCAGATAGATACTTGTCTAATTTTCTTACTTTTATTATTCCTTGTTATTATATAGTGCGATGGTTTTGGTATCCGCCCCCGTCGGCCCTCGTCATGCCTATGATTCGGATGTGGTATATATTATCTTTTATAACTATTTGGTTCATTGATTGTTTATGACAATTATGCCGACCAACGTGACATAGATTTTATTTATCTAGGAGGTGGTTGAACCGGAAATTCCAACCGACCCTATTGTCGAGAGGTTAAATTTAGTTGAAGAAGAAAACAATTAGTTGAAGGAAAAAATAAAAAAAATTGAGGAGGAGAAGATGATATTGGAGTTGCATGTTGCGGATGTCGTCGATGATCACAAGATCAAGATGGATGCAATGCGGTTGAAGATTAGAAAATATGCAATTCATACCAAGGCTTGGTATCATTATGCAGTTGGATCACTTGTTACCTTGGTTGCGATTATGATCGCATTTGTTGTTGCATCGAAATGTTTTACATAATTTCAATGTATGGTTTAATTAGATGCTCTGGAGAGCTATATGTTGTTCAATGAGAACTACGTATGTACTTTGGTTTTAATATGATGATGAACTTCTATTAATTTGGTCACTTATCAATTTCAGGGTCTCAAAATAATCAGTAAATGCATTAAAAATAAAAAATGAAGACAGAAAGGGTTGAAAATTGATGATGTGGCTTTGAATGGTGCATTTTAAACACAGAAAAACTCTGGAGTTCAAATAAGTTCAAAAAATGAAATCCCTTTGTAACACACGAGTTTCCGTATGAAACCCTGATATTTCGAAAGAGATTGTCCGTTTTGTACACGAAGTGCATCCAGTTTTTGCCGTAACCCTCTATACTTTCTTGCACATGCTATGTGGGTGAAATGATGATACCGTGCCAACTTTCAACCTTTTCAGAGTTCATTTGAAATTCTTTTCAATTTCAGGGTCTAATAGCTCAAAACAATCAGTAAATGCATGAAAAATAACAAATAAAGTCAGAAAGGGTTGAAAATTGATGATGTGGCTTTGAATGGTGCATTTTGAACACAGAAAAACTCTGGAGTTCAAATAAGTTCAAAAAATGAAATCCCTTCGTAACAGACGAGTTTCCGTACGAAACCCTGATACTTCGAAAGAGATTGTCCGTTTTGTACACGAAGTGCATCCAGTTTTTGCCGTAACCCTCCCTACTTTCTTGCACATGATATGTGGATGAAATGATGATACCATGCCAAGTTTCAACCTTTTCAGAGTTCATTTGAAATGCTTTTCAATTTCAGGGTCATTTAGCTCACAAAAATTAGTAAATGCATGAAAAATAACAAATGAAGTCAGAATGGGTTGAAAATTAATGATGTGGCTTTGAATGGTGCATTTTGAACACAGAAAAACTCTGGAGTTCAAATAAGTTCAAAAAAATGAAATACCTTTGTAACAGACGAGTTTCCGTATGAAACCCTGATACTTCGAAAGAGATTGTCCGTTTTGTACACGAAGTGCATCCAGTTTTTGCCGTAACCCTCCCTATTTTCTTGCACATGCTATGTGGATGAAATGATGATACCATGCCAACTTTCAACATTTTCAGAGTTCATTTGAAATGCTTTCCAATTTCAGGGTCATTTAGCTCACAAAAATCAGTAAATGCATGCAAAATAACAAGTGAAGTCAGAAAGGGTTGAAATTTGATGATGTGGCTTTGAATGGTGCATTTTGAACACATAAAAATTCTGGAGTTCAAATAAGTTCAAAAAAATGACAACCCTTTGTAACAGACGAGTTTCCGTATGAAACTCTGATACTTTGAAAGAAATTATCCGTTTTGTACACGAAGTGCATCCAGTTTTTGCCGTAACCCTCTCTACTTTCTTGCACATGCTATGTGGATGAAATGATGATACCATGCAAAAAGAAAATTAACTAAAAAACTTTTATAAAACTCTAATAGCAAAAGGAATGAACTAAAAAGCTTTTATAAACCTCTAGTATTTTTTAAACTCTAATAGCAAAAGGAATGAAATTATCAAAGTATTTTCTATTCAAAACATGAAAAGCAGAAAGAAAGAAAATAAACTTTAATAAATAAGTAGAAACAAAATAAATTAAATTAAAATTTAATAAAATAAATAAGTAGAAACAAAATAAAATAAATTAAAATTTAATAAAATAAATAAGTAGAAACAGAATAAAAAGATAAACTTTAATAAAATAAATAAGTAGAAACGAAATAAATTAAATTAAAATTTAATACAATAAATAAGTAGAAACAAAGTAAAATAAAATAAAATAAAATAAACTTTTATAAAATAAAGAAGTAGAAACAAACTAAACTTTATAAAAGTAAAATAAATAAACTTTAATAAAATAAATAAAAATAGGAAAAGTATGTTTTTTGTTGTAAGTAGAAACAAAATAAAATAAATAAAGCAAAAAAAAAATGAAAAAAGTGCCACCTACTGGGCCAACACGGCCTGAATACGACTAGAAACCCAACCATGGGCCAGGATTCAGGCCCGCAGAAGGCCCAGTAGGCCCACAAGCACATCGTGACAAATTAGGCCCGAAAGCCTGCTATTGAGAGGAGGTCGAGAGGGTTGGCGCAGCAACGCTTATAAACCACTCTCGAGCTCTCAAAACTAGCGAGGTGGTACTAAAGTTTTGGCCTCGACGCGGGCAGCACAGGGCCTCTGGTCCCGGTTGGTGCAACCAACCGGGACTAAAGGGGTGCATTGGTACCGGTTCGTGACACCAACCGGGACCAATGCCCCCCCTTTAGTCCCGGTTGGTGCCACCAACTGGGACCAAAGGCCGGCGCTTCCCGCCCTTTGGGCTGCCGAAAACAGACCTGTGGTCACAGTTGGTGGCACCAACCGGGACTAAAGGTGGCATTGGTCCCGGTTGTTGCCACGAACCGGAACCAATGCTCTGGGTATATAAGTTGGACTTGTGAAAATTTCACAATTTCATTGTCAGTTTGTGCCCGACGCCCCAGCGCTGCTCCTCGTCGCCGTCGCCGTCATCGCCCCTGCCTCCGACGCCATCGCCGCGCCGCCCCTGCCTCAGACGCCGTCGCCGCGCCGCCCTGCCCCCGACCACGCCGTTGCCGCGCCGGCCCCTGCCCCGCGGCCAGCCCCCGCGCGCTGGCGCCCTTGCCTCCCCCGCCGTCACCATCGCTAGACGCCCCCGCTATGAGCCGCCGCGCCGGTCTGACTCTTTTTTTTTATTTTGTATTAGATTAATTTTTTGTTCATATATATAAAATGTATATTTGTATGTATGTGGCTATATGTAATGAAAGATCCTCGATGTCGCCTAGAGGGGGGGAGTGAATAGGCGCATTAAAATAATTACGGTTGAGGCTTGAACAAATGCGGAATAAACCTAGCGGTTAATTTGTCAAGCACAAAACCTACAACAACTAGGCTCACCTATGTGCACCAACAACTTATGCTAAGCAAGAAAACCTACTTAGGTGATAGCAAGATATATGACAAGAAACAATATGGCTATCACAAAGTAAAGTGCATAAGTAAAGGGCTCGGGTAAGAGATAACCGAGGCACGCGGAGACGATGATGTATCCCGAAGTTCACACCCTTGCGGATGCTAATCTCTGTTTGGAGCGGTGTGGAGGCACAATTCTCCCCAAGAAGCCACTAGTGCCACCGTAATCTCCTCACGCCCTCGCACAATGCAAGATGCCGTGATTCCACTAAGGGACCCTTGAGGGCGGTCACCGAACCCGTACAAATGGCAACCCTTGGGGGCGGTCACCGAACCCGTAAACTTTGGCAACCCTTGGGGGCGGTCACCGGAACCCGTCAAATTGCTCGGGGCGATCTCCACAAACTAATTGGAGACCCCGACGCTTGCCCGGAGCTTTACACCACAATGATTGAGCTCCGAACACCACCAACCGTCTAGGGCGCCCAAGCACCCAAGAGGAACAAGCTCAAGGGTACCAAGCACCCAAGAGTAATAAGCTTCTCAACTTGTAACTTCCACGTATCACCGTGGAGAACTCAAACCGATGCACCAAATGCAATGGCAAGGGCACACGGAGTGCCCAAGTCCTTCTCTCTCAAATCCCACCGAAGCAACTAATGCTAGGGAAGAAAATGAGAGGAAGAACAAGAAGGAGAACACCAAGAACTCCAAGATCTAGATCCAAGGGGTTCCCCTCACATAGAGGAGAAAGTGATTGGTGGAAATGTGGATCTAGATCTCCTCTCTCTTTTTCCTCAAAAACTAGCAAGAATCCATGGAGGGATTGAGAGTTCGCAAGCTCGAAGAAGGTCAACAATGGGGGAAGAACACGAGCTCAAAGGATAAGGTTCAATGGGGAAGAAGACCCCCTTTTATAGGTGGGGAAAAATCCAACCGTTATGCTCACAGCCCGCACAGAGCGGTACTACCGCTCCAAGGAGCGGTACTACCGCTAGGGCGGTAGTACCCCTTTGACAAAGAACAACGAGGAGGCAAAAGGCTAGTAGAACCGCCGGAGCGGTACTACCGCTCGTCCCCACGGTACTACCGCTCGACCTCACGGTACTACCACTAGGGATAGCGGTACTACCGCAAGTGGTAGCGGTACTACTGCTTGTGAGCGGTACAAAAAAATACTTCCGTGCCTACTTCCGCTGAGCAAAACACGAGATTTTGGTCCGGAGCGGTACTACCGCTCAGGAGCCGCGGTAGTACAGCTCTGGAGCGGTACTACCGCTCAGGAGCCGCGGTAGTACCGCTCCCAAGAGCGGTACTAAAAAATTACATCCGCAACAGCCCCTTTAAAGGACACCAAAACTGACACAACTTTTGCAAACGGACTCCGAATTCGACGAAACCAGGTTTGTTGGAAAGCGAGCGACAAGGGCTAACACAATCTTGATAGAAATACCAATAAGAAGCAAATGAGAAAAGGCCCAAAAGTAAATGGTGAGAACCCTTCCTCGGATAAGACCGGTAAAACCTCCAACATCGAAAACATCATAGAACACGCATGCAAACTCCGTTTTCGATGAACTCAAGCTTGTCATCAAGATGACCATAAGATCTAAGGCTCACAAAGAGAACCAAACAAGAACCAAGAAACATGATGCAAGGATGCAATGGTTTGAGCTCTCGACGAACGATACGATTAAGCTACTCACTTGAGAGCCCCCCTTGATAGTACGGCTATCGATCCTATAACCCGGTCTCCCAACTACCACCATGAGACCGGTAAAATAGAAAACCTATCAAGGGAAAACCTTTGCCTTGCACATGGTCCACTTGAGCTAGATGATGATGATCTTGACACCCTCAAGTTGGACCACCTTTCTTGATTGCGTTGGCTTGATGAAGACTAGATGATTACTCCCCCATAGTCCACTATGGGTGAGCCAATCTTCGGCACATCTTCACAAGTCCATTGTCACCACAATGGACGGCAAGCTTCAACCACTTGATCTCTCCGTGATGCTCCACTTGAACTTGCACACGGCAATCTTGATGACGATCACCACTTGATGTCATCCTCTCCATGGGTTGAGTGATATCTTACTCTTGAAGCAAGCCCATGAACATGTACCTAACCCCACATAGAACTCTCACATAGACCATGGGTTAGTACACAAAGCACAATGGACAATGCTTACCATACCATGGGATCACTTGATCCCTCTCGGTACATCTTCTACGCTTTGTGAGTTGATCAACTTGATTCACTCTTGACTTAGTCTTGATCAACCTAGAATCTTTCCAACTCTCTTCATTTGGATGATGTCTTGAAGGTAAACATGAATGATCACACAATCTTCTTCTTCAAGACATGCTTGCAATAAGCTCAAATCTCACATGACCAATCTTTGGATAATTGCTTAATAGCACCTTGGTCAACACAAACTCTCCTTGAAACCAACACATGTACTCCAAGAAAAGCCTATGGACAAAACCTTCAAATATAACTCAAGGCAACCATTAGTCCATAGAGATTGTCGTCAATTACCAAAACCAAACATGGGGGCACCACATGTTCTTTCAATCTCCCCAATTTTGGTAATTGATGACAATCACTTTCAAGAGAGTTTATATAAGGAATTATGCATCACCATGCAATGCAACAACCAATGATGCATGAGTAAGAGATGCAAATGCTTAGGAACAAAACCAAAGCAAGAGGAGAGAATTCTCTAAACTTCTCCACAAAACTCTCTGAAACATCCACCCCGTTGGCATCGATTGCCAAAATGGGAGAAAAGCTTAGAAGGCCAATATAAATTGTGTTCCTCCATAATTTGTGTATTTCTCAACAAGAGAGTAGAATGCAATACACAAGTTTGACGGTAAATACTAGGAGGAACACAAACTATATTTAGGCCCAAAGTTTACAAAAGAAAGATATGCCACAAAGACATAAGAAAGAGAGAAACAAGCAAACAAGCAATCAAAAGATACCAATTGAAGCAAGCAATCAACGGATATCAATTGAGCCAACTAGACCAATGATCCTACGTGCCACATGAATGAAATAAATTATGATATGAGCAAAGGAGTGTTCTAGAGAAACTAGAGAAGCTCCCCATGATTTGTGCACAATTTAGTTTTATAACTGGATACAACGAGCACAAAATAGGATCGTCACTCCCCCAAGATCAATAGAACCTCACGAAAAGTGCAAGAGAGCAACAGAGTGTTCTAAAGACACTAGTGAAGCTCTCCATGATTTGTGCACTTCTTACAATATTTGCATTAGGATACCGAGTGCACAAAATAGGATCATCACTCCCCGAAAATCAATAGAAACTCACAACAAGTGCAAGTGAGCATATAGGAAACAAAGCCTAGCACTTGCAACAAAAAAATGGTTGAGCAACATATAAAAGAGGCAACTTAAGAGTAGGCTCAACCAAAATGATGTGCGTGAGTCATGGCAAAGCACTTGAGAAGACTAATGTACGAATGAGCATTAAGCATCAACATAGTCTTGGATAGTGGAGATACAAGGTGCATGACATGTCCTCACCACACACACCAAGCAAAAGCGTTCACAAGCACACTAAAAATGCAAAATGAATAACCAACACTTGCGAGAACCCATGGTGAAGATAGAAGATGAAAGCCTCATCAAGACGAGGGATACCAATTAAGATGGCAAAAGCCTCGTAGAGATAAGCATGAGGAAAATAAACTTCACCACACAGGAGTGCATCAAGATGCAACGAGATAAGACATGCACTCAAGGCAAAAGCTTTCACGGAGCCACCAAAGAAATAACAAGAAAGACAAGGTGGACGTGAAAGAAAGGATATCATCTAGAGATGTAATTTCTTTCAAGTGTATAAGGTTCTAGGTAGACGAGATCATGATGATATATATCTACAAAGAAGGATGTACACCCGAAATAGTTACAACACGAAGGAACAAGATATCCAAAAGGAAGTCATAGATATACCAATAAGATATTTGCTTGGAAGCATAGCACATGGCTAGATATGATCTTATTGTACATAAATGAATTCCTACCACACAACCATCAAAGACATCACAACTAGCAACAAGAGATCATTGTTGGGATGCTTTGAGAAAGGAAACAAGTATCACAAGAGAGAATGAATAACATGCCATGATACAACCTACACAAGGTTGATGCAAGAAATGTGTGCATGAAGTATATGAAGATACTTGTTACCGAGTTAACATTGGAAGGATGTAGTAGATACCAATTGAAGGTACAAAGTAGTTCATTGATCATCCTAGCTTGACTCCAAAAAGCACATGGTTGCAATAAGCTCAACTCTCACATGACCAATCTTTGGATAATTCCTTAATAGCACCTTGGTCAACACAAACTCTCCTTCAAACCAACACATGTACTCCAAGAAAGGCCTATGGACAAAACCTTCAAATATAACTCAAGGCAACCATTAGTCCATAGAGATTGTCGTCAATTACCAAAACCAAACATGGGGGAACCACATGTTCTTTCATGTAAGTTCAGAGCCTGTTTTTTATTAGATTAATTTCTTATTAGATTTATTAGATTAATTTTTTTGTTGAGAGCATGTTTTTGTTCATATATGTATTTTTTTATATATATGTGTATTAATGTTTTTGTTGCATATATGTAATTTTTTTCAATGTATATATGTATGTGGTAGCTATATATGCATGATGAGGGGGGTGGGTGTCGATATACCCCCTCCCCGATAATTTCAACATGAGGGGAGGTTGATATACCCCCTCCCCGATAACATTTTTTAGGAAAGTTTTATATATCTAGCTAGGAAGAAAGGAAGAAGGAAGAATAAGAAAAGGAAGAAGAAAAAATAGAGTCTATTTTTTCTTCTTCTCCTATATTCCTTCTTCTTCTCCTTTTTTTTTCTTCTTCTCCTCTTTTTTCATCTTCTACTTCCTCTTCTTAATTTTTATCGGGAACTCCGTTCCAAAATAACTTCGACATGATGGGCGGTCGATATATATACCCCCTCTCGACCGTGATAACTTATACCACGGGAGCACCCCCCGGCCCTCTCGCCCGACCAAAACTCTCGAGGACACCCAAACCCTAGAAAAAAACGATGTCGGTCTCCTACCCCCTCCTGCCGCGCCCCTACCCGACAAACTCTCTTGAGGCCACCCAAATTTACCAAGTTAAAAGGGCGTTTTCGTCGAGGCCACCCCATACCCTTGAAGCGTTGTCTAGGCCACCCCAAACCCTAGAGAAGTAGCGTCGAGGCCACTAATATGATTCATTATTATGATTAGCTAGCTAGTTCTACGTTTGCCACTAATATATCCACCTGCTGTCATGTTTGTATAATAATTGCCATGTTGTAATATTTTCAGAAACAATGGAGCACGGACGAGACGAGGAAGCAGAACAGGTGTTGGGGGACATAATCGCAGCCGGAGCTGATGTCTTGTCGTATCTCAACGACAGCGGCGATGGTCTGGAAGGATAGGGTGAAGAAGTGGGATACGGTGATCGAACAATGGAGGAGGAGGTACCTGATCATGATGGCTCCGGTGACCCAATGCCGGTGCAACAAGGACACCGTGATGACGGCTCCGGTGACCGAACGGAGTCCGGCTAGGTATATATATTAGTTAAGCATGTGCTAATTGATGCATTAATTGTTTTTGGTATGTACACATATTAATGAACTCTCGTCTTTCTTCTTTTTTCTAGCCCTCCGGATCGAGCACAACTTCGGTAAAGAGCCGAGGCCCGAAGAAAAAGTTGCGCTCGGATGAAAGGTTTGAGATCATAGAAATCGCGTGCGATGGCATGCCGACTGAACCCATCCGGACAAAGGAAGCATTTGCTGCTCAGTGCGGGGTTCTTGTTAGGGACAAGATCCCGATTAGCATCCACCAATGGTTAAAGCCGGCTAAAGATGACCCTGAGGTGTCTTATGTCGACGATATGCAGAAAGATGATCTTTGGACCGCGCTTAAGGAAAATTTCACCCTACCGCCAGAGGAGGATCCGGAGAAGCCAGTTAAAGAGAAATTGATCAAGTCTCATGCTCTTAAGAAGATGGCAGAACTATTCAGGAGGTGGAAGAATGAGCTGAAAAAAATTGTCGACAAAGAAGAGACATCAAAATTCATCGGCCCGTATGAGAAGATCAAAAATCACTGGCCCGCATTTGTGGCCCACAAGACATCGGACAAGAGTAAGAAGATGTCTGTGCCAAACAAGAGGAATGCGGCGAAGAAGAAGCATCACCATTGCACGGGGTCAGGTGGCTACCTAAAAGCCCGGCCGTTGTGGGCCAAGGCTGAGAATGACCTGATTAATAAAGGGGTCGAACCAGAGAAATTGAACTGGCCAGACCGTTGCCGGACTTGGTTCTTAGGGGTTGGCGGAACCTTGGACCCTGTATCAGGGAAGTGCGTTTGGATGGACGAGCAACTAAGAATACTCGTCACGAGGCTTCAGGAATATATCGAGGCAGCACAACAAGGGACGTTCGTTCCAGACAGAGAGAACGACGAGCTCACAATGGCCCTCGGGAATCCTAAGCACCCTGGACGGACACGAGGCACGCCAGGCTCCGTTCCGTGGAAGGCTGGGTTTCTGGACACAGGCGGTTACAAATGCCAGGAGAGGAGGAAGAAAGTGGAGCATAAACAACTGCAGGCGCTGCATGCAAGCGTACAAGCGATAGAGGAACGAGAAGCAAATCGCAACAAATGACTTGTCGAAGCTTCCCGCGAAGCTACCCTACCATCTTAGCAGAGAAGCAGTGTGGCTTCCACCGAGCAGCTTCAGCTGGAGCCTGTCTTCACGGCTCCTGCTAGCTACCCCGTGGATGCTATCACGGAGTCTCAACATTGCCACCTTATGACGCAATGGATGAAATTGAAAGTCAAGGCGGCTGTTGGATCTGTTTTACCTTCTAAACTTGGCGCAACCTACCACTGAAGGCCGATTCCAGAAGCATATGCTAGGGTGATGGTGGATGAAATAACGGACGGATTTGAGGACCTCGAGCTTGACCACCCTACGGGTGATGGGGAGACTCGGCTGGGTTCTTCTCTGAAGACTCCATGCCTATGGCGGAAGGAGCTCATCAACCTTCCGATCTGGATGCCTCCGGCTCCTCCTCCTCCTCCGGCGAGTCAGGGCACTCCGCCTCCTCCTCCGGCGAGTGATCAGGGCACTCAGCCTCCTTCTCCGCCTGCGCCAGCGCGCCCTTGCAGTCAGCCTACTCCTTCTCCGCCTCGTCAGCAAGGGTGGAAGAGACCCACCGCTGCTCCGGCTGCTCCGGCGTGTCGTAGTCCTTCTCCTCCGCCTCGTAAGAAAGGAAAGAAGACAGCCGCAGCCGCTCCGTCTGCTCCGGCGTCTAGCAGTATAGCCAGAGGCGGGAGGCAATACAGATTTGGTCCTTCTCTTAAGACTCCAGAGAAGTTACCATACGAGAGGAGCCAGGAGGAAAACGCGAAGATCGTGCGAGCTGAAGTGAAGAACTTCTTTGAAGGGGTGAATGCTAAGAAAAATCCACCTCCGGAGGAGAAGGTCGATCCGGTGAAAGCGAAGCGCACTCTGGCTGCCTTGACGAAACCACCAAGGTCTCCGCCGAAAGGCAACTATGAGCGCATTATTGAAAAGTCATTTATCGAAGCAGAGCGGTCGGGAAGTACCAGAAGTGATCAAAGGTTAAAAGAACGATGAGCTGGGAAACAAATTGCCCAACTCGGAGAACAAGTGAACCAATCGTGCCCCCCGCTCAAGGTGTCTAGCGATATCGCCGCTAATGATCCGAGGATGGTGCCCGGTTATACCAATCTTGGAGATTACCTGCCCAACGATGTACATTATGATTTCTTGGAGGTGGACAAACACAGATACGAGTACGGAAGCCTCTCGTCAGAGATGAAATCTCTCTAACAACGATGATGCGAAGATACCATGATTGGTACATGAAAACCTGCAGAGAGTCTGGGGGGAGGAATATTTTGACGATGCGACTTAAAAAGGAGCATGGCCTTGTTGGAATTGATCTGTTGAATGTTCCATTTGAGGAGTTCTTCCAGTTTTTCAATCAACATGCCCTCGATAAATTAACGGTCACTTGCTACTGTATGTAAGTACTACTTCTGTCATTAAGTCTCTATATATAGGTCAGCTCTTTCATTGCATGTATTTATAATTATACTCACTATATTATGCAGATTGAAGATCGCCAAATTGAAGAAAAGACAAATCGGTGATATTGGGTTCATTAACACAAATCTCATAGATGCATATACGGTTGAATTTAAGGCCAGAGAGACCGAGGCCAACTTGCTATGATCATTGGTAATAAATGAAAACAAAGATATAATACTCTTTCCTTACAACTTCAAGTGAGTGTTACTTGCTACCTCTTGAGCACTGCGTTGGTTTTCCCTTGAAGAGGAAAGGGTGATGCAGTAAAGCAGCGTAAGTATTTCCCTCAGTTTTTGAGAACCAAGGTATCAATCCAGTAGGAGGCCACGCACGAGTCCCTCGCACCTACACAAACAAATAAATCCTCGCAACCAACGCGATAAGGGGTTGTCAATCCCTACATGGTCACTTACGAGAGTGAGATCTGATAGATATGATAAGATAATATTTTTGGTATTTTTATGATAAAGATGCAAAGTAAAATAGAAGGCAATAAAAATAACTAAGTGTTGGAAGATTAATATGATGGAAAATAGACCCGGGGGCCATAGGTTTCACTAGTGGCTTCTCTCAAGAGCATAAGTATTAGGGTGGGTGAACAAATTACTGTTGAGCAATTGATAGAATTGAGCATAGTTATGAGAATATCTAGGTATGATCATGTATATAGGCATCACGTCCAAGACAAGTAGACCGACTCCTGCCTGCATCTACTACTATTACTCCACACATCGACCGCTATCCAGCATGCATCTAGAGTGTTAAGTTTATAAGAACAGAGTAACGCTTTAAGCAAGATGACGTGATGTAGAGGGATAAACTCATGCAATATGATATAAACCCCATCTTGTTATCATCGATGGTGATAATCCCCAAGTGCAAGGAATCATCGTAGCAATTTCCAAAGGTGGAAGTGATAAGTATGGAGTGTCGAACCCACAAGGAGCTAAAGGTAAGATCAATATTCTCTCAAGCCCTATCTGCCACTGATATGACTCTACGTACACCGAACGTTTGCTTCCAACTAGCAACGAGAAATAAAACTATGTTGTGGGTATGAAGAGGATAACTTTGTATGATATCGAAGAGCTAAAATATAAAAGTAGGTGTTGTTATCATAAAGTTAGAATATATCACTAAATATTATCAATAGCGAGTGTGGAATAATGGTGGATCGGTGTGCGGAATTGTCCTAGGCAATTATTAACAGGACCGGTAGTCGTCATTGCAATTTCATATGAGGGAGAGGCATAAGCTAACATACTTTCTCTACTTGGATCATATGCACTTATGATTGGAACTCTAGAAAGCATCCGCAACTACTAAAGATCATTAAGGTAAAACCCAACCATAGCATTAAAGCATCAAGTCCTCTTTATTCCCATACGCAAGAATCCCTGTTACTCGGTTTTGTGTTTCAGTCACTCACCAACCCACTATAAGCGAATCATGAACGTATTGCAACACCCTACAGCGGGAATCCCTCATGTTTGCGCGACACGGAGGGCACCATAGGACAGCACCAAAAAAAACATACAACTCGTACCAATCTATATCATCAATCAACCCAAGGACAAAAGATATCTACTCAAAACATCATAGGATGGCAACACATCATTGGATCATAATATGTAGCATAAAGCACCATGTTCAAGTAGGGATTACAGCGGGGTGCGGGAGAGTGGACCGCGTAAAAGAGATGAGGATGGTGATGATGATGGTGATGTTGATGAAGACGATCACCGTGGCGATGATTCCCCTCCCGATGGCACTCCGGCGCCACCGGAAGAGAGGAGGAGAGGTTCTCCCCATTGTGCTTCCTCCTCCATGGCCTCCCCCCTAGATGGGGAAAGGTTCTCCCTGTGGTCCTTGGCCTTCATGGCGATGATGGCCTCTCCGGGATACTCCTCCATGGCCACCGGTGATGATGGCCCCCTCCGGCAGGGTGCCGGAGAGGGCCTAGATTGATTTCTTGTGGCTACAGAGGCTTGCGGCGGCGGAACTTCCGATCTAGGTTAATTTTCCGAGGTTTCTGTATTTATAGGAATTTTTGGCGTCGGTCTCACGTCAAGGAGGTGCCCGAGCTGTCCACGAGGCAGGCCCACGCGCCCAGGGGGATGGGCGCGCCCCCCACCCTCATGGGCAGCTCAGGCCTCTTCTGGCCCAACTCCAATGCTCCGTGGTCCTCTTTTGGTCCATAAAAAATCATCAAAAATTGGCACGTCAATTGGACTCCGTTTGGTACTCCTTTTCTGCAAAACTCAAAAACAAGGAGACAACAGAAACTGGCACTGAGCTCTAGGTTAATAAGTTAGTCCCAAAAATCATATAAAATAGCATATAAATTCATATAAAACATCTAAGATGGATAATATAATAGCATGAATACTTCATAAATTATAGATACGTTGGAGACGTATCAGATGGCAACAATACAATACGTGCCTTGCTGCCCCTACTGCCACTCGGAAAGGACACCGCAAGATTGAACCCAAAGCTAAGCACTTCTCCCATTGCAAGAAAGATCAACCTAGTAAGCCAAACCAAACTGATAATTCTAAGAGACTTGCAAAGATAACAAATCATACATAAAAGAATTCAGAGAAGATTCAAATATTGTTCATAGAAAAACTTGATCATAAATCCACAATTCATCGGTCTCAACAAACACACCGCAAAAGAAGATTACATCGAATAGATCTCCACGAGAGAGGGGGAGAACATTGTATTGAGATCCAAAAAGAGAGAAGAAGCCATCTAGCTAATAACTATGGACCCGAAGGTCTGAGGTAAACTACTCACACATCATCGGAGAGGCTATGGTGTTGATGTAGAAGCCCTCCGTGATCGATGCCCCCTCCGGCGAAGCTCCGGAAAAGGCCCCAAGATGGGATCTCACGGGTACAGAAGGTTGCGGCGGTGGAATTAGGTTTTTTGCTCCGTATCTGGTAGTTTGGGGGTACGTAGGTATATATAGGAGGAAGGAGTACGTCGGTGGAGCAATGTGGGGCCCACGAGGGTGGAGGGCGCGCCTGGGGGGGGGAGGCGCCCCCTACCCGTGCCCTCCTGGTTGATGTCTTGACGTAGGGTCCAAGTCCTCTAGATCACGTTCGTTCCGAAAATCACGTTCCTGAATGTTTCATTCCATTTGGACTCCGTTTGATATTCTTTTTCTGCGAAACTCTGAAATATATAGGCAAAAAACAGCAATTCTGGGCTGGGCCTCCGGTTGATAGCTTAGTCCCAAAAATAATATAAAAGTGTATAATAAAGCCCAATAATGTCCAAAACAGAATATAATATAGCATGGAACAATAAAAAATTATAGATACATTGGAGACGTATCAAGCATCCCCAAGCTTAATTCCTGCTCGTCCTCGAGTAGGTAAATGATAAAAACAGAATTTTTGATGTGGAACGCTACTTGGCATAATTTCAATGTAATTCTTCTTAATTGTGGTATGAATATTCAGATCCAAAAGATTCAAGATAAAAGTTCAATATTGACATAAAAATAATAATACTTCAAGCATACTAACTAAGCAATTATGTCCTCTCAAAATAACATGGCCAAAGAAAGTTCATCCCCACAAAATCATATAGTTTAGTCATGCTCCATTTTCGTCACACAAGAATGCTATCATCATGCACAACCCCGATGACAAGCCAAGCAATTGTTTCATACTTTAGTAATCTCAAACCTTTTCAACTTTCACGCAATACATGAGCGTGAGCCATGGATATAGCACTATGGGTGGAATAGAATATAATGATGGGGGTTATGTGGAGAAGACAAAAAGGGAGAAAGTCTCACATCAACAAGGCTAATCAATGAGCTATGGAGAAGCCCATCCATTGATGTTAATGCAAGGAGTAGGAATTGCCATGCAACGAATGCACTAGAGCTATAAATATATGAAAGCTCAACAAAAGAAACTAAGTGGGTATGCATCCAACTTGCTTGCTCACGAAGACCTAGGGCACTTGAGGAAGCCCATTGTTGGAATATACAAGCCAAGTTCTATAATGAAAAATTCCCACTAGTATATGAAAGTGACAAAACAAGAGACTCTCTATCATGAAGATTATGGTGCTACTTTAAAGCACAAGTGTGGTAAAAAGGATAGTAACATTGTCCCTTCTCTCTTTTTCTCTCATTTTTTTGGGCCTTCTTCTTTTTTTATGGCCTTTATCCTTTTTTTATTTTTTTTTATTTTTCCTCACTTGGGACAATGCTCTAGAAAATGATGATCATCACACATCTATTTATTTACAACTCAATGATTAGAACTCGATACTAGAACAAAGTATGACTCTATATGAATGCCTCCGGCGGTGTACCGGGATATGCAATGAACCAAGAGTGACATGTATGAAAGAATTATGAATGGTGGCTTTGCCACAAATACTATGTCAACTACATGATCATGCAAAGCAATATGACAATGATGAACGTGTCCTGATAAACGGAACGGTGGAAAGTTGCATGGCAATATATCTCGGAATGGCTATGGAAATGCCATAATAGATAGGTATGGTGGCTGTTTTGAGGGAGATGTAAGGAGGTTTATGTGTGAAAGAGCGTATCATATCATGGGGTTTGGATGCACCGGCGAAGTTTGCACCAACTCTCAATGTGAGAAAGGGCAGTGCACGGTACCGAAGAGGCTAGCAATGATGGAAAGGTGAGAGTGCGTATAATCCATGGACTCAACATTAGTCATAAAGAACTCACATACTTATTGCAAAAATCTACAAGTCATCAAAAACCAAGCACTACGCGCATGCTCCTGGGGGATAGATTGGTAGGAAAAGACCATCGCTCGTCCCCGACCGTCACTCATAAGGAGGACAATCAAAGAACACCTCATGTTTCAAATTTGTTACATAACGTTTACCATACGTGCATGCTACGGGACTTGCAAACTTCGACACAAGTATTTCTCAAATTCACAACTACTCAACTAGCACAACTTTGATATCACTACCTCCATGTCTCAAAACAATCATCAAGCATCAAACTTCTCTTAGTATTCAACACACTCATAAGAAAGTTTTTACTAGTCTTGAATACCTAGCATATTAGGATTATTTAAGCAAATTACCATGCTGTTTAAGACTCTCAAAATAATCTAAGTGGAGCATGAGAGAATAATAGTTTCAATAAAACAAAACCACCACCGTGCTCTAAAAGATATAAGTGAAGTACTAGAGCAAAAACTATATAACTTAAAAGATATAAGTGAAGCACATAGAGTATTCTAATAATTTCCGAATCGTGTGTGTCTCTCTCAAAAGGTGTGTACAGCAAAGATGATTGTGGTAAACTAAAAAGCAAAGAGTCAAATCATACAAGATGCTCCAAGCAAAACACATATCATGTGGTGAATAAAAATATAGCTCCAAGTAAAGTTACCGATGGAAGTAGACGAAAGAGGGGATGCCTTCCGGGGCATCCCCAAGCTTTGGCTTTTAGGTGTCCTTAGATTATCTTGGGGTGCCAAGGGCATCCCCAAGCTTAGGCTCTTGCCACTCCTTGTTCCATAATCCATCAAATATTTCACTCAAAACTTGAAAACTTCACAACACAAAACTCAGCAGAAAATCTCGTGAGCTCCGTTAGCGAAAGAAAACAAAAGACCACTTCAAGGTACTGTAATGAACTCATTCTTTATTTATATTGGTGTTAAACCTACTGTATTCCAACTTCTCTATGTTTTATAAAATCTTTTACTAGCCATAGATTCATCAAAATAAGAAAACAACACACGAAAAACAGAATCTGTCAAAAACAGAACAGTCTGTAGTAATCTGTAACTAACGCAAACTTCTGGAACTCCAAAAAATCTACCAAAATAGGAAAACCTAGACAATTTGTTTATTGATCATAAGCAATTGGAATCAATATTTTATCACGTTCTGGTGATTTTTAACAATTATTTTCGTGAACAGAAAGTTTCTGGAATTTTCAGCAAGATCAAATAACTATCATCCAAGAAGATCCTATAGGTTAAACTTGGCACAAACACTAATTAAAACATAAAAGACATCTAACCAGAGGCTAGATCAAAGATTTATTCCTAAACAGAAGCAAAAAGCAAAAAGGTAAAAGTAAAATTGGGTTGCCTCCCAACAAGCGCTATCGTTTTACGCCCCTAGCTAGGCATAAAGGCAAGGATAGATCTAGGTATTCCCATAATAATAAGATAGATCATTAAAACTCATTTCATACTCTCTACGTTCGGCAGAAAGCTTTCTTTGTGGCAAGCAAAAGTAATCAAAAGGGCTAAATTTAATGGGACAAAAATCCCAAAGATCAACCTTAGGAGGTATAGGTTCCTCCTTTGGCCCTTCATATTGCACAACCAATTCATCATTATAAGCATTCTTTTGACAGAACTTGGTGATCCTATATTAGAGAGAATATCCTAGCTCATTATTTCTAATAGCAAAATCATCATTAAGTTCAGAAATTCTATCAACTAGAATATTGGTAGGAACCTTTTTTCTAAGGTTTTCATGAAAAGCAACATAATCTAGAGATTGAAAACGCATTATTTCCTCTTGATCAAATAAGATAGTTTCTATGGGAGGACGTCCAATGTCCACCCTATAGTGCGCAAAGATTTCTTTGGACTCTTTTATAATATATCTGAACTCATGAGCCAAAAATATAGTAGCGGCTCGCTTAACAGAAGAGTGCTCAATGTTAGAAAATTCTAGGAAAATCCTCTATATGCAGGGATGCATGTGCATAAATTGTCTTTCAAGTTCAACTACAAGCATGGCGATAGCGTCCGCAAGACTACTAGTTCTATGAAGAATAGAACTGCCCATAGAAGGCAAAGCACCGGCACAAGTAAAGAAATCTTGGATAACTCCTTTTCCAATAATGTTACCACTACGAATTCGGAAATTTTTTGTATGTAAGGTAGGGGATTCTTTAGCAGGAGCATCAGAATTTTCCATGATATTATTATTATCCTTATCGACAATAATTTCCCCAATTTCAGACATAACGGCAGAAAGTGCGCGGAGCAAAAGGAAAGAGGGAGGCAAAAAGGGAAAAGAGAGAGGGCGAATAAAACGGCAAGGGTGAAGTGGGGGAGAGGAAAATGAGAGGCAAATGGCAAATAATGTAATGCGGGAGATAAGGGTTTGTGATGGGTACTTGGTATGTTGACTTTTGCGTAGACTCCCCGGCAACGGCGCCAGAAATCCTTCTTGCTACCTCTTGAGCACTGCGTTGGTTTTCCCTTGAAGAGGAAAGGGTGATGTAGTAAAGCACCGTAAGTATTTCCCTCAGTTTTTGAGAACCAAGGTATCTATCCAGTAGGAGGCCACGCACGAGTCCCTCGCACCTACACAAACAAATAAATCCTCGCAACCAACGCGATAAGGGGTTGTCAATCCCTACACGGTCACTTACGAGAGTGAGATCTGATAGATATGATAAGATAATATTTTTGGTATTTTTATGATAAAGATGCAAAGTAATATGGAAGGCAATAAAAATAACTAAGTGTTGGAAGATTAATATGATGGAAAATAGACCCGGGGGCCATAGGTTTCACTAGTGGCTTCTCTCAAGAGCATAAGTATTACGATGGGTGAACAAATTACTGTTGAGCAATTGATAGAATTGAGCATAATTATGAGAATATCTAGGTATGATCATGTATATAGGCATCACGTCCGAGACAAGTAGACCGACTCCTGCCTGCATCTACTACTATTACTCCACACAGCGACCGCTATCCAGCATGCATCTAGAGTATTAAGTTCATAAGAACAGAGTAATGCTTTATGCAAGATGACATGATGTAGAGGGATAAACTCATGCAATATGATATAAACCCCATCTTGTTATCCTCAATGGCAACAATACAATACGTGCCTTGCTGCCCCTACCGTCACTGGGAAAGGACACCGCAAGATTGAACCCAAAGCTAAGCACTTCTCCCATTGCAAGAAAGATCAATCTAGTAGGCCAAACCAAACTGATAATTCGAAGAGACTTGGAAAGATAACCAATCATACATAAAAGAATTCAGAGAAGATTCAAATATTGTTCATAGATAAACTTGATCATAAACCCAGAATTCATCGGTCTCAACAAACACACCGCAAAAGAAGATTACATCGAATAGATCTCCACGAGAGAGGGGGAAAACATTGTATTGAGATCCAAAAAGAGAGAAGAAGCCATCTAGCTAATAACTATGGACCCGAAGGTCCGAGGTAAACTATTCACACATCATCGGAGAGGCTATGGTGTTGATGTAGAAGCCCTCCGTGATCGATGCCCCCTCCGGCGGAGTTCCGGAAAAAGCCCCAAGATGGGATCTCGCGGGTACAGAAGGTTGCGGCGGTGGAATTAGGTTTTTGGCTCCGTATCTGGTAGTTTGGGGGTACGTAGGTATATATAGGAGGAAGGAGTAAGTCGGTGGAGCACCGTGGGGCCCACGAGGGTGGAGGGCGCGCCTGGGGGGCATAGGCGCGCCCCCTACCTCGTGCCCTCCTGGTTGATGTCTTGATGTAGGGTCCAAGTCCTCTGGATCATGTTCGTTCCGAAAATCACGTTCCCGAAGGTTTCATTCCGTTTGGACTCCGTTTGATATTCTTTTTCTGCGAAACTCTAAAATAGGCAAAAAACAGCAATTCTGGGTTGGGCCTCCGGTTAATAGGTTAGTCCAAAAAATAATATAAAAGTGTATAATAAAGCCCAATAATGTCCAAAACAGAATATAATATAGGATGGAACAATGAAAAATTATAGATACGTTGGAGACGTATCATTACTGTCTTGTGCATATTCGGTTTCCCTTATTAGTCCAGGTTATAGATAGTAATGTAATTGATGAGTTATGCATGCGTGCGCAGCTTCCACTATATTCTCCTAGATATTAAGCTTGAGAAGGGACTAGTAACCGTCTTAGACTCGAGACGAAAAGATCCCAAGGAGTATGCAGAGATGACTGAAATGCTCGAGAAGTAAGTTAAATCGATCATTATCGCACCATATCGGCAACTTTGTTCATTTCCTGATATCAAGTAATTGTTTTCTTTGTCTGGCAGGGTTTGGACAAAATTCACCTCAAAAGCTCCGGGACTGCCGAAGAAGCTGCAATTTAAACACCCGAAAGTAAGTACTACTAGCATGTTCCGCGCATCTCCTAGGGATTCAAGCGCGCGCTAGTTTCATCAATACCATTTAGTATGCTTGCTTATCAGTTTGATTGACCTCTATTTCTTGTAAAGTGGTTGTGGCAGGAAGCCGGGAATGATTATTGTGGATACTACATTTGCGAGTCCATCCGCCACACGACCTGTGAGCGGGGCTACTCTGACAAACAATATGAAGTGCGTAAATAATAATATTCACAATTTTATTTTATTACCATCATTTGTGTTGCGTTTCATTTATTCATATATATGTATTGACCCCCTTCTTCAAATTAGATATTTCGGATGCGGGATGAACTCCTACCACCAGATCGTATGCGAGCAATTCAAGAGGAATTGGCGACATTCTTTCTTGACCATGTGATCGATAAAGACGGAGAATACCATGTGGACCCTGAGTTCATATATAATTAGGAGATTATATTGTAAGAGATAATTATATTGTATATATGTAGAGAGTAGCGTCGGATAGATATACGAGAACTTGTTGTTCGACCAATCTCTTAGAGAAGAAGAGGTGGTCGATATCACTTCTCTCTGTATGCATATGTTCATGACGATCTTCTGTTTCCTTCATTTGCTTACTAGCTAGCGTGTCTAGTCCTCACTATATGTATAGTACGTAGCGTCGACCAAGCACGGAGATAAGAGAGGAGACTTCTCTCTATTAATTAGCTAGCTAACACAATATATGAAACACCTAAATTAACCCCCCAAAACCCCCAACCCCCCCCCCCCCCTTTCAAAAAAAAAACAAAAACCCCAGCCCCCGAAAATGCTGACGCGTGGATGCCTATTGGTCCCGGTTGGTGCCACCAACTGGGACCAAAGGGCCTCCTGCCTGGGCTCGCCGCACCGGCCACGTGGAGGCCCATCTGTCCCGGTTTGTGTAAGAACCGGGACTAAAGGCCTAGGGCATTAGTAACGACACTTTAGTCCCGGTTCAACAACCGGGACAAATGGCCCTTACGAACCGGGACAATAGGCCCTTTTTCTACTAGTGTCCAATGATGACCCACAAATTTCTTCATGCATCCATTCGCGGATAGAGGGACTGGACCATGGACACGAATGCGAGAGAATGTCATTCAACCGTAGTCGCATACATCTGGCCTTCCACAAATTTTCTCTTGAGTCTGCATGATCAAATAGCCACACACAAAGAGTACAGACATTCAAATAGACGCGTGCAGTAGTAGTTTAAATTTAAAAAAGTTTCAATATTACATGCCAACATTGTTTTCCCCTTTAACCGCCCACTGACACTCAATCAGATCTTCCTTCAGCTGGTCGTGACTTAGTCGATGCCGAATTTTTGATGCATTTGAATAAACTCTTCAAATGTGGCCGAATTTTGGTCTGGAAGTTGGATAGGATCATCCATGTTCTCAAATTCTAGAGCTACGACAGCATCATCACCCTCATCCTCAACGATCACAGTGTGCATGATCACACAACATGTCATCAGCTCCCACAAGGTCTCCGATTCCTGTTGTTCAGCAGGTCCATGAACAACTGCAAAACGGGCCTGCAAAACTTCAAATTCCCTCTCGACATCCTTTCTAGCTGCTTCTAGTCTTTGGGCAAAGTGAGCCTTTTTCTGGCCAACTGGGTTAGAGATGGTGCTGACAAAGCAAGCCCACGGAGGATAGATATTGTCATCCAGATAGTAGCCCATGTTGTACTCATGTCCATTGACAGTATAGTGGCAAGGAGGAGCTTTTCCTTCAGTCAGCTTCGCAAACAACAATGATCACTGCAACACTTTGATGTCATTGTGAGACCCGGACATGCCACAGAAAGCGTGCCAAATCCAAAGATCTTGTGATGCAGCTGCTTCAAGAATGATGGTGGGCTTCTTAACATGACCGTGATATTTCCCTTCTAAAGCCTTCTGACGGTTCTTCCATTTTCAATGCATGCAGTCAAGAGATCCAAGAAAATCTGGCCACCCTCTTGCTTCTGAGATTGCCAAGAGCCTCTCGGTGTCTGCCACAGTTGGTTCTCTCCGGTACTAAGGTCCAAACACCTCAACCACAGAAGTTGCAAACCTCACCATGGCATCTCCGCATGTGCTCTCAGACATCCGTAGGTACTCGTCCCACGAATCAGCGGTCATGCCATATGCTAGCATCCGGGACATGCACTTCTGCTAACCAGAGAAGCTAATCATTTCCACGGCATCCTTCTTCAGGATGAAGTAGTCAACATACGACCGTACGCCATGGTACAAACAATCAAATACAGTCTTACATCTAAAAACGCCAGCGAAAATTATCAACGAAGAGTGCATGAAAGACAAACTTGATCAGGGCTTCTTAATTATTATGTAATCATGACAGTTAGCTGTATTGGTTAACCTTTAAGCAATTGATGCATCGATGATGCCATTTTAGATTGTGCACTCACCTTTTAAGTTAATTAGCTCTTGTTCTTTTTGATGAAAGGACCAAAACCCAGACATAAATGAAACCATAGAGTTACAGAGCAAAGCATTTTCTTTTCAAAAGGGAGTACTCCCTCTGTAAAAAATATAAGAGGTTTAGTGTAGTGATCTAAACGCTCACATATTTTTTTACAGAGGGAGTGGTCACCATGGCTTGGGAATGGAAGAACCGCACAGTTGAAATGGTTATTGATAAACAGTTGAAATACATTATGCTGAGGATGAATCTAGGATAGTGGCATCGTGCCATGATAAACGTCAATGTTTTGCCAACCGTGGCGAAGTATACATCACAAAAGCTATGGAGCACCCCTCGTGTGCTTGATTGTTCTCTATCTGTCATGCCGTCGAGAATCGAAAGACTTGAGAGAAAATACATAGGAGCCAGGCTCTAATCCACATGAACCGCGGTCATGTCGTTGGTCGATCAGAAGTCCAATATGCCAATTAACCTCCATATGCATGCATGTGTGATCCACTAAACTTATATCCTAGCTTGCTAATTGTCCGGTTGATTTGACCGATCTCCTGTATTTAGTCCACAAGTGTGCATTTATTCGACATGCATGCATGGCTAGTGTGGTACGTGTGGATGGAACATATAAAGCCAAGATCATAAGCATGCACGAGTATGACTTGGATGTAATTAACTTTCATGCTGGTCGATCCAAGTACGTGGAAGGCACTCATCATGTTTGATTGTTTGGCACTAGAAACTAACTAGCGTGGGGTGTCATGTCAAGTGAGCACCTCAAATGTAACTTTCTCCCGAGGATGCCATTGTTTGTCTTCCTAATCTCGCACGGGTGAAGACATGCAACTTTTCCATGACAAGCCACACCGATATATCTGGTAGTATCTAGCATAGTGGATCGATGCAAATCGGGCAACAGGACATACATGCTTGTTGGTGACCTAGCTATATGCAATGAACATGGTGCCAAGTGGCAGAAGGATACATTGAAACACGTATGAGAAGATGTTGATTGGACGTGTGTGCGTGCCTGGCAATTAACCACCACCATGTGCAACGACCATACCTTGTTCGATCACTTCAACATAACCACCACCACTACCGTGGCTAGTGCAGTAGCCCCTGTGTGTACCTATACGTACGTCGATCCATTGGCATTTAGCCGGAGAAAGCAGCGACCTACTCCTATATGTACGTAGACACACAAACAAACACTCTACAAAAATAGGGTACTTACATGTAGTACTGTCTACTCCTTTTTTTGTCTTGAGGCAGCTCGTTGTCGAGCACACACACGCTAGCCAGCTAGCTCTCCTACGCAAGAGGTACGTACGTACTGCGCCATGGCTTGCACTGCATACATGGTCTCGTTTGCATCGATCACGACGATGCATGGTACAGTCTGCCGTCCGTCGATCAGCGGGGCTTGTCTCGTTTGTCCATGGTATGCGTACTACTTTTTTTTTGAACCGGGCGTAACCCCTTTCCATTACTTTCATAACGAAAATACAACAGTTCAACGGCCACCCAGGAAACCAAAGAAAGGGGAATGCGAGTTCAAGCATCACTGGGAAACCCACGATAAACACCCGTCATCGGGCAGTTCACCGCGGGGGAAAACCCAGTGACACCAACATAGCTACTACATGCACACAAAATTAACAGGCTGACCAGAGTTATGCTCACGCAGGAGCTGAATGCCAAACACACCACCAGACACCAGAACACCAAAAGATAATCCGGAACAGAGAAAAGCATGACTCAGGAGGAAACGAGATGTAGAGGAGCTATTTTTCTGCCATCCACGCGCCTCAGTTGTTCCCTCCTGGCGCCGCGTAGATACGCATCATGTTCGAGGCAATTATCCTCAGCATCTTAGCTCCATGCTCCATTGCTTCACGGTCTTCTCCCCTCATCAGACCTGCCCAATATGTGATATAACCACAAGCAACATATATCACGTTAAATGGAGATCCCAACTTCTTGAATTCAAAGGTGGTTCTGTTACGACAATTCCATATAGCCCAGCAAAGGGCAGCTAAGCCAAAAGTATAGAACTTCTCTCCATCTGGAAGGAAGCTATAGCACCAGGAGAAATATTGCCAAATGTTATTCGGACAGTGGTCCGTGCCCAACATGCATCCAAAAGTCCTCCACATGACCCTAGCAACCGGGCATGTGAAGAACAGATGTTGGGATGTCTCCCTGTTATTACAAAAGGAGCAGGAGGGATTCCTCAACCAGTTCGCCTCCTCATCACATCCCTAGTCAGAATAGAGTCTTGAAAAAGTTGCCACAAGAAGATTTGAATCTTAAGCGGGATTTTGGCTTTGCCAAATCCACTTGTAATTACACCCAGCCAAGTTCCGTTCCAGGTATTCATATATAGACTTGGTAGAGAACTTGTTCTTTCTCCCCAAGGACCACACAATTTGATCAGGTTCGTCAGAGGTCGGCCACAGGGATACTATATTACTCATAGTCCTCCACTGCTCCAGCAGAGGGGGATGGAGGCGCCTTCGAAAAAAGCTGTCATCTACATCATTTTTAAACTTTGCAACCGTGACCCCTTGGTCGTTACAGATGCTGTAAAGCTCAGGAAATTGGACACGCAAGGGATTTTCACCATCGATACAATCATCCCACACTCTAGCCAAGTTACCAGATTTAAGAACTACTTTTCTACCCGCCAGGTAGTGTTCTTTGACTTTCATAATAGCCTTCCAAATAGGAGATTCACCAAATTTAGTCTTAACCGAGACCACCGTATCTTTTTTGAGGTATTTAGCTCGAATAATGTCCTGCCACAGCCCTTGCTGTGTTTCCAACTTCCACCACCACTTAGTGAGAAGGCTAATGTTTTGTTTGTGCAAGTCTTTCACCCCCAGGCCTCCTTCATCCTTGGAGCGGCAGATTCTAGACCATTTAACCAAATGGTATCGTTTTCTCCCCTCATGCTCTTGGCAGAAGAATCGTTTACGGTGCTTATCAAGTTTCCCAATCACCTTTTTCGAGAGAAGAAACATAGACATATAGTAAAATACTATACTGGTTAAAGATGCATTAAGGAGAATCAAACGACCTCCCGAAGAGGCTGCATTCCCTATCCAGGTTTCACAACATTTGAGAAATCTCTCATCCAAGAAATCCCAGTCTAGACTACGCAACGTGGAATAGCTGACTGGTACACCCAGGTACTTCATGGGGAAATGTCCAATGCTGCAATTAAACAGCTCGGAGTAGAAGGCAATTGTCTCATCATCTCCCCCAACACATAGTATCTCACTTTTTATGAAGTTAATTTTTAAACTTGACATAAGCTCGAACATGTACAGAAGTAGCTTAAGGTTTATAGCTGCATCTTTGTCATGCTCGAAGCAAATGACCGTGTCATCCGCATACTGTAATATGGCCACCCCTCATGTATGCGTACTACTAGCTAGCTTTAAATCTTTTCCAAGCTAGGAGAATTGATTAGTCCGTGAAACCACGAATGAATTAGCTAGCTTTACTTACATGATCAGCGGGGCTGCAAGTACATGAACTACTTAATTAGTCCAGGGATGGACACGGTAATCCGAGGACTATCGATCGGCCCATTATGTGACAGTGACAGCCGGAGAGACACGAGCGTGGGTACGTGCGGTGTGGGTCACATTGTATAATTGATAGCAGCTAGCGAACGATTGATCAACAGTAGCTGCCCATACATGCGATGGGTAAATGTTGCTGTTTATAGATGGTGATCTATGTACCATCGCGAGCTGCACAATATTATGCATGTCATTTTCGATTAGCTGGAAATTAATCAAGTCGTTGTCCACGGTATGAGATTGATGCCGTATGCACATACCACGGTGACAAGAGTGTCAACTGGGGACGGGACAGGCTAGCTACATTGCCACCACAATCACGGCGGGCCGGGTTGTGTGCGTGCGTGTAAGCCACTGGAATCATGAGCGACAGGAGTGCCGGCTGCCTCTCCTCCCCACCATGAGCGAGAGCGCATCATTTTCCATTTTCTTTTTTTGTGGATGCAGCGGATCATATCATCATTACTTTTCCACAAAAAGCTGGCAATCAGGTTCATCTCTAGCGAGAGCCGACCGGCTGGGGCAGCTGATGCGCACCGTGCTTCGTCTCTAGCGAGAGCCGTTTGTTCGCTTGCTAGCTTGCCATCCAGTGCTCGTGCTCCCATGGCAACCTGCCTGCTAAATTGCCTAGTACGTACGTCTCGACAATCCACACTCGATCGAATCTTCTACCATATCTTTATCTCTCTATCTAGCTCCCGGGCGCCATCAGGGTGTCGCCGTTGCTCACGTGGCCACCTTCAATGCTTGCCTGCCTCAAGCGCCCTGTCATCTTCCTCCAACACTATCGAAGCTACGCGCCAATTGGCCATTTTTTGCCTTTTCCTTGCTCAAATTCAGGACCGTACGAACTCCATCGGAACAATAATAGGCTAGACGGAAATAAGGTACGACATGCCACATAAAAACAATAACATGTTAAATACCCCATTTTCTTTTTCTAGAACAAATCCAATATGCCAAAAAGACAACATAAAATGGACAAACTACCCCAGTAAGTCCTCATAGTTTTGTTTTGTTTTGTTTTGCGGGGAGTAAATCACCTTTATATGCCGATTTGTTTGGTATTATTATAATATACCCAAATGATAAGTGTCATACGCGTGGCACGAAGTTGAGAGAAAAAAAACTAGCCTAGAAAACAAACTCAAACTTGCTATCCGAAAGGAAAGTTGCCATGCTTGACAACTAAAGTTGTCATCCTCGTGTCACCAAACATGTCATAAAAAACGTTCGGAGTTGCCATGTGTTCGCGTCACACGTGTGACCCTGTCCATAATACATGATTGTGTAAATCACTCGATGCAGATGGAGAGGTTCTTTCCCTAGCTCCACCTTGAAAGCACCAACCGCGTGTCGCTCATGAGATCAAACATTGTAGTAAATATAGACATGCATGTCGTTGCACATGACTACTTGATGCATTATTATGAAACACAAAATGTTGACGCACAACCAAAGCGTACTAGCGCAAGATGAAAAAGAGAAATGTTAATGGTTCTTGTTTGGAGGCAGATGGTTCTGCGGCAACCAGTGTGTACCGTGTGACTCTACGGGCAAGATCATCTTCATAGCAACTCATCACTTCTCCAGTTGACGCACTGGAGTTAGAGCTGGCGGCATGCATGGAGCTCTACGGATTTAATGATGTTCTGTTGAGGGTCAATGCTTTGGGTAAGAATCATTCAAGATATAGTGCTTTTTGTGTGTGTGTGTGTGTGTGTGTGTGTGTGTGTGTGTGTGTGTGTGTGTGTGTGTGAGAGAGAGAGAGAGAGAGAGGGAGAGAGAGAGAGAGAGAGAGAGAGAGAGAGAGAGAGAGAGAGAGGGAGGGAGGGAGGCCATGTTTCACAAAATCTATAGAGATCAAATATGTTTAGTGGTGATCTAGGAAATATTTGATATAACTACCCAACACAGGGTCTGCTGAATAGGGAAATAACTTTATTGCTCCACTGGGGAGAGCTCCAAATGTAAACGTCGTTTCTATCCAATGAAATATCTTCCTCTCATAAAAACAAAACCAACTTCCCCTAAAAAAAACAAAACCAACCAACATAAAACACCCGCACCCGCCTACATAAGAGACTGTACTGATATTGTGTGTTGTGTTTCGTCTTTAGCAAGCCAAAATGACATGCCTACTTAATTGCCTAATGCGTTGACACTCACAACCAATCAAAATATTTGCCATATCTTTATCTCTCTGTCTGGAAACCCATCATGATCTTGCCGTTGCTTACGTGGCCACGTTCAACCACACACGCATATCCATTTCCCTAGCTACTAACTTCCTGGCTGATGATTGACTGATGCGTGCACGAAAACCATAACTACATCACCATGAAAATTTAATTTTGGTGGGGACGGGCATCCAGTATAGATTTCGTGGATGTTTAAAGGAACAAAAACATCCTATATAAAGTTGAGGGACCAAACTTTACATTGACATTAGGTGAGAGAAAGCTAAAGTGTGACTAAATATTGAAGATTATATAGACCGAGTGACAAAGAAAATGGACAAGAAGGTGCTACATGGAACAAAAATACAATTATACAAAACTGATATGAAGACATTGGACCAACAACTGATTGAGAAGAGTCTGTTCTTTGCTTGGTCTCGCTACCTCTATCCTCAGCCTCACAATTGGCTCCACCTTTCCCTTCACTGGTCCCTCCCATCCCCCCGCCCCCCTGTCTTCACCGACGATGAGATGGCATAGAGACCTCCCTTGTTTCCACTTAGTAGCTGTTATCGGGTAAGATTTATTTGTAAGAACAGCTGCATTGTTGGCCCACCCTGACCTAGTGGGCTGGGTCCGAAGGATTTCCGATAGTGAGTAGATTGTTAAGCAATTGTTGGGCAAATGCAAGGGCAATCCCACTTCCTAAATCCTAGGTAAAATGGTCATTTTCATCGTTCAATAAATCGTGGCCTTTGGGATATGTTTGCATGAACTCCAAGTTGTATACCCGAAGCTAGTCAGTCTAATAATGTTCATGTAATAGATAGAAACCATTCATTATTGTGATAACATAATAATTGATTTGACTTTGAAGGCAATTCATTCAATTGGTTGTGCCTCCTAGATTATAGCGCGGGTAAGATATAGGCCGAAAGGGTCAACTACAGAAGTTGTCCAAACTGGTCGAATATAGTTGTGGGCCAAATAGGTCAAACAAAACTGTAAGTGCATCTAGTGCCCCTTAGTGATTTTGGTGTATTGAAGACATATAGGTTAAGGGACTAATGTGTTTGTCAGTGTACACATGTCTTATAAATCTCTGAGGAGTTTTATATATGCGAAGAAAGTCGACCCCTAAAAATGAATGTCTTCAACTGAAGACCTTGTGTGCTTTTCTTGAAGACTTTGAAAATGAATAAATTTGGTGTGACCTTCAAGATATTGATGCGAGGACTATGAAGCGTGAAGACTTCTTTTTCGTAGTTTATTTTCCTTCTTTTGAGTCATAGGAAACACCATATTGTTAAAGGGGTCGAGGTAATACTAAGGAAAAAATTCCAAGTGATGCTCATCTCAAAGCCTACACATACCCAATCCTTCGAGTGAAGCTTTTGGAAACTGATGAGGACATAGACCTGGGATAGGGTAATAGGCCTGACCTATACCTCCTACCTAAGGTCCTTGTCCTAGAAGCAAAGAGGTTCAGCAGTAAATAGAGGGGACCCAACGAAGGTGTCGAATGCAATCCACTCGACCTACCATTCACTCGACGACCCCCAATGTTCATGTCACTCGACCACTAAACCACTCGACTTGCAGAAGACCTAAAGCCACTCCGCGCAGCAACGGTCGAGCATTTACTCTTAGACTTAATAGTCATTTATATTACTTTACTACAGATGTTACCTGTAACGCTCCTTCTTTAAGAACATTGAACTCCTAGTAACGTGGGCTGGCTGGGGTCCTGGCGCACTCTATATAAGCCACCCCTCTCCACTGGTACAAGGGTTCGCACCCCCTGTAACACACGCGCATATAATCCAGTCGACCGCCTCCGGGCTCCGAGACGTAGGGCTGTTAGTTCCTTCGAGAAGGGCTTGAACTCGTAAAAATCGTGCATACAGCTTCTCCATAAGTAGGACCACGACAGTTGGCGCCCACCGTGGGGCTGGTGTTTTAGCGACTTGTTGGAGAAGTTGCTATTTTTCCGATCCCCATCAGCATGGTTTCAGGCGGAGGATTGACCAAGGGCCGCGAGATCCGTCTCGGCGCGCTCGTGTTCGTCGCCGACGACTCCGCTTGGCTCCAAGAGGCTCCACTCAACGTCGAGGCACTCCCCGTCCGCGGGGCAACGCACTTTCGCGCGTGCGTCCGCGGCGTCCTCCTGCGGCAGCCGTTGACCCAGTATCGGTCGGCTCCCGTGGCGTCTTCACTCCCTGCAGCCCGCCGGCACAAGCGTTCCGGTCGGTCGAGGCTCCAGCGGTGGGTGAGGCACGCGGTGGCTCGCCAGCCGCCGGCACAAGCGTTCCTGTTCGACCTGTCGACTGGCTCAGTTGAGACCGCATCCGAGTGCGACAGTAGTGACCCTGCGGTGGAAGTTCTGATGGTCAACAGACCGCGCAGTCCTCCTGGCTTCCCCCGCGTCGACGGTGGTGATGGCGGAGGCGATCCGTCGTGTGCCCATGAGGAGTACCGCCGCGAGCCCCTCTCTTCGCAGCAGAGGGAAGAGCTTCGCCGCCGTAACATGGATGCACTGCACACTCCTATCGTTGGAGAAACCCCCGAGGACCGGGCCTTGGAGGAGGTGCGCCTGGCCAACTTGGCTGAGCGCACTCGACTGGAGAATCTCCAGCACACACTCGACGAGCGTGCTCGGCAGCGAGTTCCTGAATCCAGTCGACGTCAACTCTTTCCGCCTCCAACCCAGGTATATCGAACTCCGATCCAGAATCTCACGGCTGCTGCCCGAATAGCAGAATCGATTCAGCCTTCCCAGTCAGAGGCTGGTAGGGGTTTGATGCAGATCCGGGCTTTGCTCCGGGCGGCGGGGGAGCAGAACACAGCAGTGTCACAGTCTCGGAATAGGATTCATAGTAGATCTGTGATGGCAGACACAGTTCAGTCGGCTCACAGCCCAAGATCGCCTCCAAGGCGTGATGGACGTGGAGATCGACAGGATCGGTACATGAACCGTGAGCAGTATGATCGTCGTCGAGTACCCACGCCTCCCCCAAGGAGTGGGTCATACGCGCCTCAGCAACACGATGATAGACGCCCTCACAGTGGTGGGCGAAGGATTCGAGTCGACCCCCGGGAGCCGGGCTTTGACACGAGATCTATTCTCGTTCAAGGTCTGGTTGACAGGAACAGAGCACACAAAGATGGCCACGATAGAGATTACCCGACCGGCAGCAGGGTGCACGTTTCATGTCCCGAGTGTTTCAGCAGAGCCATCAGAGCAGCAGTGATTCCTCCCAACTTCAGGTTGGCGACTGGAGTCAGCAAGTTCACTGGTGAGTCCAAGCCTGACACTTGGCTTGAGGACTACCGAGTGGCTGTGCAGATTGGTGGTGGTAATGATGAAGTGGCCATGAAGCACCTTCCTCTGATGTTAGAGGGCTCGGCCAGAGCTTGGTTGAATCAGCTAGCACCTGGCAGTATTTATAGCGATAAGGGGGTCTTGGCATTGAGAATCTTGATGTGAAGAACAGATGGCTTCTCAGTAAGTGGTTGTGTAAGTTATCTGTTGAAACGGAGGCCACATGGGCGCAGATTCTCCATAGTAAGTACCTTCACTCCAAAACTTTGTCCCAGGTAACAGTGAGGCCGATGGATTCGCCTTTCCGGAAAGGACTGATGAGAGTTAAATCGGCTTTTTTCAATAGGACAAAGTTTATAGTCGGAAATGGTACCCCCACGAGATTCTGGGAGGATACTTGGCTACGGGAAACACCCCTAGCGCTTCAATATCCATCCCTGTATCGCATTGTTCAACGACGGGACGATTCCGTTGCATCAGTGCTTCAGTCCATCCCTCTCAATATTCACTTCAGGAGGACGCTTGCCGGAAGCCGTTGGGAAACCTAGATCCATCTTGTAAGTAGACTGACGGAGGTTCAGCTTTCTCAACAGCCCGACCAGTTGCGCTGGAAGCTTACTAGGAATGGAGAATTATCGGTTAAATCCATGTATATGGATGTCATCAATTCTAACTCTATTCCTAGTTCCAAACATGTGTGGAAAGTCAACGTTTCTTTGAAAATTAAAGTGTTTATGTGGTTTGTTCATAAACAAGTCATTTTAACTAAGGACTGGCTTATAGGCAATTGTTTGGGTGCGAATTGGGGGCTTTACCGTTTACGTATTTAGGTATACCAATTCACCATCGTAAGCTAACAAACAGAGAATGGAAGTGCATTGAGGATCGATTTGAGAAGAAACTGAGCTGCTGGAAGGGCAAGCTCATGTCATACGGAAGCCGATTAATTCTTATTAATTCGGTCCTCACGAGTATGCCGATGTTTCTCTTGTCTTTTTTTGAGGTTTCAGCTGGAGTTAGGAAAAGGTTGGACTTCTATCGATCCCGATTCTTCTGGCGGAGTGATGAACTAAAGCGAAAATACAGACTAGCCAAAATGGGGCATTATTTGTAGACCAAAAGACCAAGGGGGTCTTGGCATTGAGAATCTTGAAGTGAAGAACAGATGCCTTCTCAGTAAGTGGTTGTATAAGTTATCTGTTGAAACGGAGGCCACATGGGCGCAGATTCTCCGTAGTAAGTACCTTCACTCCAAAACTTTGACCCAGGTAACAGTGAGGCCGATGGATTCGCCTTTCCGGAAAGGACTGATGAGAGTTAAATCGGCTTTTTTCAATAGGACAAAGTTTATAGTCGGAAATGATACCACCACGAGATTCTGGGAGGATACTTGGCTACGGGAAACACCCCTAGCGCTTCAATATCCATCCCTGTATCGCATTGTTCAACGACGGGACGATTCCGTTGCATCAGTGCTTCAGTCCATCCCTCTCAATATTCACTTCAGGAGGACGCTTGCCGGAAGCCGTTGGGAAACCTGGATCCATTTTGTGAGTAGACTGATGGAGGTTCAGCTTTCTCAATAGCCTGACTAGTTGCGCTGGAAGCTTACTAGGAATGGAGAATTTTCGGTTAAATCCATGTATATGGATGTTATCAATTCTAACTCTATTCTTAGTTCCAAACATGCGTGGAAAGTCAACGTTCCTTTGAAAATTAAAGTGTTTATGTGGTTTGTGCATAAACAAGTCATTTTAACTAAGGACAATCTGGCAAAACGCAACTGGACAGGACCTACAAGATGTAGTTTTTGTAATTGGATGAATCCATCAAACACCTCTTTCTTGACTGCCCGTTAGCAAAAAAATTATGGCGGTCGGTTCTCATAGCGTTTAACATTACTCCTCCGAACTCTGTTGGCACGTTATTTGGGACGTGACTTAACGGGATAGATCCCGTAACAGCGAGACACATTCGCGTAGGAGTATGTGCTTTATTGTGGGCAGTTTCGAACTGCGGAAATGATTTGGTTTTTAACAGAACAACAAATATTCATTTTTTGCAGGTTATCTTCCGAGCCACTGCATTGATCCGTATGTGGTCGCTACTCACTCCGACGGAGGCCAGGGAGCGTTTGGTTACTGGATCTATCCGGTGGGAAATGGTAGCTCGGGCTATTATCAACTGGTTTGGATGGCGGTCATGTAATAGGTTAGGCAATTAGTTTTCCTATCTCTCTTTTGCAAGCCGGTTGTGGCCTCATGGCCGATTACTTTATTTTGCTCTCTGTGAGCCTTTTTTTCTTTCGTTCAGACTGTAAGACCTTTGTTGAACCTATTTGCTTATTTATATTAGTTGGCCGTATGCATCTTTTTGATGCAAGGCCGGGGAGTCCCCCCTTTTCGAAAAAAAATATTGATGTTGTGTCCTCCTTGATGTGCTGTTGTGGGCCTTGGGCCTCTGCATGGGCCTTTAGGTGGGCTTCAGGAATGCGTAGCCATCGTATGGCCTTCTCTTATCCTCTAGGTGATGTGCCATGTAGCAGGTCATGATATCCAGGTGTTTGTTTCCAGAAAGAAAAGTGTCCAGTGCAGAGAGTGGCGTGCTGGCACATGGGAGCGCGTGCTCCTGGTTTTTAAAACGTGTTTTAAACATATTGTGAAATCTCAAAAAATTCCAAAACAAAAATTTGGCATGTATATCTCGATATTGTACATGCTTACAAAGTTGTTTCGGGAAAAACCGACAAGTTATGTGTTGCTTGTAAAAAGGACAAAATCCGGTGTTAAAAAGTACTTTTCACAAGACATCTTTTTGCTTTTTTTACACAAGGCAAAAAAAAAATGTCGGTTTTCTCCGAAACTTGACGTGCACACATATAATGTCGAGCTCTATGCGCCGAATTTTTGTTTGGAAAATTTTTCACACTTTGAAATATTCTCTCCGGGGAAGGAGCACATGCTCCTAGGAGCACCAACGGATTTCCGGTCCAACGCTCGTGTATGTGAGTGGCTTCGATTGTGCAGTATTAAAAAAAAAAGGTGTCCAATATGTGTGCCTCTCTGTCCCATTGTCACGGCTGTTGTAATTTCTATCTGATGTAATTCATATGACACTCCGTACTTTATGTGGGGTTTATCTCGGTAAACCTTGGAATCTAAAGCAGGCTAGCACTCCTTTGGAAGGCTAATGCTTGTCAAGAAAAAGAAGCAGATCAAGACTAATTTAATCTGACTCCCGGAGGCAAGGAGCGTCTATAACTCCGAAAACAACAAACGACCTTGTTACTATATAGGTTTTTATAATTATAAAAAAATGAAAGCTTGGAGAGGCATGTATGCATGCATGGTTAGTTGGGACGTCATGCTCCTCCAACAAGTGGCACTACAGAGTGCAGAGATCGGATATGGAACAGGAGGGCTACGCCGATGGGCTCGATCGGCCAACAGTACCTCAAGATACTCTTGTGCCACTTAGGCCAGGTCGCAATAGGACATGGTGCCGGGTGCATGCAACAGCAGCAGCACCACCATGCATGTCCCCTGCCTGGCCGTGTCGCCGAATATCGACGGTCGTGATCAACGGTGGCCGCAATCCGCATAGGGTTCCACCATGATCGATATACATCGTGTGGCCCTGTGCATGTTGTTGTCTGAATCTTGCACGCACAGTGGCTGCCACACGCATCTCTTTCTGCTGCATGTCTCTCCATCAGATCGATGGGGGGTACTATATAATTAGCTGGCTCTCTATAGGTTAGGTCGACCGGGTCAACCTCCCTATTTTTGGTTACCTTTGCATGTTCCAATCGGTGCCACTTTCCATGTAATAAGTGTACAACAGTAGCCCCCATCTCTTGATGGGGCAGTTGATGCATCTCTGTTCGTAAAAGAGACCCATCTTCCAAAACAGAAACAGACAAATGCCTGCATGGGATCCATAGTACACCAACCCCTTTTTAATCCTAATTTAGTTTGACATTTCAATCACATTTTGAACCGTTGGATGCCTGGCACTCAAGAAGCCCATCTAGACCACTTCACCATGGCACCAATTTCCGACTAATTTCTACTAGGAAAGATATATTATCAGAAAACACTTGATAACACACCCCACATAAAATAATATATAATGTTTCTAGAGATGAAAATCCGAGAGAGTTTATGACCAACGTGGCACTTACAATACCTCCCCAATTATTTTCCTGGCAGGATTTGCATGAAGACAAATGTACATCAGCGATTTGGCTTTGCTCAATTTTCAGTGAATTGTTTCGGATAATGTTAAATCTAATAAATGAGGGAAATAATTTAATGCACGATAACCATTTTTGTATAATTCACAAGAACTTAACATTGTTATTTTAAATTTTATAATGATTCATTTTCCTTATTTATTAATTTTTCATGTTAATATTTTTTATTTTACTTTCCAAATTTTACATATCGTCATGATTGATGTTATCTCAGAAATACAGTACAAACTCAGACGTTGACACGCGCACACACACACACACACACACACACACACACACACACACACACACACACACACACACACACACACACACACACAACGATCCTTCAAAAAACAAAAAATACCTATCTCACTAAAACACTTTAGCACGCACCCCACAAAAAATTATAATGCTTCTAGCGATATATTGCCAGGAGAATTTATGATTAACATGTCATCTGTTTAACTTGTCCAAAAAAGTATCCACGCACATTATCCATGCAGACAAATGCACAATATCTAGAATTAACTTAAAGTAATGAAAATTAGGAAAATACAAGTAATTATAGGACAAAAGAATAAAATTATAGAACAATGAGCTACTTCTCAGTAACCATTATTGGAACAAACATAAGAACTTCACATAATTCTTTCCAATTAAGACAATGCCCATTTTCCTTATTCTTCGGTTTGTATCAGTTTGCCACTAGTTGTGTTGAAGTCAAATTTGTCACTAGAAGTTTCAACTACTCAAAAATGACATCTTTCCCAATACTGCTAAAAAATGCCTAGAACTTTCAACTGATCAAATTTGCACTTGTGTTAAAGAAATGACTGTCAACACGGTTATTGTTTGGTGAAAGGCCATTGACCAGTGTGAGGTTACCAAAATACCACTGGACCCAACTTGCCAGCGCTCCCCCATAACATGCGGGTCCTAGTTGTCAGCGCGAAGAGAATTAAATTAGAAGAAAAATAACGACACGCAGGGATTTGATCACCTACGCATAAACCTATTTTTGCTTCTAATTTCATTCTCTTTGTACTAAAAACTAGGACCCACATGTTACAGTGAGTCGTAGAGGGAACACTGACATGGGGTCCAGGGGTATTTTGGTCACTTCACCCTGGTCAATGGCCTTTCAACGGACAGTAATGGTATCGAGTGGCATTTTTATCATTGTCTTAAATCTTAATGGAAAAATGGCATTTTTGGGTAGTTGAAACTTCCAGTAGCAAATTGAGTAGTGTGACAAAACTAAGAGCTAAACTGATAAAAACAATATTCTTTTACCTAGTTGAAAGAGAAATGCGATAATGGCTTTGAAAACTATTTTCCCTAAATTCTAGGAATCAAAAATAACGATGCATTTTGAACTAATTCACGTACATTTTTTACTATTGTGATGATTTATGTTATCTTAGAAACATGGTATAGACGTAGACGTTGACATACACATATGTAAATTGTTCGTTTTGATCAATTTGTTCTCATCGGAACACTTAAGCAAACACCCCCAAAAAAGGAACTACTATTCTTCGCAAAAAAAAAGGGAACTACTATGCTTGATGACTGACGTGGGTCCTACATAACCTGACCAAAAAAGATCTGCCATATTATCCATGCAAACAAGTGTCCAAAGATGATTTAGATAAAAAACAAAAACAATGTTTAAAATACATCTAGAATTTACTTCAAATGTAATAAAAACAAAAAATCCAAGTAATTCTAGAGCTGTAGTAAAAAATTATAGAACCACTAAAGACTGCCCGATAACCATTCTTGAAAAAAAAAGAACTTCACATAGTTCTTTTAAATTTACGACAGGCCCCCTTTTTTATTATTTTTACTAGTTGAAATCTAACAAAATGTATGTTTCCAAGAATCTAGGAAACAAATATAATAACGCATTTTGAGCTAATTCATGTAGATTTATTATAGTTCATGAGGGATTATGACATATATTTTCTGCGATGATTGAGAATCAGATATTATCGGTCCGACCAAAACAGGTGACCAATCCCCGTTGGAGAATATATATGGAGGTGGGTAGCTAAATCTAGGAGGTGAAGGGGAAGCCGCACCTATAGAAGATGAGATTTGCATTTTGGCGAGGGGGACCATTTTCCGATACGGCCGGGATCAGACAATGAAACCGGGGGCGGGCGGGCGGGCGGGCATCTGTGCCAACTGACCCATCCATCCGTCTGTCCATTTGGTTTCGTGGTCCTCCTCCTCTTCATATGCCTCATCGATCGGATTCCATGCACCACGATGCAACTCCAGCCAATCAAACAAACGTAGGCAAGCCACCTCCAATTTTGGTTGGTTGCATTGCATGGTCCAGCCGATCAGTGTGACCAGTGGCCAGTTAGTCAGCTGTACACGCATGAAATGCATGCACGGTAAAATATTGCTGCTAGTACATGCCAGCTCGCTGTGCATGCATGGCAGCTAGCTTAGCTAGGGTGACAAACACCAGTGAATACACCTGGACAAAAAGTGCACTGTGCCACTGCCACGCATGGACACCTTCCTACGTTGCACGTTTCACAGTGTCGACCGTCGGTGGATGGAGAGAGACTGATCGATCGATCACAGCTGGGCGCACGTACGTACTACATGCGCTAAGATAGATCAGTTCCAAACATGCATGCCACACGTGTACGGTGTAGATAGTTTTCCTGGCACTGCCAGCTCGATCCATCGATCGGCCAAAAGGAAGAACGTGTAAGAAAAAGCGATGGGAGAGTGAGAGAGAGACGTTCAATGAAGAAAATTCGTTGGAGAAAAGGAGAGGGGGTCCATGCAGCGGATAGAAAAAGATCTCATGGGGAATTCCGCCGTTTGTCCTGCACCCATCAATTTGGACCGCTACCTTGGCAGCGGTGGTGGTGGGGGGCGATCTCAGCTGCCTGACGTGCGCTGCTTTGGTCACGTACGTAACCGCCAAACTATCAATGCAGACGAGAGACGAAGAAAAGACATTGGAATTCGAAAGCGAGTGAGAAGAACGGGAGGAACAAGACAACCGATGAAGATGGAGATGGAGATGACATACAAAACACTAATGTGATTGGTTCCCTGAATCCTCAAGTATAATTGCATTGCCATCCCTTCTCTTCCGTTTGGATTTTAGTTTTTTTATACCAAAAAAGACTTTCGCCCCTCTTTATATAGAGCAACAAAGACGAACCAACACAAAAAGATGTGGAAACCATCTTACACAACAGATAAAAGGAAAAAAAAAATCTATACATGGGTAACCACACTCTACCACAAAATGAACTAGACTACTCGCAAGAAATGGAAACGGGACACCATCAGGAATTATCAGACATTGATGCGCCGCTAACACCAAACTATCGCGAGGGAGGACCCCCTGCCCTCCCGCTCTAGAGAATAGAGGTGATCATGTCTGCAGACAGTGAGGACCTCAGGTGGCGCCTATGAGAACCCATGTAAAAGAGTGGCTAAGATCGGAGAGAGGGGCGACATCAACGCCCTCAAGAGGGACGTGACACCCAAGGGCATCACCGCCGATGGCGCCGTAGCGCAGAGCTTTCGCCTGGAACCTCCACACCGACGGTAGATCTGTCACCGCAAAATAGTCCTCAAGAGCATGATTTGGGAGCCGCAGCCGAAGCACTACCTGTACAAGAGTCAACCATCGCTACTTCCTTGCAAGGGTAGTATCGTTGAAGGTGCCCTAGCCCAGGAGCAGAGATGAGCGAACAGCAAGCCCCTGATTGCAGCCGCCTTGCTCTTGGTTAGCGACCCCCACCAGAGGTGGGCAGAGGCGGGCTCTAGGGTTGGTGGCGCCGCAGCACTAGTGAGGCAAGATAGGAATGGGCCCACCTAGCCATGTTGAGCAAAGTTCATCCTGGGGACCAGCTGCACGGATGAAGAAGAGAAGTTACCCTCGACGACGATGCAACAGATGCTAGGGGTTGATGAGGGAAGAGGCAAGAGGGGGGAGGCGTTAGCACGCCCCATCGCAGGCAACTAATACGTCTCAAAAATAGAATAATTTGTTATTGTTTCACGCTATTATAATATCACATTTGTATACTTTTTATACTACATCATATTAATTTTTGGACTAACCTATTAATTTAGTGCCAATTGTTAGCTGTTGTTTTCTGGATGTTTTGGTTTGCCAGTAAATCAATATCTATGAGGGTCAAAATGCCTTGGGGATTTAATACAATTATTATCTCCACAGGAGCAGTCCAGAAAATATCGAAGCCAAACAAGAGAAGCTACATGGGCTCAACGTGGCCGCCAAACACTGCCAGGGGATGGCCTGCACCCCTAGGCCTCGTGGTTCGTTGTCTGCCATCTTACGTCCACTCCTCTGACTATAAATCCATGTTTCGCGAAACCATCAGATCATATTTTCTCTGATTTTTTTGCCGACGTAAGTTTTATTCTGAGGAGACCCAATTTGGAGGCCTCTGATGGCTCGAGAATTTGAGACTTTTTATCAGGGGTTTTGATAAGGTTTGCATCGGCTATTCACTATTTCTTGGTTATTTCTAACTCTAATCCTTCGAGAGAGAAGAAACCTCGTTTTTTCATTTAATTGGAGAAAAAACATTTATGGATGGAAACCAAGGAGGATTACTCCGAATCAAGCCAAAAGGAGGAACTTCCATGCCGAGAGATTCACCACCAGGCGCACCAGAGCGCAACATAGCCAACCAAGCGCCCGTATGAGCGGTCGTACCAGGCGCCAAGTGATACGTCTCCAACGTATCTATAATTTATGAAGTATTCATGCCATGTTTACAATAGTTTTATATGATTTTGGTATGATTTGATTAGAACTAACCCAGACTGACGCTGTTTTCAGCAGAACTACCGTGGTGTTGTTTTTGTGCAGAAATAAAAGTTCTCGGAATGCGGTGAAAATCAACGGAGAATTTTTCTGGAAAATATAAAAAATACTGGAATGAACAGTTACCGGAGGGGAGGCCCGTGGGCCCCATGAGGGTGGAGGGCGCGCCCACCCCCTATGGCGCGCCCCTGTGCCTCGTGGACTTCCCGTGGGGCCCCCTGACTTGTTCTCGACGCCAACCTCTCCTATAAATACCCAAACCTCCAGAAAATAACCTAGATCGGAAGTTCCACCGCCGCAAGCCTCTGTAGCCACGAGAAATCAATCTAGGCCCTCTCTGGCACCCTGCCGGAGGGGGCAATCATCACTGGAGGCCATGGAGGAGGATCCCGGAGGGGCCATTATTGCCATGAAGGCCAAGGACCAGAGGTAGAACCTCTCCCCATCTAGGGGGGAGGCCATGGAGGAGGAAGCACAAGGGGGAGAACCTCTCCTCCTCTATCTCGGTGACGCTGGAGTGCCATCGAGAGGGGAATCATCGCCGCGGTGATCGTCTTCATCAACATCACCATCATCATCACCATCCTCATCTCTGTTACGCAGTCTACTCTCCCGCACCCCGCTGTAATCCCTACTTGAACATGGTGCTTTATGCCACATATTATGATTCAATGATGTGTTGCCATCCTATGATGTTTTGAGTAGATATCCTTTGTCTTTGGATTGATTGATGATTTAGATTGGTATGAGTTGTATGTTTTATTTTGGTGCTGCCCTATTGTGCCCTCCGTGTCGCGCAAGCGTGAGGGACTCCCGCTGTAGGGTGTTGCAATACGTTCATGATTCGCTTATAGTGGGTTGCTTGAGTGATAGAAGCATCAACCCGAGTAAGGGGGTTGTTGCGTATGGGATAAAGGGGACTTGATGCTTTAATGCTATGGTTGGGTTTTACCTTAATAATCTTTAGTAGTTGCGGATGCTTGCTAGAGTTCCAATCATAAGTGCATATGATCTAAGAAGAGAAATTATGTTAGCTTATGCCTCTCCCTCATATGAAATTGCAATAGTGATTACCGGTCTTGTTAACAATTGCCTAGGATAATTCCGCACACCGACCCATCATTATTCCACACTCGCTATTTATAATATTTAGTAATATATTCTAACCTTATGATAACATCACCTACTTTTATGTTTTAGCTCTCCGATATCGTGCAAAGTTATCCTCTTCATACCCACAACGTAGTTTTATTTCTCGTTTCTAGTTGGAAGCAAACGTTCGGTGTACGTAGAGTCGTATTAGTGGCAGATAGGACTTGAGAGAATATTGATCTTACCTTTAGCTCCTTGTGGGTTCGACACTCCATACTTATCACTTCCACCTTTGGTAATTGCTACGATGACTCCCTGCACTTGGGGATTATCAAGCTCTTTTCTGGCGCCGTTGCCAGGGAGCAATAGTGTGGGGTTGATATTTTTGTGTATGCTTGTTTGCTTTCTTCACTAAGTAGTTTTTGTTTTCCCTATTTAGTTTTGCTTAGTTGTGGGTGAAACATACAAAAAAATTAAAAGAATTAAAATTCAAAAAAAAAAATTACTTGCCTCTCATGCATAAAAAGTTTTTTAATAAGAGAAGTGATTGGAAGGTTATGCATTGAAGAAGTGAGGGTCGACCTTGAGCACTTGTGTTCATGCTCATGGAAACAATGTAAAAAAATTCATGGAAGTTTCTCTGAAAATAATTATCCCCTTGTATATATCCATTGTATTATAAAAATAATGTGCCAAGCTTCGGTTTTAGGATGATTAGATTGCTTGTTTACTATGTGCAGTACAAAAACAGAAACTTTGGCTATAGCGCGTGAATTTACATTTTTTGCTGGAAAGTCAAATTTGTCTGAAACTTTTTGCACATTACTTCTGTGCAAAAATTTTAAATTTCCAAATTTTTTAGGTTTTTTTGGAGTTACAGAAGTATACTAAACTTCCAGATTACAGACTGTCCTGTTTTTGACAGATTATGTTTTCTATGTGTTGTTCGCTTATTTTGATGAATCTATGGGTAGTATCGGGGGTATAAACTATGGTGAAGTTGGAATACAGTAGATAAAGTGCTAATATTAAATTGGAATGAGTTTGCAACAGTACCTAAAGGTAGTGATTTGCTCTAGTATAATAACGGATCTCACAAGTTTTTGTTAAAGTTTTGTGTGGATGAAGTGTTCAAAGATCGAGGAGCTATCAATATGAGAAAAATAAAGAGAGGCAAGAGTTCATGCTTGGGGATGCCCAAGGCACCCCAAGTAAATATTCCAAGGATACTCAAGCATCTAAGCTTGGGGATGCCCCAGTTGGCATCCCATCTTTCTTCTTCGACAATTATCGGTATACCTCGGTTTTTGTTTTGTTCACATGATTTGTGTCCTCTGTGTTTTTCTTTTTCTTTAAGAACCATGCTAGTATGAGATAGCCCTGAATTGATTATAGAATGCTTCATGTGCTTCACTTATAAATTTTGAGTATGATCTTACAGAATGCTCTTTGTGCTTCACTTATATATTTTGAGCTTGGATATTGGTTAGTCTATATCAATTGTAGAATGCTCCATGAACTTCACTTCTATCTTTTGGAGTATGAATAATACTATCATCTAAAGTGGGTTTGGAAGAGTGTAAACTTTAGGAATTAGTGATCCCACTATTTTGGAGGGTGTTGAATCTTAGTGTGATATTTATGAAAGTGGATTTGGAAGAGTTTAAACTTTAGTTAGTAATGATTCCACTATATCAGAAGAGGTTCCAATTGATTATGATAACGAAGTTGCTATCAATGATGATTATTGTGATGACATGTATTCTATAAAGAATAATGCTAACCATGAAACTTGTCATCGTGATTTTCATTTTCAATTGGATTATGCCTCACATGGCCGTTATTCTGTTGAGTTTGCTCCCATTATTCTGAATGAGAAGAATTTTGCTTATGTGGAGAGTAGAAAAATTTCTATGCTTGTAGATAATGAAAAGAATGTTTTATGTGATGGTTATATTGTTGAATTCATTCATGATGCTACTGAAAATTATTATGAGGGAGGAATATATGATTCTAGGAGTTGCAATAATATCATGTTTCCTCTCTATGTGCTTAAAGTTTTGAAGTTATACTTGTTTTGCCTTCTTATGCTAGTTGATCCTTGTTCCTATAAATTGTGTGCTCACAAAATCCCTAGGCATAGGAAGTGGGTTAGATTTAAGTGTGCCAGTCATATTCTTCATGATGCTCTCTTTATGTTTCAATTCTTGTCTTTTATGTGAGCATCATTGAAATCATCATGCCTAGCTAAAAGGCATTAAAGAAAAGCGCTTGTTGGGAGACAACCCAATATTTACCCTGAATTTTTGTGTGTGTTTACATGATTAATCTACTGTAGTAATCATGTTTTATAGCTTTTGTTTCAATAAAGTGCCAAGTAAGACCTTTGGGAAGACTTGGATGAAAGTTAATGTGATCTTGCTGTAAAAAACAGAAACGTTGCGCTCACGAGATTACCTGTCATTTTTTACAGAAGAGTGCTTTTGAGTTGATTCTTTTTGAATAAGGTTAATAGACAAATTGCTAAAGTCCACCAATTTATTTTGATAATTTTTTGGAGTATCAGAAGTATGGTTGCTGTTCAGATCATTACAGACTGTTCTGTTTCTGACAGATTCTGTTTTCATTGCATAGTTTGCTTGTTTTCTAGTTTCTATGGCTTATATTTCTCAATATAAATTGTAGAAATGATATGGTACAGTAGGCATTGTGTGATAACAATTATGAAACTTGTGTTTGACAGTACCAATGTGAATGGTTTACTCTTCATTATACTAACCCATCTCACGAAGTTCCGTTAAGTTTTGTGTGATTGAAGTTTTCAAGCTTTGGGTGAGATATCGATACGAGGAGAATAAGGAGTGGAAAGACCCTAAGCTTGGGGATACCCAAGGCACCCCAAGGTAATATTCAATGAATACTCAAGTGACTAAGCATGGGGATGCCCCGAAAGGCATCCCCTCTTTCGTCTTCAAAACTATCGGTATACCTTACTCAGAGCTATATTTTTATCACATGATATGTGTTTTGCTTGGAGCGTATTTTCAATTTTACTTGCTGTTTGAATAAAATCATTGGATCTGAAATCTTGAATGAAAAAGAATCCTCCCATGGCTAGTTAATTATTTGACTACTCAGTGTTCTTCACTTATATCTTTTGGAGTAGTTTGTCATTTACTCACGTGCTTCACGTATATCCTATGAGTAAATGGTTGAATGAATTGAATATCATAAATCTCAATTTATATACGTTTCATATGCTTATAACATGGGGAGTAATGACTTCACTCATAATAAGTATAGGTAGTAAACTTATTGAAAGTTAGCAAACGCAGAATTGGTCAGTTGAACAATTCATGAAATAATATGGAAGGAAGAGAGATTTCACATATAAATATACTATCCTGGACATCTTGTGTAATTGTGAGCACTCATTAAAATATGACTTGCTAAAAATTTGATGTTGGACAAGGAAGACAACTTAATGGGTTATGTTTTCCTATATGAAACGTTATATTGTCTTGGATCATCCAACATGTTGAGCTTCCCTTTCCCTCTCATGCTAGCCAATTTCTTTGCACCAAGTAGAAATACTACTTGTGCTTCCAAACATCCCTTAAACCAGTTTTGCCATAAGTGTCCACCATACCTACCTATGGATTGAGTAAGATCCTTCAAGTAAGTTATCATCGGTGCATGCAATAAAAAATGCTCTCTAAATATGTATGATCTATTAGTGCGAAGAAAATAAGCTTTATACGAACTTGTGATAGGGAAGAAATACAAGCGACGGACTGCATAATAAAGGTCTTTATCACAAGCGGCAATATAAAGTGACGTTCTTTTGCATTAAGATTTTGTGCATCCAACCATAAAAGCGCATGACAACCTCTGCTTCCCTCTGCGAAGGGCCTATATTTTACTTTTATCTTCTACCCTTATACAAGAGTCATGGTGATCACCACCTTTCCTTTTTACACTTTTTCCTTTGGCAAGCACTTTGTGTTGAGCGATCTGGATATATATATCCACTTGGATGTAGGTTTTCATAAATTATTATTGTTGACATTGTTGGGAACGTAGTAATTTCAAAAAAATTCCTATGCACACGCAAGATCATGGTGATGCATAGCAACGAGAGGGGAGAGTGTTGTCCACGTACCCTCGTAGACCGTAAGCGGAAGCGTTATGACAACGGGGTTGATGTAGTCGTACGTCTTCACGATCGACCGATCCTAGTACCGAATGTACGGCACCTCCGCGATCCGCACACGTTCGGCTCGGTGACGTCCCACGAACTCACGATCCAGCAGAGTGTCGAGGGAGAGCTTCATCAGCACGATGGCGTGATGACGGTGATGATGAAGCTACCGACGCAGGGCTTCACCTAAGCACTTCGACGGTATGACCGAGGTGGATTATGGTGGAGGGGGGCACCGCACACGGCTAAGAGATCAATGATCAACTTGTGTTGTCTATGGGGTGCCCCCTGGCCACGTATATAAAGGATGGAGGGAGGAGGAGGCCGGCCCTAATAGGGCGCGCCCAAAGTGTGGAGTCCTACTAGGACTCCCTAGTCCTAGTAGCATTCTACCTCCCACATGGAATAGGAAAAAGGGAGGGGAGAAGGAGAAGGAAGGAAGGGGGCGCCCCTTTTCCCTAGTCCAATTCGGACCAGTCCATGGGGAAGGGGCGCGGCCACCCTTGAGGCCTTTCTCCGGTACTCCGAAAAATATCCGAATCACCCGGAACCTTTCCGATGTCCGAATATAGCCTTCCAATATATCGATCTTTACGTCTCGACCATTTCGAGACTCCTCGTCATGTCCCCGATCTCATCCGGGACTCCGAACAAACTTCGGTCATCAAATCACATAACTCATAATACAAATCGCCACAGAACGTTAAGCGTGCGGACCCTACGGGTTCAAGAACTATGTAGACATGACCGAGACACGTCTCCGGTCAATAACCAATAGCGGAGCCTGGATGCTCATATTGGCTCCCACATATTCTACGAAGATCTTTATCGGTCAAACCGCATAACAATATATGTTGTTCCCTTTGTCATCGGTATGTTACTTGCCCGATATTCGATCATCGGTATCTCAATACCTAGTTCAATCTCGTGACCGGCAAGTCTCTTTACTCGTTCCGTAATGCATCATTCCGCAACTAATTCATTAGTCACATTGCTTGCAAGGCTTATAGTGATGTGCATTACCGAGAGGGCCCAGAGATACCTCTCCGACAATCGGTGTGACAAATCCTAATCTCGATTTATGCCAACTCAACAAGTACCATCAGAGACACCTGTAGAGCACCTTTATAATCACCCAGTTACGGTGTGATGTTTGGTAGCACACAAAGTGTTCCTCAGGTATTCTGGAGTTGCATAATCTCATAGTCATAGGAACATTGTATAAGTCATGAAGAAAGCAATAGCAACATACTAAACGATCAAGTGCTAAGCTAACGGAATGGGTCAAGTCAATCACATCATTCTCTAATGATGTGATCCCATTAATCAAATGACAACTCATGTCTATGGCTAGGGAACTTATCCATCTTTGATTCAACGAGCTAGTCAAGTAGAGGCATACTAGTGACACTCTGTTTGTCTATGTATTCACACATGTACTATGTTTCTGGATAATACAATTCTAGCATGAATAATAAACATTTATCATGATATAAGGAAATATAAATAACAACTTTATTATTGCCTCTAGAGCGTATTTCCTTCAGTCTCCCACTTGCACTATGTCAATAATCTAGTTCACATCGCCATGTGATTTAACACCAACACTTCACATCTTTATGTGATTAACACCCATAGTTCCCATCGCCATGTGACCAACACTCAAAAGGTTTACTAGAGTCAATAATCTAGTTCACATCGCTATGTGATTAACACCCAAGAGTAATAAGGTATGATCATGTTTTGCTTGTGAGAGAAAATTGTAGTCTACGGGTCTGCAACATTCAGATCCGTATGTATTTTTGCAAATTTCTGTGTCTACAATACTCTGCACGGAGCTACTCTAGCTAATTGCTCCCACTTTCAATATGTATCTAGATCAAGACTTAGAGTCATCCAGATCGGTGTCAAAGCTTGCATCGACGTAACTCTTTACGACGAACTCTTTGTCACCTCCATAACCGAGAAATATTTCCTTAGTCCTCTAAGGATAATTTTTTACCAATGTCTAGTGATATACTCCTAGATCACTATTGTACTCCCTTGCAAACTCAGGGCAGGGTATACAATAGGTCTGGTACACAGCATGGCATACTTTGTAGAACCTATGGCTGAGGCATAGGGAATGACTTTCATTCTCTCTCTATCTTCTTCCGTGGTCGGGCTTTGAGTCTTACTCAACTTCACACCTTCCAACACAGGCAAGAACTCCTTCTTTGACTTTTCCATTTTGAACTACTTAAAAAACTTGTCAAGGTATGTACTCATTGAAAAAACTTATCAAGCGTCTTGATCTATCTCTATAGATCTTGATGCTCAATATGTAAGCAGCTTCACCGAGGTCTTTCTTTGAAAAACTCCTTTCAAGCACTCCTTTCTGCTTTCCAGAAAAATTCTACATCATTTCCGATCAACGATATGTCATACACATAAACTTATCGGAAAAGTTGTAGCGCTCCCAGTCACTTTCTTGTAAATACAGGCTTCACCGCAAGTCTGTATAAAACTATATGCTTTGATCAACTCATCAAAGCGTATATTCCAACTCCGAGATGCTTGCACCAGTCCATAGATGGATCTCTGGAGCTTGCACATTTTGTTAGCACCCTTAGGATTGACAAAACCTTTTTGGTTGCATCATATACAACTCTTCTTTAAGAAATCCATTAAAGAATGTAGTTTTGACATCCATTTGCCAGATTTCATAAAATGTGGCAATTTGCTAACATGATTCAGACAGACTTAAGCATCGCTCCGAGTGAGAAAATCTCATCGTAGTCAACACTTTGAAGTTTGTCAAAAACCTTTTTCGACAAGTCTAGCTTTGTAGATAGTAACACTACTATCAGCGTCAGTCTTCTTATTGAAGATCCATTTATTCTCGATGGCTTGCCGATCATCGGGCAAGTCAACCAAAGTCCACAGTTTGTTCTCATACATGGATCCCATCTCAGATTTCATGGCCTCAAGCCATTTCGCGGAATCTGGACTCATCATCGCTTCCTCATAGTTCGTAGGTTTGTCATGTCCAAGTAACATGACCTCCAGAACAGGATTACCGTACCACTCTGGTGGGCATCTTACTCTGGTTGACCTATGAGGTTCAGTAGTAACTTGATCTGAAGTTACATGATCATCATCATTAGCTTCCTCAATAATTGGTGTAGAAGTCACAGAACAGATTTCTGTGGTGAACTACTTTCCAATAAGGGAGCAGGTACAGTTACCTCATCAAGTTCTACTTTCCTCCCACTCACTTCTTTCGAGAGAAACTCCTTCTCTAGAAAGGATCCATTCTTAGCAAAGAATGTCTTGCCTTCGGATCTGTGATAGAAGGTGTACTCAACAGTCTCCTTTGGGTATCCTATGAAGACACATTTCTCCGATTTGGGTTCGAGCTTATCGGGTTGAAGCTTTTTCACATAAGCATCGCAAACCCAAACTTTAAGAAAAGACAACTTGGGTTTCTTGCCAAACCACAGTTCATAAGGTGTCATCTCAACGAATTTAGATGGTGCCCTATTTAACATGAATGCAGCCGTCTCTAAAGCATAACCCCAAAACGATAGTGGTAAATCAGTAAGAGACATCATAGATCGCACCATATATAGTAAAGTACGATTACGACGTTCAGAAACACCATTACGCTGTGGTGTTCCGGGTGGTGTGAGTTGCGAAACTATTCCGCATTGTTTCAAATGAAGACCAAACTTGTAACTCAAATATTCTCCTCCACGATCAGATCATAGAAACTTTATTTTCTTGTTACAATGATTTTCCACTTCACTCTGAAATTCTTTGAACTTTTCAAATGTTTCAGACTTGTGCTTCATCAAGTAGATATACCCATATCTGCTCAAATCATCTGTGAAGGTGAGAAAATAACGATACCCGCTGCGAGCCCCAACACTCATCGGACTGTATACATCAGTATGTATTATTTCCAATAAGTCAGTTGCTCGCTCCATTGTTCCGGAGAACGGAGTCTTAGTCATCTTGCCCATGAGGCATGGTTCGCAAGCATCAAGTGATTCATAATCAAGTGATTCCAAAAGCCCATTGAGGGAGTCCTGGACTAAGGGGTCCTCGGGCGTTCGGACTGTTACCTATGGGCCGAACTGATGGGCTGCGATGATACGAAGACCGAAGACTGCACCCATGTCCGGATAGGACTCTCCTTGGCGTGGAAGGCAAGCTTGACGATCAAATATGTAGATTCCTTTCTTTGTAACCGCCCTTGTGTAACCCTAGATCCTCCCGGTGTCTATATAAACCGGAGGACTTAGTCCGGAGGGGAGAGACTTATTACCATAGTCATACATGCTAGACTTTTAGGGTTTAGCCATCACGATCTCGCGGTAGATCAACTCTTGTAATACTCATATTCATCAAGATCAATCAAGCAGGAAGTAGGGTATTACCTCCATAGAGAGGGCCCGAACCTGGGTAAACATCGTGTCCCCTGTCTCCTATTACCATCGACCTTAGATGCACAGTTCGGGACCCCCTACCCGAGATCCGCCGGTTTTGACACCGACACCCATCAACATGAAGTTTCTTAATGCGCTTTACACCAATATGACCTAAACGGCAGTGCCACAAATAAGTTGTACTATCATTATTAAGTTTGCATCTTTTGGCTTCAATATTATGAATATGTGTATCACTACGATCGAGATCCAACAAACCATTTTCATTGGGTGTATGACCATAGAAGGTTTTATTCAGGTAAACAGAACAACAATTATTCTCTGACTTAAATGAATAACCGTATTGCAATAAACATGATCAAATCATATTCATGCTCAACGCAAATACCAAATAACATTTATTTAGGTTCAACACTAATCCTGAAAGTATAGGGAGTGTGCGATGATGATCATATCAATCTTGGTACTACTTCCAACACACATCATTACTTCACCCTTAACTAGTTTATGTTCATTCTGCAACTCCAACACACATCACACACATCATTCGAGTTACTACTCTTAGCAATTGAACCAGTATCAAATGCTGAGGGGTTGCTATAAACACTAGTAATGTACACATAAATAACATGTATATCAAATATACCTTTGTTCACTTTGCCATCCTTCTTATCCGCCAAGTATCTAGGGCAGTTCCACTTCCGGTGACCATTTCCATTGCAGTAGAAGCACTCAGTCTCAGGCTTAGGTGCAGACTTGGGCTTCTTCACTTGAGCAGCAACTTGCTTGCCGTTCTTCTTGCAGTTCCCCTTCTATCCCTTTGCCCTTTTCTTGAAACTAGTGGTCTTGTTAACCATCAACAGTTGATGCTCTTTCTTGATTTCTACCTTCGCCAATTTCAACATCGCGAAGAGCTCGGGAATTACTTTTATCATCCCTTGCATATTATAGTTCATCACGAAGTTCTAGTAACTTGGAGATAGTGACTAGAGAACTTTGTCAATTACTATCTTATCTGGAAGATTAACTCCCACTTGATTCAAGCAATTGTAGTACCCAGACAATCTGAGCGCATGCTCACTGGTTGAGCTATTCTCCTCCATCTTGTAGGCAAAGTACTGTCAGAGGTCTCATACCTCTTGATACGGGCATGAGTATGAAATACCAATTTCAACTCTTGGAACATCTTATATGCTCCGTGGTGATCAAAACATTTTTGAAGTCCCGGTTCTAAGCCGTAAAGAATGGTGTACTAAACTTTCAAGTAGTCATCATACCGAGCTTGTCAAAACGTTCATAACGTCTGTATCTGCTCCTGCAATAGTTCTGTCACCTAGCGGTGCATTGTAAGTGCATCTAGTGCCCCTTAGTGATTTTGGTGTATTGAAGACTTATAGGTTAAGGGACTAATGCGTTGTGAGTGTACACAGGTCTATAAGTCCATGAGGAGTTTGATATTTACAGAGAAAGTCGACCCCTAAAAATTAATGTCTTTGACTGAAGACTTTGGATTTCGGAAGACTTTCTGAAGACTTTGAAAGTGAAGAAATTGGTGTGACCGTGAAGACTTGGTATTCATGCGAGGAACATGAAGCGTGAAGACTTTTGTTTTCATAGTTTCTCTTTCTTCTTCTTGAGTCATAGGAAACGCCGTACTTTTAAAGGGGGTCGAGGAAATACCAAGGAAGAAGTTTCCAAGTGATGCTCAACTCAAAATCCTACACCTACCAATCCTTTCGAGAGAAGCCATTGGAAATCTCATACAGTTCAGTCAATTTCTTCAGTGACAGAGACGAAGTTCTTCTGGTCTCTGAGGAATTTGTTCTGACTGGGGACTTAGGAATTCGCCAGTGCGGATTGCCTACAAGTGAGGAACATGATAGCCCTGAGGAATTTGATAGTCAAATTTTCGACCGTTGCTGTGCTACACGCCAGCTGTCCCAAAATATCTGCCCACCTAACGGTGATATCATTGAAGGGCATTTATGTCTTATCATGTCGGGCTGCTCCCTAGGCTATAAATAGCCGCCCCTACAACCACTAGCTAGTTCGCTGCTCCGAGAGAAACTGACACTTGTAATTTGAGAGCCTCCCATCCTCCGAGGACTTTGAGTGAAAATCATCAAGTGAGGAAAACCCAAACCCAATCACCTACAACCCAAAGTGATTGAGCATCACTGAAGAGATTGATCCTGCATGGATCCGACGCTTGTTACCTTTGAAGACTTGCATCTTCTAGACGGTTAGGCGTCATGGTCTAGAGCATCCAAGAGGAAATTGTGGATCGCCGAGTGACCGAGTTTGTGAAGGTTTGGAAGTCACCTAAAGACTTACCACGAGTGATTGGGAGAGGTCTGTGTGACCTTAGCTCAAGGGGAATACGGTGAGGACTAAGTGTCCTGGACTGTGTGTTCAGGACTGGGTGTCCGGGACTGTGTGACCTCAGGTTTAAATACCTAGCCGCCCTAACCAGACGTACAACTGTCACAGAATTTGGAATTGGTCTACCAAATCATTGTCTTCACCAAGCATATTGTTTCTATTTCCTCAACTCTTTCATTTCCTCATTACTGTGTTGTGTACTTGTTGATATCTGTTTGAAGACTTTGACTGAAGACTTCCTCAGTTCAATTTCCTCAGTCTGTTTGTCTTCATCCTGTTTATCCTGTGTTTACGCTTTCTGTACTCTGTGCGTGTTTTCATTTCATCATGATGACCATGCTTATGTTCTGTTATGTTTGCATCTGAGTACTTATTCCCCTGCAAGTAGTTCTTCGCATAGGAATTTCCTTACCCTGAAAATCCTTAGTGAAGAATTCATAAAAATCGCCTATTCACCCCCATCTAGTCGAGTTAACGTACTTTCAATTGGTATCAGAGCAAGGTACTCCCTTGTTCTGTGTGATTTTGGTTTAACCGCCTGGAGTTTTAGTTATGTCGACCGCAGGTATGAAGAAAGTGACATGCCCCATCTTTTACGGTCATGATTATCCCAAGTGGAAGGCCATGATGAGGAAGCGCCTCATGGCAATGAACAACGAGCTGTGGACCGTCACTGAGATTAGTGTTACCGATCTATGCAAGATGGCGGACACTAATGATATTCGCAAGTACACTCGACTTGACATCATGGCGAAGGATATCATCTGTTCCTGCCTATCCAGAGATGAATTCAGGCGCATTATGCATCTTTGCAATGCGAAGCTTACCTAGGACCGAATCTCTGACGTCTATGAAGGTCATCGAACTTGTCATGATCCCTGGTTTGAGGATTTCAAGGAATCACTCAAAATGATGACTCTTGAGCCTGAACCATCATCTTCTGCACCATGCCTCATGGCAAAAGGTGCCAAGGTAGCCGAATGTTCATCATCCGAGTCTAGTGATGATGAATCTGATGATGATTTTGGACCTAGCTATACCAAGCTTGTTTGTATTGCCACTAAACAACAAAAGGCCTTGGAAAAGGTTCAAAATATGCTAGACAAAAGTGATGATATGTTGGGTGAAGAAATGGATCGCACTAAAACTTTCACTGAAAATCTTCAGAGACTTCAGTCTAAGTTTGACAACCTTCAAAGTCATCATAACACTCTCTTATCTGATTATGAGAAGCTTTGTTATGAATTTCTTCAATGAAAGCAAGATCTTGAGAAGCTAAGGGAGAGTTATGAACATCTTCAGAAGGAGCGTGATTCATTACTTGCTCAACAAATCAGCGCTGCTCAGGAAGAATTTATTCCTCCATGTTTGAAGTGCATTGAACGTGAATCTGCTAATTCTTCACCTGAATGTTCAAATGCTTCAACTACTACAAATTCTTCACTTGTCTCTGCTATCACTAATTCCTCATCTGAGGATATTGCTAGTATCACTGACGATGCAGGGATGAAAGAATTGTATATGACAAGCATGTACAAAAGCCTCAAAGGGCATCAGGCTCTTTGTGATGTGGTTAAAAAGCACATCCTCAACAGGAACCCTAGGAAAGAGGGTATTGCCTTTGAGAGGAAACTCAATGCTGATGGAACATACTGGAAGCCTAAGCAGTACCCCAAAACCTCATGGGTTGCTGCAAAGGGACTGAGGGAGTCCTGGATTCGGGGGTCCTCGGACAGCCAGACTATATCCTTTAGCCGGACTGTTGGACTATGAAGATACAAGATTGAAGACTTCGTCCCGTGTCCGGATGGGACTCTCCTTGGCGTGGAAGGCAAGCTTGGCAATACGGATATGTAGATCTCCTCCTTTGTAACCGACTCTGTGTAACCCTAGCCCCCTCAGGTGTCTATATAAACCGGAGGGTTTAGTCCGTAGGACAACAACAATCATACCATAGGCTAGCTTCTAGGGTTTAGCCTCTACGATCTCGTGGTAGATCAACTCTTGTAATACTCATATCATCAAGATCAATCAAGCAGGAAGTAGGGTATTACCTCCATCGAGAGGGCCCGAACCTGGGTAAACACTGTGTCCCCCGCCTCCTGTTACCATCCGCCTTAGACGCACAGTTCGGGACCCCCTACCCGAGATCCGCCGGCTTTGACACCGACATTGGTGCTTTCATTGAGAGTTCCACTGTGCCGTCACCGTAAGGCTAGATGGCCCCTTCGATCATCGCCAACGGTGCGATCCAGGGCGAGGTTTTTCTCCCCGGACAGATCTTCGTATTCGGCGGCTTCGTACTGCGGGCCAACTCGCCTGGCCATCTGGAGCAAATTGAGGTCTACGCCCCTGGCCATCAGGTCAGGTTTGGAAACTTGAATTATACTGCCAACATCCGTGGAGACTTGATCTTCGACGGGTTCGAACCCATGTCAGGTCCGCCGCACAATCACGACGAGCATGACTTAGCTCTGCCGTCAGATAGTGTTCGGGAGATCACACCTGCAACTACTCCGGCCCTCAATCCGGAACAAATTGCGCAATCTGAGGACGGGTGGATAGACCCCGCCACGGAGGCCGCACACTCAGTGGCGATAGAGCCAAATACTGACTTCACCTCCTACGAGAGCCGTGTTGCCGAACCGTTGGATTCGTCCCCGGCCACGGGAGCCGAGCTGCTTGCGTCCGTGCCTATCGAATCCGATTGGGCACAGATCATGGATTTTACCTCCTCGGATATCTTTCAGCACTCGCCCTTTGGTGATGTGCTAAATTCATTAAGGTCTCTCTCCTTGTTAGGAGAACCTTGGCCGAACTATGTCCGGCTAGAATGGGATGCGGACGACGAAGAAATTCGCTCCCCACCCACCACCCACTTAGTAACCACTGTCGACGATTTAACCGACATGCTCGACTTCGACTCCGAAGACATCGACGGTATGGACGACGACGCAGGAGACGAACAGGAACCACCGCCCACAGGGCGCTAGACAGACACTTCATCACACGATATATATATATGGTGGATACACCCAAAGAAAACAACGACGAGGAATGGAAGGATGCAGCAAAGGATAGCTCCCTCGAGAAGCAACCAAAGCGACGGCGTAGGTGCCGCTCCAAATCCCTCCTCGGCAAAAACAGCGACAACAGCGCAAGAAAAATAACACCCCGGTCGACTCCAGAGGAAACGACGACCACATCGACCCAGCGATAGAGCAGGATGAACCAGCGAACGGCGAACATAGTACGGAGCCGCTGTCCAATCACGTCGACGCCGAGGATAAAGCTCATCAACCTCTCTCCGGAGAGGAAAACAGTCCGGACGACGACACACACATCAGCCCGGAAAGGCACTTGGAACAAGAGAACCTCCGTAGAAGGCTTATTGCCACCGCGAGGAGTCTGAAGAAGCAGAAGCAAAGGCTTAAGGCCGCGCAGAATATGCTCAACAGTAGATGGAACAAAGTGCTCGACACTGAAGAAAAGTATGGTGGCACTCGCCACACAAAGAGCTATTCAAAGCGCAAGCTGTTGCCTGAGTTCGATGATGAGGCCGTAGAGCCTACACAGCCGAAGAATAAAACAGCCGATCAGCCGGATCGACCACCTCGTGGCCGCGATAGGGTGGCTAACGAGGCCGCACATAAGTCAACACACGATTTACGTGAAGACTTGCGCCAAAAATCCGGTATGACCAGGTCCATCTATGGATCTAGGAAGCGTGCTCCGGCACAAAATCAAAACCGAACACTACAACCGTCCGAACGCCACGATACATCCAAATACAGAGGTGCCGCACCACCCCTATGCTTCACCGATGAGGTACTGGATCATGAATTTCCAGAGGGATTCAAGCCCGTGAACATAGAGGCGTACGACGGAACGAGAGACCCTGGTGTCTGGATTGAGGACTTCATCCTCCATATCCATATGGCTCGCGGAGACGATCTCCACGCCATTAAATACTTGCCCCTCAAGTTGAAAGAACCAGCTCGGCACTGGCTGAAGATCCTCCCCGAAAATTCAATTGGAAGTTGGGAGGAGCTTGAGGATGCTTTTAGGGCTAATTTTCAAGGGACTGATGTCCGACCTCCGGATGCAGACGACTTAAGTCATATAATTCAACAGCCCGGAGAGTCAGCCCGAAAGCTTTGGAACAGGTTTCTCACTAAGAAGAACCAAATCGTCGACTGCCCGGACGCCGAAGCCTTAGCAGCTTTCAAACACAGGGTCCGCGACGAATGGCTCGCCAGACACATCGGCCAAGAAAAACCAAGGACAATGGCAGCCCTAACAAGCCTCATGACCCGCTTTTGCGCGGGCGAAGATAGCTGGCTGGCCCGTAGTAGCACCAGCGACCCAGGCACATCTGAAGTCAGGGATGGTAATGGAAAACCACGACGCAGTAAAAGCAAGCGTCGAAATAACGAAGACAGCCCAGACAACACGGCGGTAAACGCCGGATTCAGGGGCTCCCGACCCGGTCAACGGAAAAAGCCTTTCAAAGCCAACAGAGATGGACCATCCAGCCTCAACAAGATTCTAGAAAAATTATGTCAGATTCACGGCACCTCCGATAAACCTGCAAATCACACCCACAGAGAATGCTGGGTCTTCAAGCAGGCCGGCAAGCTAAACGCCGAACACAAGGGAGGGAGACACCAAGCGAAGACGAGGATGAGCCTCGACAGCAAAACGCTGGGGCAGAAAAAATTCCCACCAGAGGTCAAAACGGTGAACATGATTCACGTAACAAAAAGAAGGAGCAAACATGCACTCCGACACACATGCGCCGTAGAGCCCGTCACCCCTAAGTTCAACCCTTGGTCGGCCTGCGCAATCACCTTTGATCACAGGGATCACCTGACAAGTATCCGGCACGGAGGATTGGTTGCCTTGGTGCTAGACCCAATTATCGATGGATACCATCTCACCCAAGTCCTCATGGACGGCGGCAGTAGTCTTAATCTGATATATCAGGACACAGTCCGCAAAATGGGGATAGACCCGACAAGAATCAGCCAAAGTAATACTACCTTTAAAGGGGTAATACCAGGCCCAAAGGCCGCTGTACGGGCTCTCTAGTACTACAGGTTGAATTCGGTTCTCCCGACAACTTCTGAAGTGAAAAGTCAACCTTCGACATCGCTCCATTCCAAAGCGGCTATCAAGCACTACTCGGAAGAACAGCTTTTGCTCATTTTAATGCAGTACCGCATTACGCTTCTCTTAAGCTTAAGATGCCCGGTCCACGTGGCTTCATCACAGTTAGCGGAAATGTTGAGCATTCCTTACGTGCGGAAGAACGTGTGGCGGCTTTAGCAGCCGAACACTAAATGGCCTCTCCAACCAAGCGTAAACGATCGGTCGTCAAGACCGCGGACACGGCTAGACGAGTCCGGCGCACAATTAGCTGTAACAACTTAGATAAACCTGACATTGGTTTGATGGATATACCCCCATAGGCGGTACCAGGGCTCGACCTTACTTATCTTGAATTTTAATGGTTTACTGAGAATAACCAATTTTTCGCACGACAACTTTCACCTAAAATTTTCTCTTTTACAGATGATAATCGTGCTACACCCTTCCAGGATACGACACAACAGAGACACAGGCGCAGACGTGCAGCAGGGCCCCGCTCAAAGGTTTCTTTTTAGATTAAGACCCTGTGTAAACCTTTTTTATTGTCTCTTGTTGCTTCACATCCTCCGGATACTCAGTATAACCAAGAGGGATGCTGACGTTATTGGCATTTCGCCATGTCAGAATAATGCACGTACCTGGACACTCGGGGTTCATTATCAATGGTGTTACTCAGCCCGGTATATGTTGTAAAGACCGAATACCTTAGGGAGTGTTCGGCGTCGCGAGTTTGGCCTTATATGCATCAGCTCCGAATCATGTCTTTGGTCAAATGTTGGGTTTGCCCGGTTCCCGCGTTTTTCTACCTTACGTTCCGCTCTATCGGCTAAGATGGCACCGGGAGAACTACTGCGATTGTGCCCTGGTTCATCCGGATGAGCACCTCAGTAGAGAAAGCCGAAAACTATCTGTCATGATAAAGCGCGAGACTGGTCAACTACTCGATGAATTAGCGGAATCTTCGGGATTCCTCCGCATTAACGAAGGGCCGGTTTTCCCGGTCATGTACGTACGCGCCCCGTGCTCGGACGAGCGCAGTAATACCAGGGGCTATATAGTAGCCCCACTGTCAAACTCCTCTGGTTAAGTGAAAGTGTTAAAGCAATATAGTCCAATTGCCTCGTTCGCCGCGCTACCACCTCCTTAATGGACCAAGACATTGGATCAAGTGTGAAGACGCGCTTTTGTGAATACCCCCGCATTATATGCGTGGGGGGCGAAGCCGACGACTGCAAACTTTCAGGATATATATATACATAAACGACCACACAGTAGGCATAATAGTTCTTTCAGACAAAAGTATAAACACAGCCTTTATAATTCAAATAACATTGTTCTTACAATGGGGATACATGTCACTAGAACATGATACTCTTCGAGCACTGAGCCTCTATTAAACGAGCGCCTTCGAGGACTTCTTCAAAGTAGTGCTCGGCCGATACTCGGCCTACGGCCGAACTCTGGGTTGCAATAGCGGTGGCCTCCATCTCCGCCCAGTATGTCTTGACACGGGCAAGAGCCATCCGCGCACCCTCTATGCACGCCGACGTCTTCATAGCGTCGATATGCGGCACAGCACCAAGGAATCGTTGCACTAAGCCAAAATAACTATTCGGCCTTGGTCCTTCCGGCCAAAGATGATCCACAACAGACCTCATGGAAAGCCCGGACAACCTATGGAGCTCAGCTCACTCAGCCATTCGCTCATTTAACAGCAGCGGACGCACCGGAACATTGAACTGCGACCAGAACAGCTTTTCCACTTCATGATCTTTTTAATCTTTGGAAAACTCGGTCGCATCAGCAGCACTCGCTGCCAAATCCACGTATGCGTCTGCAGAACTCCATAATTGATCAAGAGGGGCATACTTAGGATCTCCGAACTTCGTCCGCAACAAAAAAGGCTTCCCAGCCGCGATGTCTCCGACTTTACGTAGCTCCGCCTTCGCCGCTCTGATTTTAGAGCGGGCTTCCTTGGCTGCCACCATGGCTTTCTCCAGGTCCGCCGTCTTCGTTTGGCTTTCCTTTTCAAGAAGCTCATAACGGTCGGCGGCATCTTTCAACTCAATAGCCATCTTGGCTATTTTTTCTTTGCTCTCGCAATGTGCAGCCTGTTCGGCTCTTACCTCTTCGACAGCCTTTAGGGCGGCCGCATCACTCCTCCTGGCTTGTTCCTTGGCTCGGGCAAGTTCCGCCCGAAGGGTCTCCATGGCGGCAGCTCCATCTGCAGTCACAGCATATTATAGATACTAGCATTATGCTCCTCTTAATATATGTTGACCATCGGAGAATACATACCCTGTGCCTCATCAAGCCGCCTGTTTACAAGCACGATGTCGGCATCTACCGCATCAAGTTGCCGCTTTAGTTCGCCAAACTCACCAGTCCGGCTAGCCACCGGACCTTCAGCCACCTGCACATGAAGGCGGCATGATTATTACGTGGGACTATGATCCTCTGTTTGCCGCCGTTTTCGACAGCAACCAGAGTCTCAGGGGCTACTATCTGCATAGGGCACACCTAGCGTGTGCGGTACCGCCAAAAAATATATATTACTTTGCGTACCTCAAAGCTTCTCAGCAGGCTCATAAAAGCTTCATGCAACCCGCTTTCGGCGGATGAAATCCTCTCAACCACCGTACCCATTAGCTTACGATGCGCTTCTGAGATAACCGCTTGCTCCAGAAGATTCATCAGTGCGTCTGGTCGTGCACCGGACAGTCCCGGACTCTTTCTGTTGCTCTCCTTAGGAGCCGAATACTCCGGACTTCGGGTGGCCAGAGGGTTACCCTCTGGCCTTGGCGGATCGGGAGAAATCCTCCGAGACGACACCTCAGGGTCGTCCGCTTCACGAGGCGGGGAGGCACGGGGAGGCGTTTCGCTCTCCATCATCTCCGGAAGAAGATCCCCCGAAGACGAACTCTGTCGAGAAGGGCTACGATCCGAACTACAAGACACACGTCTTGGTTATCGTCCTCGGAAATAAAGCAGGATATGTTTACTATAGAGTACTTTTGTTTACTTACAGCTCGGTAGAGAGCTGATCCCCTTGCAGGCACTGTGCGGTAAGGATACCCTCTGGGGTAGGGCCCCCGGACAAAGATTTCTTCCCTTGTTTGGAAACCATTGTTTCCAAGTCTTCAGAGGCGGCCCTCTTCCTTCCTTGAGGAGAGGGGATTTTAGATCCTTCTCCTCGGTTATCCTCCTTCAATTCCCCCGGTTTGGATGAATAATGAGTAAGGCCCACTTTCAGCTTCCTTATTCCCCCCTTTATCTTCCCCTGAGGACGCTTGATAAGGCGCGAGCTCAAGCATTCTGGCCAGTACTGGATCTGTTGAGCCTTCGGGAAGGGGGGCCGAACACCTGATCATCTTCGCCTTTTTTACCCAGTCCTGGTCAAAGAGTGACTTTTTAGAATGATGTTGTGATGAATAAAGAGATAGCATGTTCGGCCGAAGAATTACTTACTTGGGTCTTTGGACGATTGCAGCTCAGACCCGCATCCTCGGTGGTGTCCAGACACTTTACTTGTGATCCGAAGAACAATCCATACATCTCTTCGTGCATCATGCCGAAGAAGTGTTGAATAGCTCGCGGTCCTTCCGGGTTGAACTCCCACATACGGAGAGGTCGACGGTTGCAAGGCAGGACTCGTCGAACTAGCATGACTTGCATTACGTTGACAAGGCTGACATCTCTCTCGAGGAGGTCTCGGATGCGACTCTGCAATGTCGGCACATCATTTTCTAGCCCCCAGTGCAGCCCCTTGTTGATCCATGACGTCAGTTGTGGCGGGGGGGGGGGGGCGAGCAGAAGGCAGGGGTGGCTACCCACTTAGTACCGCGGGGAGCTGTGATGTAAAACCACTCCCGTTGCCATAAGCTAGACACCTCTGGGAAGGAACCCTTTGGCCATGGAACATCGGTGCCTTTGCTTATTGCGGGACCTCCGCATTCTGCGTGTCGCCCATTAGTCATCTTCGGCTCCACATTAAAGGTCTTGAGCCATAAGCTGTAGTGTGGGGTGACGTGGAGGAAGGCCTCACACACGATGATGAACGACGAGATGTGAAGGATGGAATCCGGGGCCAGGTCATGGAAATCCAGCCCGTAATAGAACATGAGCCCCCTAACAAAGGGATCTAGACTAAGGCCTAGCCCTCGGAGGAAGTGGGAGACGAATACGACACTCTCGCGGGGTTCGGGAGTGGGAATGACCTGCCCTCGAGCAGGCAGCCAGTGCGAGATTTCGGCGGTCACATACCTGGCTTCTCTTAGCTTCTTGATGTCCTCCTCTGTGACAGACGACGGCATCCATCGACCTTGAAGGCCGGATCCAGACATGATTGAAGGTCCGAAGCACCTAGCCTGAGCCTTGGGTGTTGGAACTCGAGGTGGGGGAAGGATTCGATTGAGCGCGAGAAGAAAAGGACATACCTTGGCCCCTTTATAAAGAGGGTGAATATCAAGCGGTCCTCCGCGTGGCCATTTGGAACTTGCCTAAAATCGAGGATTTATGCTACAGGCATGATTGGGTTACCCATACCCGTATTGATGAGAATCCCGTAATAAGGGGAACACGATCTCTGCTTCGACAAGACGTGCCAATAAAACCGCCTCGCGAAACATGCAGTGGCAGGCTGGTTGAGAAAAACGGTTCGAATAATGACCGGGCCGTGGTATGATGTCATGCTGCCGAATGTGTCAGCAGATTAGATTTGTGGAAATATTATTCTCTCTATGGTGGTATGTGGAATTTGTTTTGCAGAGCCGGACACTATCCTTGTGTTCAAAATCTTCTATGGAGTATTCGGAGGAGGAACCCGCCTTGCAATGCCGAAGACAATCTGCACGCCGGACTCATCGTCATTGAAGCCTGGTTCAGGGGCTACTGAGGGAGTCCTGGATTAGGGGGTCCTCGGACAGCCGGACTATATCCTTTAGCCGGACTGTTGGACTATGAAGATACAAGATTGAAGACTTCGTCCCGTGTCCGGATGGGACTCTCCTTGGCGTGGAAGGCAAGCTTGGCAATACGGATATGTAGATCTCCTCCTTTGTAACCGACTCTGTGTAACCCTAGCCCCCTCCGGTGTCTATATAAACCGGAGGGTTTAATCCGTAGGACAACAACAATCATACCATAGGCTAGCTTCTAGGGTTTAGCCTCTACGATCTCGTGGTAGATCAACTCTTGTAATACTCATATCATCAAGATCAATCAAGCAGGAAGTAGGGTATTACCTCCATCGAGAGGGCCCGAACCTGGGTAAACACCGTGTCCCCTGCCTCCAGTTACCATCCGCCTTAGACACACAGTTCGGGACCCCCTACCCGAGATCCGCCGGTTTTGACACCGACAGGGACCTCCAGTAGATCCATGTACTCTATCTGGCTTTACATGTGAATCTCATCATTCTTCTGATGAGTCATTTGACTCCAACTATAAACTGTTCAAGAATCAGAATGGTGAAGTATTTGATAGATATGTTGGCACTAACTGCAGGAACGGTTCTCCTATGAAGAAAATCTAGGTTCCCAAAAGGTGCCTTGAAAGTCTTCAGGTGAATGTCATCATGACACCACCTGTGAAGAATAGGAACCCCAGATCAAATTCTTCATATGGACCAAATTCTTCATATGGATCCAAGTCCTCATACGGACCGAATTCCTCAAGTGGTCAAATTCCTCAAAAGGATCAAAATCCTCATATGATCATCATCGTGCTAACACTTCTGTTTCGCAGGGAAGGTCTAAGGGCTATGAATACGTGCATTATTCTTCTAACCATTATGTTCATAAGTCCTTGAAGAATTTTTCTGCTTATTCATATGCTTACCCTAACTCCTCTTATGTGAAATGAAGTGGATTGGCGTCTATGACACCTTTCTCTTATGGAGCTCACAGAATGATGAACTCTTTGCCAACCCTTCAGATGTGGGTGGTGAAGAAAAAGAAATAAACTCTTATGCATAGTCAGGTCTCCAGACGTACTTAAACATCTGAAGAATTTGCTGGAGACCTGAAGATGCCTGAGAGGACGCAGGCTAATCATGAAGAAATGAATCCTCATTTCTCACATCCTCATACTGCTTTATCTGTTCTATTGATTTGATGAAATTGATCTGATGAAATTGATGTCATATTCTTCACTGATGAAGTATATGAGTTCGTAAGTTGCACTAATTCATCTCCAGGATGTACTACACTGAGTGGGTCCTCGATAGTGGATGTACGAATCACATGACTGGTGACAAGAATCTATTGATGGATGCTCCCTTATCTCCATCGCATCTGAAGCATATAACCTATGTTGACAAAGGAAAGAGCAAGGTATTGGGTCTAGGTAAGGTTGCGATCTCAAAGGATCGACACATGGACAAAGTCATGCTTGTCGAGTCCTTAGGATTCAACCTCATGTCAGTCTCAATCCTTTGTGATCTTGATATGGTTGTTATCTTTGGCAAGTATCGTTGTGTTGTGATCATGGAAGCTGACAATTCCAAAGTCTTCGAAGGCTTTAGGAGAGGAGACTTGTATATTGTTGATTTCTCTACAGGACCACAACCAGCTATATGTCTACTTGCAAAAGCTTCAAAAGGCTGGCTATGGCATCGATGACTAGGTCATGCTGGCATGAGGAACTTGCACACGCTCGCGAAGAAGAAGCACGTCATTGGCATTGAGAATGTCAAATTCCTCAAGGATCACTTGTGTGGAGCCTATGAAGCTGGAAAGATGACCAAGGCCAAGCATCCAGCGAAGACTATCATGACTACCCCTCGACCATTTGAATTGCTTCACATGGATCTCTTTGGTCCTAACCATTATTCTGCATTCACTAATGAAGCATCTCTATATGACTTTGTTATTGTTGATGATTACTCTCGTTACACATGGGTGCATATTGTCACTTACAAATGTGAAGTGCAGGAAGTCTTCAAACGATTTTCCTCGAGGGCTTCAACCAACTTTGGTGTGAAGATCAAGCACATCAGAAGTGACAATGGAACTGAGTTCAAGAATACTGGTCGTGATGACTATCTTGATGAACTTGGTATTACTCATGAGTTATCTGCTCCTTATACTTCTCATCAGAATGGCGTCGTGGAGTGCAAGAACAGGACTCTTATTGAGATGGCTCGTACTATGCTTGATGAATACAAGACGCCTCGTCACTTCTGGATTGAGGCAATTGATACTGCGTGCCACATCATCAACAGGGCATATCTTCACAAATTCTTCAAAAAGACTGCATATGAACTCCTCACTGACAAGAAACCCAATGTGAGTTATTTTGAAGTCTTCGGTGCTAAATGTTGGATTAGAGATCCTCATCACAATTCTAAATTTTCACCGAAAGCACATGAAGGTTTTATGCTTGGTTACGGAAAGGACTCGCACACCTACAGAGTCTTCAACACCGTTCACCACAAGGTTGTTCAAACTGTAGATGTGCGGTTCGATGAAACTAATGGCTCGCAAAGAGAGCACCTACATCCTGTGCTAGATGAACAGTCACCTGTAGAAACCATCAAGTTCAAGGCCATTGAGGATGTCATTCCTACCGAAGAATCTGCTGAAGAAGTCATTCCAGAACGTGAAGAACATCATGCTGATGCACCTGAGGAAAATGGTGCTGAAGAAAATGCTGATCCAATCCCTCGATGTCAACCCGCTCATCCTCGAGTTGCAAATGAAGTGCAGATTGAGAAAATCATGAGCGAGGTCAATGGACTAGGTCCTCTCACACGCTCAAAAGCTTCACATTTGTCTAACTTTTGTGGGCACTTTGCTTTCGTCTCTATCACAGAGCCCACTAAGGTAGATGAAGCATTTCTGGAGCCTGAATGGATTCAAGCTATACAAGAGGAATTACATCAATTCGAGCTCAACAACGTCTGGGAACTGGTCAAACATCCAGACCCTCGCAAGCACAATATCATTGGCACAAAGTGGATCTACCGCAACAAGCAAGATGAAAATGGCCTTGTGGTGAGGAATAAGGCACGGCTTGTAGCTCAAGGCTACACACAGGTTGAAGGAATTGATTTTGATGAAACATTTGCACCTATTGCTAGACTTGAGGCTATTCGCATATTACTTGCTTATGCTAATCATCATGACATCATCTTATACCAAATGGATGTGAAAAGTGCAGTCCTTAATGGTAAGCTTGAGGAAGAAGTATATGTTGCTCAACCCCCAGGTTTTGTAGATCCTGAAAGGACCATGATGTCGCCTAGAGGGGGGTGAATAGGCGTTTTAAACACTTCTACGGATTTGGCTTAATCCTAATGCGGAAATAAACTAAGAGGATACTTTTCAAGCACAAATCCTAAATACACTAGGCTCAACTAAGTGCACCAAGAACTTATTATAAATAAGATGAGCACAACAAGGATACTAACAAGAACAAGTAAGTTACACAAACTTACTTGAGCAATATGAAAAGATATGGAAGTGTATGACACAAGTTAGCAATTCACGCTAAACACAAGATATATTAATAGTAGCACGTATGAATTGCGGGATATAAATTGTAGGCCTAAATAATCTCTTCAAGGAAATAGCCAACACAATATAATGAGGACAACAATATATAGTGAATGCAAGGTCAAGATACCAAAGTAAACCACAAGTAGTGGCTAGGGTTAGAGATAACCGAAGACACGGAGACGAGGATGTATCCCGATGTTCACTTCCTTGGAGGGAAGCTAGTCACCGTTAGAGAGGTGGATGTTACCACGAAGGCACACCAACGCCACGAAGGCTCACCCTATTCTCCCTTTGAGACAACACCACGAAGGCGTTTCTCAACCACTAGTGGTAGACCTTGAGGCGGCCTCCAAACCATCACAAACTTTCCGGGGGAAAATTACAAGTTGATTCCTCACCGGAGCACTCCTACCGCCTAGGAGTCTCGAACCTCCAAGAGTAACAAGATCAAGGGGGAAATGCTCAAGAGTTGCTCAAATCACGAATTCCTTCGATCACAAGAGGGAGCGGGAGTGGATCTATCACTTGATTGGAAAATCTCTCAAGAACTCTCGCGAATCTCTCCGGGATCTAAGATTTGGTGTAGGAGAAGTGAGAGGGAGCCTTTTTGTGTTCTAGGGTTCATATGAATGTGTTGCTCAACCTTCTCCTGGGGTGGAAGAAAGCTATATATAGTGGTAGTGCAAATATGGCCGTTGGAGTGTAAGTCGCTGTGTCGGGCCGGACATCCGGGCCTGGGGCCGGACATCCGACCGCTATGAAGCGTGCACACACATACGCAGAAAAAGTGGTTACATGGCCCGGACATCTGGTCGAAGCCCGGACATCTGGCCAAACTTGGGGCCCGGGACATCCGGCTTATACAAACAACATTTAAGTAAGGTTTATGGACATCTACGGCCGGACATTCAGCGATTTCACGCAAAACAGACGCACTCTGGATAGCAGTGCCGGACATCCGGGGAAAAGCCCGGACATCCGGCCAACACAAAAACTGCAGCCGCCCCAAAAGTAAAACATGCATAAATTTCACATCTGGACTCCGATTTTGATGATCTTGGGCTCGTTTTGAAGCTATGGAAAAGCTCCAGGTACTCACATAGAGAACCACCCAAGATAAACCAAAATGGAGGGTGCAAAGTATGGAAAGGTAAGATCATATACTTTGGGGAACCTATTTGGCTTTGGATTTACTTTGGTAGATGTATAGGCATATTGAATTTGTATTGGATAGGAGTGAAATATGCCTATGTTGGAATATGATGTGGGGAAGTAGAAATATAAGATGTTGACTTGAGCAAATATATCACTAACCCCTTTGATCCCCTCTTAATAGTGCGGGATCCCTATAACTCAAGAATCATAAAAGAACTATACTAGATAGCTTCCGGAAACTCATTCTTGAGCATATATCATTTTTGATGGTCATCGATCCTCACATCTAAAGCCAAAGGAACTAATACTTTTGACTAGAGCCTTTCACTTGAGCTTTATATTGATGTTTCTTCATGGCTCAAGTTGAAGGCAAGACATTGGAGATGTCTTCAAGTAGCTCCCCCATACACAATGTGGGAAGCTTTGATTTGCATTCATCTTCAGTTGTACATCAGCATTAATTACTTGATGCATCCTTTGATGAGCACCAAGCTCATGAGAATTACCTAACCCACATAACATAGACAACACATAGTATGGGTTAATACACAAAGCGCAATTGATAAATTCTTACCATAACACAAGATCCCATGTGGTACATGATATGCGCTTGTGTGTTGACCATATTAGAGATCAATCTTTGATCTTCATCTTGGTCAACATTTAGCTTTGCCCCATGATTAATATTGATGTCTTGAAGGCCCTATTGATACCTTCACTATGCTTCATTTCTTCAAGACATAATAACCAATATCTTAATTCACCATGACCATATCCAGTTTCTCCTTGAATATCATATTGGACATCATTTGCTCGTTCTAATGCTCCAACATAGTATCTTGAGAGACATAATGAATTCTTCACTTGAATTATTCTCTCAAGATCTTGATCCATCACTGTTCAACCCATGAGCCTGAGCATGATAATGTCTGAGACCTTAATGAACTCCATACATATCACATCTTGTTCATCACATGGAATTCATCTTGATCGTATTTGATTCAATCTCCGAGCTCAACCTTGATGCATGCACAACAATATGTATATGGCATTCATTTTGAATCCATTCTATCTCCTTCTTGCATCACCATGGAAAAAACATCCTTCAGTTCATCCAATATTCTTCATGCATTGGAAATGGAACTTTCCTTCAAATGTATAACTTAATGCAAACATTAGTCCATTAGGATTGTCATCAATTACCAAAACCACACATGGGGACTACATGTACTTTCAGATCCAAAGCATCATTATCAAGTCTACAGACTCAATAAGGCCCTCTATGGCCTCAAGCAGGCCCCTCGGGCGTGGTATGATACTTAGAAGGAATTCCTCATGAAGAAAGGCTTCAAACCCGGTTCACTTGACCCAACTCTTTTCACTAAATCTTATGATGGTGAATTGTTTGTGTGCCAAATATATGTTGATGATATCATCTTTGGCTGTACTGGCCAACGTTACAGTGATGAATTTGCCTATATGATGAGTGAAGAATATCAAATGTCTATGACGGGAGAACTGAAATTCTTCTTAGGTCTTCAAATTCGTCAACAGCGCAATGGCATATTCATATCTCAGGAGAAATACCTCAAGGATGTACTGAGGAAATTCGGCATGCAAGATTGCAAAGGCGTCAAAATGTCTATGCTCACAAATGGCCATCTATGCACTGATGAAAATGATATTGACTTCGATCAAAAGGTATACCGCTCCATCACTGGTTCTTTATTGTATTTATGTGCATCTAGGCCAGATATTATGCTTAGTGTTTGCATGTGTGCCCGCTTTCAAGCTACACCGAAGGAATCACACCATAAGGCTGTGAAGCATATTCTTCGATATCTAGCTCACACACCAACACTTGGATTATGGTATCCCAAGGGCTCGGCTTTTGATCTCATTGGATATTCAGACTCTGACTATGCTGGTGATCGTGTGGACCGCAAGTCAACATCAGGCACATGCCATTTCCTCGGACGATCCTTGGTCTGTTGGTCCTCGAAGAAACAGAACTGCATATCACTGTCTACTGCTGAAGCTGAGTACATTGCAGCTGGTTCTTGCTGTGCTCAATTGCTATGGATGAAGCAGACCCTCAAGGACTACGGCGTCAACATGAAGAATGTGCCTCTCTACTATGACAATGAGAGTTCCATCAATATTGCTCATAACCCAGTTTAGCACTCGAAGACAAAGCACATTCAGATTCGTCATCATTTTCTTCGTGATCATGTGTTGAAGGGCGACATCTCTATTGTGCACGTGAAGACTAAAGAACAGCTAGCCGATATCTTCACAAAGCCCCTGGATGAGTAGAGATTTAGCAAGTTGCGGTGTGAGCTAAATATCCTAGAATCTCCGAATGTCCTTTGAAAAGGACACACATCCTAACACTTATGCAAAAGTGATGAATTAGATGTGCAACACACGAAGAAACGTTTTTCTTCAATCAATGAAGGCTAACACTCTAAGTGTGAAGAAATTAATGAAGAATTTGATTCTCAGAGCCCTACGACAATTGTACGCGGTGTCTGAAATCATCATTCTTATACGGTGGGTCACACCACCAACAAAAGTTGAAAATCTTCAATTTGAGTTTTTTTAAATTCCTCAGTTGTTCAATTTCTTCAACTTGGCATTATCTTCATTGATTCCGTTGTTGTTCTTCATTGGCTATATAAATATATATATGAGTTTATGTCCTCTACAACATTCATTTATTGCTAATTCTTCATGTTGCCTTTTCAGCTAAGTGAATGTGATCGGACCCTTCCCCCTCTATGCTAAACTCAACCCAGTCGATTCACAGATTCTTCATGTGCGTTCTGTTTGAAACTCGTTCAAAATCATCACTGTGTCCTTGTTAGCTGAAGAATTTGCGAACGAAACTTTAAAATTTATCTTATCTAAATTTTCGGCTTTTGCCGCTCAAACCGTCCCACATTCCACGATGGATTTATCTATTCACCCACGATCTCGCACGATCGCCACCTCTCAGTACGTGGGTGACACATGTCACGCGAATGAGAAGGGTCAGGGGCACGTTGGTCCAATTTCCTCGGGCGAGCAGTTTTTCACCACGGCTATAAATACCCCCTCCCTTCCTCCCTTCGGTTTTACTCCGCTCGACCTCTCAAAACCTAGCGTCGCCGCTACTTCCATGATCGCCGGTGAGGAAGAGCCTCACTGCCTCGACCTCGTCGCCGTCGTACTCGCGCCGGCCGCGAATTTCTTCACTCCGCCGCCGCCATAGCTGTCTTCCTCTGCCAAGTTAGGGCGTGGAAGATCGGAACTAACGAACTTATAAATATACACTTCACAGTTCGTCATGTTCTTCGTCAAGGGTAATTAAAAGTTGCTTTTACTGCCCTTGTTGATTCTGATATTTTCTACAAAATCTTCAAAAGGTGTTTATTCTTCAAATCTTCACACACTAAACACCTCTCACAACATCTGTTCTTGATCTATTTCCCTAAGTAACATTTTTCTTCAAGATTCCTCAATTGTGTGGATTTTCAATCTGTACAATTCTGGAACCTAAGTGAAACAACGCTTAGTGAAATTCCTCAAGACTCATCTGGTCAAATTCCTCAAACTTGTTCTATTTGCAAAAACTTCTGAGAACACATATGACCTCTCTAAATTCTTGGCAACTATATTCTGTTCACAGGTACACATGTCCGCTGCTGAATCTCTAGGTTCTCATCAACTTAACTCATTTGCAGCGTTCCACGAAGAAAAGTTGCACACCTCTTCAGAGAACTCTATCGTTCAGATTCCTCAGCCGAAGAAAATGGCTAACGGCAAGAAACCTCAGAAGGGAGGAAAGAAATTGGAAGTCAACACAGCGTTTGAAATCCCTGAGGATATCTATGATGAATATTGCACTCCTAATGAGGCCAAACATGGCAAGGAGACCAAGAATGAGCGCAAAGTGCGCATTCAGAGGATAGAGAGGAGATGGGCCAGAGAATGGAGGGAATATCGCTACGTTACACCCAAGTACATGAAGAAATTCACTATACACCCTCCATGCCCAAGACCTCCATTGGCACCTGGCCAAGATGATGATCCCTCTACACTACTGGAATTAGCTTCTTTGCCATCAGCCAAGTCTTTGCCGTCTGCTGGCTGCCGGCAAAGAAGGTCTTTGTCATCCGCTTACAGAAAACGGACGACAAAGAACTGGCTGATGGCAAAGAACGGTCTTTGCCATCAGCCAATTCTTTGCCGTCAGCTAGCGGACGGCAAAGAATCTTTGCCGTCACCTAGCAGATGGGAAAGAGAGTGGTGGTCCCCACTAACGAGCTGATTAAAAAAACTTAATGGCCCCCCTCTTTGCCGTCAGCTAGCGGACGGCAAAGAGAAAAAAAGCTGACGGCAAAGGTTTGGTGGACGGCAAAGAACTAACCTAACTAACGGCGAGACCCACCCCGCCCCGGATCCATCTCTATGTTTCTCTCCCTCTCTCCTCCCCGAGCCACCACGTCGCCGCCCGCCGCCGCCACCCGCCTCCGCCCCCACCCCCTGCCACCGCCCCCGCCACCCGCCGCCGCCCCCACCAGCCGCCGCCGCTTGCCCTGTCGCCCCACCACCCCGCCTCCTCACCCACCCGCCGACGCCCCGGTCGTCGCCCCACCACCCCCCCGGCGCCCCGGCGCCCCACCACCCCGGCGCCGCCCCCGCCACCCGCCACCGCGGCCCCTTCGCCCCCGCCTCCCTGCCGGCTCAGGGCCGCCGCTCACCGCCCCTCCCCAAAGATGAGCTCCACCGCCCCGGCTGGAGCCCTGCGACCCCCATCGCCACCGCCACCCCGCCGTTGCGAAGCCCCGGCCCCCGTCGGCTCCGGTGAGTTATTTTTCTTCTTTTTTTTGCTGTTTAATTGTTAGTGTTAGGTTTAGTGCTAGATATATATGTGTTAGTGTTAGATTTAGTGCATGGGTTTTAGATAATTAGTCATAAAATTAAAAGAAGTAGAAAAAAGATGAAAAAAGAAGAAGAAGAAAAGAACAATATGTAGAAGGGGAAGAAGAAGAAGAAGAAGAAGAAGAAGAAGAAGAAGAAGAGGAGGAGGAGGAGGAGGGGGGAAGAAGAAGAAAGTGTAGGAGAAGAAGAGGAGGGGAGAAGAAGAAGAAGAAGAAGAAGAAGAAGAAAGTGTAGGAGAAGAAGAGGAGGGGAGAAGAAGAAGAAGAAAGTGTAGGAGAAGAAGAGGAGGGGAGAAGAAGAAGAAGAAGAAGAAAATAAGAATATGTAGAAGGTGCTCTTTGGCCTTCCAGAGGCCGACGGGGTCAAATATTTGTGAATTATGAGTTAGATCGTATATTTTTTGATTTTGTTATGCAAAACATCATACATATTTGTGTTTATCGGGTGGATTCAAATGTGCAGTCGTTTCGTCGCTGCGAGGGTGTGGTGTTTGACGACCTCCCCGTGCGTTCGACGAGCTCCGCCCCTGCGTTCGTTGGTGAGCACAAATGACATCTCCTCCTCCCCCCTTCATTTGCTCTATTCTGGTCTTCGTGCCGATGAAACTTGCTAGCTATAGGTGTCAATCATCAGTATGCGTAACCACTATGCGTCTCCCGTTCGAAAGGGTTACATCTATAAATATGCATGCATTTGCATATTTGTAAACGTGATTCTTTCGAATTGTCCAACGCTATCCATGGACAGCCTGAGTATGTGTAGATTGGGTTCATTTTCCCATATGCTTTGCTCCAGATCCGACGCATAAATTTCGTCAGTGCCCCCCTCTTGTTCTCCGGGTACACATCCTCTCTGTTTATTGCAGAGACGTGTATCAGGAGAACAGCGGGGAGGTGCTGCCGAAATTTTGCGTCGGATCCGGAGCATAGCATGGGAAAAGGAACCCAATATACACATACTCGGGTGGGATTAGGACCTATCATTATCTATTAGAGTGTAGGTTGCATGGACGTAATAAAATTGACAAACTAGATCAACTGATGAATATATACATGGTGAATTATATATATATTTGTTGTGTGTCCAGTAGCTCTGAAAGTCAAGATGAGTGATCGTGCATGGATGTACACCGGTCACACTGGTCAGAACAAATGGAGCACTAAGTGGTTCGAAACCAGTATCTTTGGATAACGAAGAATGGCGGACCATTATGTTGTATATCGTCAACAACCTGACAGAAGTGCGACCGTACATCGAGTAAGTTCTCGGTACATTGTTTGGCAACTTCTATTTCCTTTGAACTACTCTTATTCCTGGATATTTCATACAGTCGATACGTCGCCATATTCTCGTATGGAGCAGTGATCCAAAAGGATTCGGTCGAAGAGTATGAGCTTCTCACAAAGCAAGGAGGCGGCTATCCCGGTTTCATCTCTTCGTTCAAACAAACGGTAATTTCTATTAGACCATTTCATTTCATTTGCTAATTTGTGCCTAATGCAACAATCCTTTCGTATCAAACTTGTAGGCTAATTCAGAGTCTATGGACGCCGAATTGAGACAAGTCGCTAATGGTTTTGACTATAAGGTCCGTTCATTTGACAAATACGACATCAACTGGTATCGCTTTCGTACCTATGGCAAAGAGCTATCTATGGCTGACCAAAAGTCTACAAATTGTTGTGTATCTGCTATTGGCGACGGAGGTACCGAGTATTACGGGAGAGTTGAAGCAATTTATGAACTTCTATTCTATGGTGAAAACCCACCGTATGTCGTAATCTTCAAATGTTATTGGTTTCAGCCGAATGAGACTAGAAGGACTCATGAACATACAGGGCTAGTTGAAATCAAACAAGGCACCCATTTAGATGTTCCTGATGTCTATATTATGGCTCAACAGGCGACCCAAGTATTCTATCTACCGTGGGCCTGCCAAACTAATCCAAATCTGAAAGGTTGGGATGTCGTTTATGAAGTGCCGCCACATGCTAGACTTTCTCCCCCAAAGGAAGAGGATTATGAACCTCACATTAACCCAGACACATATGAAGGAGAATTCTTCCAAGAGACACGTCTTTCCAAAAACGTTTCAAGAACCGCCATACTTCACCCCAAAACATTGGAGTAGACAGCGACAGTGAATCCGGCATCACCCCGGAGGAGGAACAAGAAGAGCCGGAACAAGAAGAGGTTACTGCTGCGGATGACCTGTCAATGCTTGACCGACTACGTCAAGGTGGCCTTCCACATGTTGATGCCGCTGAACCCTATGAGCACGTCATTGATGATAGTGATGATGATGATTATGCATTTATTGATGATAGTGATCGAGATTATTAGTAGCCCGCTCCTACACCTCCATGATCACGGTAAGTTTCTCTAGTGTTTTGCTTAACAAATGCATAAAGACCTAGACTTAGCTTTATTACCTCCAAAATGACTTAATAAGCTTACTGACCTCCAAAACCATCCATCTTACCTAAGTTAGCTCTAAAACGATCTATACTTAGCTTTGTTTCCTCCAAAATGACATGTACTTAGCTTACTTATGTCAAAAATGGCATAATTAGCTTAGTTAGCTCATAAACAATTCATTTTACCTAAGTTAGCTCTAAAATGATCCATTTTACCTTAGTTAGCTCCTAAACGATCCATTTTTACCTAAGTTAGATCTAAGATGACCCATTTTACCTTAGTTAGCTCATAAATGATCCATTTTACCCAAGTTAGCTCTAAAATGACCCATTTTACCTAGGTTAGCTCCAAAATGACCCATCTTACCTAGGTTAGCTCTAAAATGATGCATTTTACCTAAGTTAGCTCATAAATGATCCATTTCACCTAGGTTAGCTCGTAAACGATCCATTTCACCTAAGTTAGCTCATAAACGATCCATTTCAACTAAGTTAGCTCATAAACGATCCATTTCAACTAAGTTAGCTCATAAATGATCCATTTCACCTAAGTTAGCTCATAAACGATCCATTTCACCTAGGTTAGATCTAAAATGATCCATTTCACCTTAGTTAACTCATAAACGATCCATTTCACCTTAGTTAGCTCATAAATGATCCATTTCACCTTAGTTAGCTCATAAACGATCCATTTCACCTAAGTTAGCTCATAAATGATCCATTTCACCTAAGTTAGCTCATTAATGACATATACTTCTTCTTCTAGTCACCTTTTTCTAACTTTCTTATTTGCCATTTTGCAGATCTCATTCACGTCACGGAAGCTAGCTTGCTATGATGGAGTGCTTGTTTTTTCTTTCATTCTCTTCTAGTATTCTTAGCTTGCTATGATGGAACAATGTGTATGTGCAACTTCCTTTGTATGAATGGATGGAACTATATATGTATGTACGATGAAACTTATGTGCTGGATATGTCATATGTTTGCTGTGAAATAACCCTGTGAAATATATCTATATATGTCATATATATTTGCTGTGAAAATTGTTGGATTTAAAGAAGACACAAAAAAGAGCCAATGCAGGCGCTTTGCCGTCAGCCACCGACCCCAACTACGCTGGCGGTCCTCCATCAACATGATATTCTTCAGGGGCATTAGTCCTCACTTTTCGACCCTTTTGGTCATTCGATGACAAAGGGGGAGAAATTTGAGTTAGTCTTCAAGCGGGTCTACATATATGGGCGTTTTTTTGCTAAGTTACAACTCTTGTTCTTTTGAAGACTTTGCTGGATCGGGTTGTAAACTTAAACCCGATGGTGGTCTGATACCTTTGTTGTGTTCTTCTGCATGCTATTTCCACATATATGTTAATGCACGCATGCTGAATTACATCAGTCACCATATTTCATCATGCATTTCAAATTCTTCATATCATATGTTAAATGCGTGTATGAATTACAAGATATAGGGGGAGATCTCCATGATTCTACTCTTCAAATGTGCATTGCTTCAAAAGCAAATTCCTCACTATGCACATCTTCAGGGGGAGTTCTTCTATATCTTGCAATCAAATTCCTCAATATCAGTATTTACCCTTCATATGTTTTATCCCCGTTGAAAACTTAACCTATATTGTCATCAATCACCAAAAAGGGGGAGATTGTAAGTGCATCTAGTGCCCCTTTGTGATTTTGGTGTATTGAAGACTTATAGGTTAAGGGACTAATGCGTTTGTGAGTGTACACAGGTCTATAAGTCCATGAGGAGTTTGATATTTATAGAGAAAGTCGACCCCTAAAAATGAATGTCTTCGACTGAAGACTTTGGATTTCTGAAAACTTTCTGAAGACTTTGAAAGTGAAGAAATTGGTGTGACCGTGAAGACTTGGTATTCATGCGAGGAACATGAAGCGTGAAGACTTTTGTTTTCATAGTTTCTTTTTCTCCTTCTTGAGTCATAGGAAACACCGTACCGTTAAAGGGGATCGAGGAATGTGGCACCCCGGCTCAGAGCAACCGGTTTACCATGCATTGCCAGCCCAGAGACCATGTCTTCTGGCAACACACAACATCTTGGTACAGAAAACAACCGCTTTATTGATGCTAGTGGACCAAAGTTCATATTACAATAGGTGGAGAGGCCAAGCGGCACACACAGTGCAGCTGAACAATATGTACATTATTTCGTGAACATAAAGGGGGCCTCGATCATAACAACTACGCGGCAGTGGAACAACGCCGTAGCGGAACTCCATAGCACAGGGACACCAATGTGGACACGATCTAGACTCGGATAGTACTCCTTTCCAACGAGACTTTCCTGAAATCTGGCATGACACGCCAGGTCGGTACATTGAATGTACTTGCAAGCTCACAACAAGCATAAACATAATGACAAACAATATCATGATAATTAACCAATTATTAATAATGCAACAATATATCCAACATGTGTGATCATGCTTTGTGAGAAAAGTCCCTCGGACTGGCTTACCAACGGTGATCGCTCTTGGATCACAAACGTACCAACCTCATGGTCTTAACTAGGGATATCTCGTGATCACTCCGGCGATCACAACCACGACCAACACTTGTTCTCAAGCAAGATGACCTTCCCGTCACCATCAATAGTGCAAAGTTCATAACTTAGTGTGCAAGATTTATTAAACGTTGACCCATGGTGTGACCTACTTTCGAGCGTGTCCGTAACCGTGGACTCGGCTATCGATAGATTAATACACTCTGCAGAGGTAGCGCACTGTACCCACACCACGAAACACATGGCCTCGCACTCCCATTCGGGTGGACCAACGGCATTCCGACGAAACCCCTCCATTGCCATGACACTCTCCCGGCCACTCCGACTCATTCCCCATCGGGCTAGTCCTGGGTGGGCCCATAACCTTCCCTCGTTGGAGGCACCGACCAGAGGCATGACAACGGACCGAATAAAGGCCTTCCCACAAAGGCAAATGTGGTTGCACTGGGAAAAACTCGATTCAGTGGCACCATGACCCGGTCAACGATATATTCAAGTTGAGTTATTATCAGGTTCAACTTAAAATGAAAATAACCGGTGTCATAGTATGCCATGAATGCAACACAAACATATGCATCACATATCAACGGAAATGACTGACTCAACTATATCTACACTAAGTATAAACATCAACAAATCATGACACTCCTCTGGTTAGGATTAAACATCACTTTAAACAGAATCTTTTCTAACAAATTTATCAATTTTACTCACGCAAGAAAATAACTCCAAATAACTACGTATATTCATAACCATATTACTCTTTCAAAACAAAAATTTATTCTAGTTTCTTTACCAACTTAGTTAGCTTCAAACTTTCTGTAAATCAAGCATATTAACTTAAACAACTAACTACCAAAATATAAATAACATAATAGTGATTTAAATGCATGGATTAAATCATGCATTCAAGTAAGAAAATCACAAATATTGTAATGGCACCATGAAAATGTTGTTGTGGCTTGCCTTAGTACAGATGAGGTTCACAAGCCTCCTGGTGATCCTCAAGACAAGCTTCACTCTCTGAAAATATTTATAAACAAAAAAAGAAAACATCAAGAACCCTTCCAAAATTCACTAGAAAATCTAGACAGCAGAGAAAAATCTCATTTTTGGTGAGCTGCTAGATTTCTTCACAAAGAACACAATGCAAAAAGAATCATTTCATTTGGACTTATGGTTAAAGAGTTTTGGCTGTTTGACGCTCTCTGGAAAAAAATGAAATTTGAATTTCAATAAAAACAGACTGGGGGGGTGACGTCAAAGGCGTAAAGCCTCGCGGGCACCACCACTCGTACCGCTTCGCGTGCGTACTGAGTGGCTGACTAGAGGGCCCCGCTAGTCAGGTGAGGGGGAGGGGGAGAAAGAAACAGAGGACGGCGCGGCTTCGCCAGAGCACACGCCTGCGACGTGGGCTTCTTGGCCAAAACGAGAGGGAGCGATTGAGAGAGGAGACGGAGGCGCACCTACACGTACCCCGTAGAGTAGCTAGGGGTGGTCGAATGGCGTCGGAATCAGCCTCTCTAGCGGCGGCAGATAGCGAAGGTCGCTGAAGACGAAGACGATGGCGAACAGAGGCGACTCCAGGGGCTCCAACCAGGCGGACAGCACCACCGAAGAGCGGCGGAGGCCCTGGAATGGTTGCCTAGGCCGGGGAGGGGCTGGAACTACGGAGACGACCCGAGGGGATCGCCGGCGAGCTCGATCTCGGGGACGGCGGCCCGCGGCCTGCCCGGCCGGGCTACGGCTTCTACAAGATCGTGGAGTGTGTGGGAGGAGTGGGTGATGCTCGAGGAGGCTGGGGCGGGCGCTCTATTTATAGCCAGCGTCGAGGGGGGGATCGGGCTCCGCCGGTGGACACCTGGACACGGCGCCCGGCGATGAATGGCGTCAGTGAGCGAGGGAGAAGGCGACGCAGCTCATGCGGGAACTGTGGGCGAGCGGGGACTGGCACAAGAACGAGGGGAAGGCGACGAGCATAGTGCGCCGCGCACTGTTGCGTTGGCCGGACCGCGCCCATGCTCGCTGCGGTGAGCTCCGGTGTCGGCGAGCGCCAGGGTGGAGTTAAGGGGGTTTGGACGAAGATTGTGGCACGTTTTGGCAAGGCTAGGCAGTCGGGGAAGCGAGCACGCGAGCAACAGATGCTCGGGCGCAACGTAGAGCGCGTCGACATGCAGGTTGGCATCATGCACACGCGTGGTCACCGTGTGAACTCTGCCCTCAGGCTGACCTACGTCCAAAGTTCATGTCTGGCATGTTGTTCGTGGTAGTTTTAGAGGTTACCACACTTGGGTTTGATCTCAGGCGCAGTAGAATAGTTTTCAACTGCCTGGTAAGTTTCTGATCAGTAACTTTGAGAGCTTACTGTTGTCAAACTACCGGGAGTTGAGAGCTGGGCTTTGGAGGTTAGCAATCTTCTACTAAGGTGATGATGCACAAGATAAATCAGCCACAATGGAGCAAGTAAAATGGTAGTTGCTGTAGAAACTACCATTTCTGTCCAGAACAGAAAATATTTTATGTAGCAAAAATATTCCAAAAAGTGTTGAAATATTTTTGCTCAGGAAGGGCCCTAGGGTTCAAAGAATATTTGTGAATTTTCTTAGATTTTTCTGGGCAAGAAAATTGGGGTTGCTTTGGAGCACATTGAGCTAGCTCGGGTTTAAGAGAGGGAAATGCATATTTTTCATTTAAGAAAAATATTCAAAATATTATTTTGAGATGAACCAGAGAGGGAACGATAGTTAGAGAGGGAAATGAGGCACTTGGGTGAAAGTCAAGGGGTACCCAAGTGTTTAAGTCCATATGAAAAGATTCAAAACTCCAAATTTCCAAATCAAACCAACTGAAAATCAGGCAAATAGAAGAGGGCAAAAACCAGGCTGTCACAAACCTCCCCCACTTAGAATGAATCTCGTCCTCGAGATTCGGTTGCTTGGGAAAACCAGTCTGGATAATGTGCCTTTAGAAATTCTTCCCGTTCCCAAGTTGCTTCTGACTCCGTGTGATGCTCCCACTGGACTTTGTAGAATTTCCTTGCTTTACTACGAGTGACCCTTTCCATCTGATCCAAAATTCTAACCGGCCTCTCTTCATATGTTAAATCCTTTGCCAATTCTATTTCAGTCATGGCAGTCTTTTTCTTAAGCGGCGATATGCATCGCCTCAACTGTGAAACATGAAACACATTGTGCACTTCCGACAATTCAGGGGGTAGCTCCAACTGATATGCAACAGTACCAACTCGGGACATAACTGGAAATGGACCAATAAATCTGGGTGCCCACTTTCCACGAGTCTGGAATCTCTTGACTCCTTTCATAGGAGTGACTCGGAGGTATACGTGTTCTCCGGGCTCAAAACTGATCTGTCGGTGCTTTGCATCATAATAACTCTTCTATCGAGATTTGGCCGATTGTAATCTGTCCCTGATTTCCTTGACTTGTTTCTCAGCTTCCATCATGAGATCTGTTCCGAAAATACGGCTATCTCCAGTTTGAGATCAATTCAAAGGAGTGCGGCACTTACGGCCATACAAAGCCTCATACGGTGACATCTTTAGGATGGTCTGGAAGCTGTTGTTATAAGAGAACTCGGCATACGGTAGGTAGTCTTCCCATTTAGGTCCTTGGGCCAAAGCGCAGGCTCGCAGCATATCTTCGAGTATTTGGTTTACCCGCTCTGTCTGTCCATCAGTCTGAGGATGATAAGCGATACTGTATTTCAGCGCTGTCCCCAAGGCTTGATGGAGACGTGACCAAAAACCGGAGGTAAAAAGTGAACCTCGGTCAGAAGTGATGGTTCGGGGTACTCCATGCAGACTGACTATTCTCGATACATACAACTGTGCAAGTTGATCCGCTCGATATGTGGTTCTGATCGGGATAAAGTGAGCTACCTTGGTTAAGGTGTCCACTATAACCCAGATTGAATCATTGCCTCGCTGAGTCTTGGGTAGTCCTGTGATGAAATCCATGCAGACACCATCACATTTCCATTGTGAAACTGGCAGCGGTTGGAGAGGTCCGGCTGGCTTCTGATGCTCCGCCTTCACTTTGTTGCATATGTCGCAACAGGCCACAAAATAGGCAATGTCTTTCTTCGTTCCATCCCACCAGAATATTTGTCGAAGGTCTTCATACATTTTTGTACCTCCAGGGTGAATGGAATATGAAGATTCGTGTGCTTCTGACAGGATTTTCTACATTAAATTCGCCTGATTGGGTACACAAATCCTTCCACGGAATCGGAGGGTACCAAATTGGTCCTTTGAGAAATCTGAGGTCTGTCATGCTACCATACTCTTGGCACGTTTCTGCAGGACGGTGTGAGCTGGCTGGGCCTTGCGGATCTCTTCCTCAAGTGTGGGGGCAACTTCCAAAATATTAGCAAGGCCGGCATCAACTATGACCAGGTTGAGCTGAGCAATCTCCTCTTGAAGTTTAGGAGGCAAGGATTTCAATATGACATTTAGGCTGACAGGCTTTCGACTGAGTGCATCGGCAACCACGTTGGCCTTACCCGGGTGGTAATTTATTCCAAGATTATAATCCTTGACTAACTCAAGCCATCTTCATTGACAGAGATTTAAATCTGGCTGAGTAAATATATACTTGAGACTTTTGTGATCGGTAAAAATTTGGCACCTCTTCCCGATGAGGTAGTGTCTCCAAATTTTTAGAGCATGAACCACCGCGGCCAATTCCAGATCATGAGTAGGATAATTTCCCTCGTGGGGTCGCAGTTGTCGTGATGCATATGCCACTACCTTGTCGTCTTGCATAAGTACGCATCCAAGTCCTTGTCTGGAGGCGTCACAGTACACATCAAAACTGCGGTAGATATCTGGAAGAGTCAACACAGGTGCGGTCGTCAGCCGTATCTTTAGCTCATTGAAACTTTTCTCATAGTCCTCAGTCCATTCAAACTTCTTACCTTTTTGAGTAGCTCCGTCATGGGTTTAGCAATCTTGGAAAACCCTTCAATGAAACGACGGTAATATCCGGCTAATCCAAGAAAACTCCGGATCTGTGATACGGTTGTGGCCGGCAACCAATCGAGCACATCCTTTACTTTGCTCGGGTACACGGGTATACCTTCGGCAGATAGGACATGTCCAAGAAATCCAACCTGCTCGAGCCAAAACTCACATTTACTGAATTTGGCGTATAGCTGATGGTCGCGGAGTCGTTGTAGCACTGCTCGGAGGTGTTCTTTGTGATCTTATTCACTTTTTGAGTAAATAAGTATGTCATCGATGAAGACTACCACGAACATATCGAGGAAGTCCATGAATACTTTGTTCATCATGTGCATGAACAAGGCAGGGGCATTGGTGAGACCAAAGGACATAAATGTATATTCATAAAGACCGTATCGAGTGGTGAATGCGGTCTTAGGAATATCTTCCTTTTTAATATTGAGCTCATGATATCCTGTCCGTAAATCAATCTTGGAGAATACCTTGGCCCCACTGAGCTGATCAAACAAGTCATCAATCCTTGGCAGCGGATATTTATTTTTGATGGTGACATCATTCAGCTGACGATAATCCACACACATGCGAAGGCTGCCATCCTTCTTGTCCACGAAGATAGCAGGTTATCCCCATGGTGAAGACCTGGGACGGATGTATCCTTTCTGGAGCATTTGATCAAGCTGTTTCTTTAGCTCCACTAATTTTGTATAACGGTGCAGTTCCGGGCACAAGATCTATTGCAAACTCAAGCTCTCGATCAGTAACTTCGAGAGCTTACTGTGGTCACCGCGTGAACTCTGCCCTCAGGACGACCTACGTCCAAACTTCATGTCTGGCATGTTGTTCGTGCTAGTTTTAGAGGTTACCACACTTGGGTTTGATCTCACGCACAGTAGAATAGTTTTCAACTGCCTGGTAAGTTTCTGATCAGTAACTTTGAGAGCTTACTGTGGTCAAACTACTGGGAGTTGAGAGCTGGGCTTTGGAGGTTAGCAATCATCTACTAAGGTGATGATGCACAAGAAAAATCAGCCACAATGGAGCAAGTAAAATGTTAGTTGCTGTAGAAACTACCATTTCTGTCCAGAACAGAAAATATTTTCTGTAGCAAAAATATTCCAAAAAGTGATGAAATATTTTTCCTCAGGAAGGTGCCCTAGGGTTCAAAGAATATTTGTGAATTTTCTCAGATTTTTCTGGGCAAGAAAAATTGGGGTTGCTTTGGATCACATTGAGCTAGCTAGGGTTTAAGAGAGGGAAATGAATATTTTTCATTTAAGAAAAATATTCAAAATATTATTTTGAGATGAACCAGAGAGGGAACGATAGTTAGAGAGGGAAATGAGGCACTTGGGTGAAAGTCAAGGGGTACCCAAGTGTTTAAGTCCATATGAAAAGATTCAAAACTCCCAATTTCCAAATCAAACCAACTAAAAATCAGGCAAATAGAAGAGGGCAAAAACCAGGCTGTGACAAGGAAATACTAAGGAAGAAGTTTCCAAGTGATGCTCAACTCAAAATTCTACACCTACCAATCCTTTCGAGAGAAGCCACTAGAAATCTCATACAGTTCAGTCAATTTCTTCAGTGATAGAGACGAAGTTCTTCTGGTCTCTAAGGAATTTGTTCTGACTGACGAGTTAGGAATTTGCCAGTGCGGATTGCCTACAAGTGAGCAACATGATAGCCCTGAGGAATTTGATAGTCAAATTTCCGACCGTTGCTGTGCTACGCGCCAGCTGTCCCAAAATATCTACCCACTTAGCGGTCATATCATTGAAGGGCATTTATGTCTTATCATGTCGGGCTACTCCCTAGGCTATAAATAGCCGCCCCCTACAACCACTAGCTGGTTGGCTGCTCCGAGAGACACTGACACTTGTCATTTGAGAGCATCCCATCCTCCGAGGACTTTGAGCGAAAATCATCATGTGAAGAAAACCCAAACCCAAACACCTACAACCCAAAGTGATTGAGTATCACTGAAGAGATTGATCCTGCGTGGATCCGACGCATGTTACCTTTGAAGACTGTGCATCTTCCAGACGGTTAGGCGTCATGGTCTAGAGCATCCAAGAGGAAATTGTGGATCACCGAGTGACCGAGTTTGTGAAGGTTTGGAAGTCACCTGGAGACTTACCACGAGTGATTGGGCGAGGTCTGTGTGCCTTAGCTCAAGGGGAATACGGTGAGGACTAAGTGTCCTGGACTGTGTGTTCACGACTGGGTGTCCGGGACTGTGTGTCCTCAGGCTTAAATACCTAGCCGCCCTAACCAGACGTACAACTGTCACAATAGTTGGAACTAGTCTACCAAATCATTATCTTCACCAAGCCTAGTGGTTCTATTTCCTTAACTCTTTCATTTCCTCATTACTGTGTTGTGTACTTGTTCATATCTGTTTGAAGACTTTAACTGAAGACTTTCTCAATTTCCTCAGTTCAATTTCTTCAGTCTGTTTGTCTTCATCCTATTTATCGTCCTGCGTTTCCGCTTTCTGTACTCTGTGCGTGTTTTCGTTTCATCATGATGACCATGCTTATGTTCTGTTATGTTTGCATCTGAGTACTTATTCCGCTGCAAGTAGTTCTTCGCTTAGGAATTTCCTCACCCTGAAATTCCTCAGTGAAGAATTCATAAAAATCGCCTATTCACCCCCCCTCTAGTTGACTTAACGCACTTTCATGCATCAAGGACATAATTTTTGTGTGCAGCAATGAGGAAAATCCTCAGATCACGAACCAAGTACGCATCATTGCTACTATCATCTTTCAACTTATATTTCTCTAGGAACATATAAAAAATGGGGAGCTACATCGCGAGCTATTGATCTACAACATAGATATGCTAATACTACCAGGACTAACTTCATGATAAATTAAAGTTCAATTAATCATATTACTTAAGAACTCCCACTTAGATAGACATCGCTCTAATCGTCTAAGTGATCACGTGATCCATATCAACTAAACCATGTCCGATCATCACGTGAATGGAGTACTTTTCAATGGTGAACATCACTATGTTGATCATATCTACTATATGATTCACGCTCGACCTTTCGGTCTCAGTGTTCCGAGGCCATATCTGCATATGCTAGGCTCGTCAAGTTTAACCCGAGTATTCTGCGTGTGCAAAACTGGCTTGCACCCGTTGTATGTGAACGTAGAGCTTATCACACCCGATTATCACGTGGTGTCTCGGCACGACGAACTTTCGCAACGGTGCATACTCAGGGAGAACACTTTTACCTTGAAATTTAGTGAGAGATCATCTTATAATGCTACCGTCGAACTAAGCAAAATAAGATGCATAAAGGATAAACATCACATGCAATCAATATAAGTGATATGATATGGTCATCATCATCTTGTGCCTTTGATCTCCATCTCCAAATCACCGTCATGATCATCATCGTCACCGGCGTGACACCTTGATCTCCATCGTAGCATCGTTGTCGTCTCGCCAACTATTGCTTTTACGACTATCGCTACCACTTAGTGATAAAGTAAAGCAATTACATGGCGATTACATTTCATACAATAAAGCGACAACCATATGGCTCCCGCCAGTTGCCGATAACTCCGTTACAAAACATGATCATCTCATACAATAAAATCTAGCATCATGTCTTTACTATATCACATCACAACATGCCCTACAAAAACAAGTTAGACGTCCTCTACTTTGTTGTTGCAAGTTTTACGTGGCTGCTATGGGCTGAGCAAAACCGTTCTTACCTACGCATCCAAACCACAACGATTTTTCGTCAAGTATGTGATGTTTTAACATTCAACAAGGACCTGGGGTAGCCACATTCGATTCAACTAAAGTTGGAGAAACTGACACCCGCCAGCCACCTGTGTGCGAAGCACGTCGGTAGAACCAGTCTCGCGTAAGCGTACGCGTAATGTCGGTCCGGGCCGCTTTATCCATCAATACCGCAGAATCAAAGCATGACATGCTGGTAAGTAGTATGACTATTATCGCCCACAACTCACTTGTGTTCTACTCGTGCATATAACATCTACGCATAAACCTGGCTCGGATGCCACCGTTGGGAACGTAGTAATTTCAAAAAAAATCCTACGCACACGCAAGATCATGGTGATGCATAGCAACGAGAGGGGAGAGTGTTGTCCATGTACCCTCGTAGACCGTAAGAGGAAGCGTTATGACAACGCGGTTGATGTAGTCATACGTCTTCACGATCGACCGATCCTAGTACCGAAAGTATGGCACCTCCGCGATCTGCACACGTTCGGCTCGGTGACGTCCCACGAACTCACGATCCAGCAGAGTGTCGAGGGAGAGCTTCCTCAGCACGACGGCGGATGACGGTGATGATGAAGCTACCGGCGCTGGGCTTCGCCTAAGCACTGCAACGATATGACCGAGGTGGATTATGGTGGGGGGGGGGGGTGCACCGCACACGGCTAAGAGATCAATGATCAACTTGTGTTGTCTATGGGGTGCCCCCTGGCCACGTATATAAAGGATGGAGGGAGGAGGAGGCCGGCCATCATAGGGCATGCCCAAAGTGTGGAGTCCTACTAGGACTCCCTAGTCTTAGGAGGATTCCACCTCCCACATGGAATAGGAAAAAGGGAAGGGAGAAGGAGAAGGAAGGAAGGGGGCGCCCCCTTTCCCTAGTCCAATTTGGACCAGTCCATGGGGAAGGGGCGCGGCCACCCTCGAGGCCTTTCTCTCCTTTCCCGTATGGCCCATTAAGGCCCAATACGAATTCCCGTAACTCTCCGGTACTCCAAAAATACCCGAATCACTCGAAACCCTTCCGATGTCCAAATATAGCCTTCCAATATATCGATCTTTACTTCTCAACGTTTTCGAGACTCCTCATCATGTCCCCGATCTCATCCGGGACTCCAAACAAACTTCGGTCATCAAATCACATAAATCATAATACAAATCGCCACACAACGTTAAGCGTGCGGACCCTACGGGTTCGAGAACTATGTAGACATGACCGAGACACGTCTCCGATCAATAACCAATAGCGGAACCTGGATGCTCATATTGGCTCCCACATATTCTACGAAGATCTTTATCGGTCAAACCGCATAAAAATATACGTTGTTCCCTTTGTCATCGGTATGTTACTTGCCCGAGATTCGATCGTCGGTATCTCAATAACTAGTTAAATCTCGTTACCGGCAAGTCTCTTTACTCATTTTGTAATGCATCATTGCGCAACTAATTCATTAGTCACATTGCTTGCAAGGATTATAGTGATGTGCGTTACCGAGAGGGCCCAGAGATACCTCTCCGACAATCGGAGTGACAAATCCTAATCTTGATCTATGCCAACTCAACAAGTACCATCGGAGACACCTGTAGAGCACCTTTATAATCACTCAGTTATGTTGTGACGTTTGGTAGCACACAAAGTGTTCCTCAGGTATTCTGGAGTTGCATAATCTCATAGTCATGGGAACATGTATAAGTCATGAAGAAAGCAATAGAAACATACTAAACGATCAAGTGCTAAGCTAACGGAATGGGTCAAGTAAATCACATCATTCTCTAATGATGTGATCCCGTTAATCAAATGACAACTCATGTCTATGGCTAGGAAACTTAACCATCTTTGATTCAACGAGCTAGTCAAGTAGAGGCATACTAGTGACACTCTGTTTGTCTATGTATTCACCCATGTACTAAGTTTCCGGATAATACAATTCTAGCATGAATAATAAAACATTTATCATGATATAAGGAAATATAAATAACAACTTTATTATTGCCTCTAGGGCATATTTCCTTCAGACATTACCCTTGAGGTAAAAGTTTGGGAGGCGAAATTATAAGCCCCTATCGTTCTATGTGTCCGATTAAAACTTTGAACCCATAAATATCACATGAGTATTAGCAATTGTGAAAGATTAAATAATAGTTGAGTATGTGGAGTTTGCTGAATCAAAGCTCTTACATAGACCCTTCCCGAAATAAGATGAATTGCAATTGTTTGGTGACTAAGAGCATGGTTTGTTAGTTTCTAGAAAGTTTCTGATCTATACTTTAACATGTGAATCGCTTGTTACTTGATCATGAGAAGTTTTATGAGTTGAGCTACTGTTATGATATATAATGATGCTAGAAGAAGTGATTGGAACTATCATTGATCAAACTTATGCACTTGCTAGCATTCACACTTCATAAATTATTTCTTTTATCATTTATCTACTCGAGGACGAGCAGGAATTAAGCTTGGGGATGGTGATACGTCTCCAACTTATCTATAATTTATGAAGTATTCATGCCATGTTTACAATAGTTTTATATGATTTTGGTATGATTTGATTAGAACTAACCCGGGCTGACCTTGTTTTCAGCAGAACTACCGTGGTGTTGTTTTTGTGCAGAAATAAAAGTTCTCGGAATGAGATGAAAATCAACAAAGATTTTTCTGGAAAATATAAAATATATTGGAACGAAGAGTTACCGGAGGGGAGGCCCGTGGGCCCCACGAGGGTGGAGGGCGCGCCCACCCCCTAGGGCGCGCCCCTGTGCCTCGTGGACTTCCCGTGGGGCCCCCCTGACTTGTTCTCGACGCCAACCTCTCCTATAAATACCCAAACCTCCAGAAAATAACCTAGATCGGATGTTCCGCCGCCGCAAGCCTCTGTAGCCACGAGAAATCAATCTATGCCCTCTTTGGCACCCTCCCGGAGGGGCCATCATCACCGGAGGCCATGGAGGAGGGTCCAGGAGGGGCCATTATCGCCATGACGGCCAAGGACCAGAGGGAGAACCTCTCTCCATCTAGGGGGGAGGCCATGGAGGAGGAAGCACAAGGGGGAGAACCTCTCCTCCTCTCTCTCGGTGGCGCTAGAGTGCCATCGGGAGGGGAATCATCGCCGCGGTGATCGTCTTCATCAACATCACCATCCTCATCTCTTTTACGCGGTCCACTCTCCCGCACCCCGCTGTAATCCCTACTTGAACATGGTGCTTTATGCCACATATTATGATTCAATGATGTGTTGCCATCCTATGATGTTTTGAGTAGATATCCTTTGTCTTTGGGTTGATTGATGATTTAGATTGGTATGAGTTGTATGTTTTATTTTGGTGTTGTCCTATTGTGCTCTCCGTGTCGCGCAAGCATGAGGGATTCCCGCTATAGGGTGTTGCAATACGTTCATGATTCGCTTATAGTGGGTTGCTTGAGTGACAGAAGCATAAACACGAGTAAGGGGGTTGTTGCTATTGGATAAAGGGGACTTGATGCTTTAATGCTATGGTTGGATTTTACCTTAATGATCTTTAGTAGTGTGGATGCTTGCTAGAGTTCCAAATAAGTGCATATGATCCAAGAAGAGAAAGTATGTTAGCTTATGCCTCTCCCTCATATGAAATTGCAATAGTGATTACCGGTCTTGTTAACAATTGCATAGGATAATTCCGCACACCGACCCATCATTATTCCACACTCGCTATTTATAATATTTAGTAATAAATTCTAACTTTACGATAACAGCACCTACTTTTATGTTTTAGCTCTCCGATATCACGCAAAGTTATCCTCTTCATACCAACAACGTAGTTTTATTTCTCGTTTCTAGTTGGAAGCAAACGTTCGGTGTACGTAGAGTCGTATCAGTGGCAGATAGGACTTGAGAGAATATTGATCTTACCTTTAGCTCCTTGTGGGTTCGACACTCCATACTTATCACTTCCACCTTTGGTAATTGCTACGATGATTCCTTGCACTTTGGGATTATCACCAAGATCTTCCCGTCATCTACGGGATCAATGTTTTTGAAGGCGATATACACGCTCGAGAGACCTAGACACCGCAACTCCATCCAGAACAGAGAGAAAAGAGATCCGGAGAAGAAGAACCACCAGAGATCTTCCTTGTTTTGATCTTCCATCTCCATTTCCATTTCATCTCATCATCACTGTTGTAAGAGGAATTCCAAGTTGTAAGATAAGGGTGTATAACTCGTTCATATTCATCTGCAGGTTGAGACTTGTTGAATCATTCTTCTGGATCTTCACGGTATTATTGATATAGTTTTTACGGATTTTTTCTCTATGACGACTGGTTATTCTCTTCTGATGTGTGAGTAATTCACCCTAGGCACGGGAGAAATAAGGTTTTATACTTTGGTGAATTCTATGTGTGTCGTCCAATTTAAGGGCCCAGGCAACATGAGCAGAAGACCTACACAGATAACACATACTACTGAGGCAATCTGCGACCTAGGAATTGACAGGAGGAGACATCTATGAGGACTGAAGACAAGATGAGATAATGGTGATCCAATGAACTTAATGCACGGTTCCGGTTTAACGACCTTAATTGTGGCGACGACCATGTTGTGGCAACGTGAAAGCAGGATCATATTGTGAAATTTAATCCCATGAGGAGGAGTTCCATAACCCTACGGTGATCCGCCTATCGAATAAGCAAATCAAATACTAAACTCATCATACAAGCACTAGTAGAGAAATGGCTAGCCACAAATTTAATTGGTGGTGCCCTATTTTCAATCAGAGCCACCACTATATTTCCCAAATAGTGGTGGCCTTGGCATATTTGGTACGACATCACTTAGACCATAGTGGTGGCGTTGCAAAATTGTTGAACGCCACTAGTATGTGGGACCCGTAGTTGGTACAAGGCGTCATATAGTGGTGACGTGGCATAACATCGAACACCAACACTACTATGTTACTTGTGGCATGTCATGTGTAGCCACATCACCATTATATTATTTTTATAAATGGTGACATTTTTTAATATATATTTAATTCTTTATGTTTTCTAAATGTTGAAGTTTTTCAATTAAACTAGTCAAAAAATACTGTAGTTAGTTTCATTAAAGTAAGAAAACATAAATTGAAATGGGTCACATTTTTAATATATATTTTGAGTCTAGCAGTTATTTTTCTTTTTTCTTTTTTGTAAATTGTGAATATTTTTATATTATATTAGTCAAAAAATAATGTACTTACTTACATTAAAGTAAGAAAAAATTAATTGGAAAGGATCACATTTTTATAATATATTCGGAGTCTTAAAATTGTTTCACCTTTTTATTTTTGTAAGTGGTGAACACTATTATATTATATTAGTAAAAAATAGGGTAGTTACTTTTATTAAAGTAATAAAATCATAAGTGGAAGTGCTGGCCTTTTCTAATATGTTTTGAGGCATTCAATTGTTTTACCTTGCTATTTATATCTTATACTTTGTGATATTGGGCCTAACCCATGAGTGTGTGGGTAGCACTGTATTAAAAAGAGAGGGGCAACGCCCCCTTGACCCAACTCTCTCTCTCTCCCTCTCTCTGTCTCTCTCTCTCCTCTTCTCCCCTCTCACAATCTCTCTCTCCCTGCCCATTAATGAAGCCGACCCTCGATCCCCTTTTCCACCGCTCGTCGTCGGCCGATTCCGGCCATTTCCGGCCGTCACCCATGCTGAGATAAACTTCTAAAGGTCGTCCTCTCGTAGCCCTATCTCGTAGACCCATTAGATTTGTTTTTTCTCACTTAGCTTATCCCCATTATAGCTTCGGCAACAGCGATGGAGACGACGGTGACGAGCTTTGGCTCGACGCAAGAGACGATGGTGACGAGCTCTGCGTCAAGAAGGTAGGCTCCGCGTCGCTTTCTTGCTAGTTTCGTAGGTTTTGGTCTATCCGACGATGGGTTAGGGAATTAGTCTATGGTCAACAACAAGTTCTAATAAGAATTACTGTCAACTAGTGTGGCAGTATGCTAGTGTCAACTAGTGTGGCATTCTTCTAGTACATTGCACATGTAGATAGTTGCAAACTAGCGTGCCAAACTGAAAATGCCAAAAATTAAACAAATTTGTAGATGATTACCCTTGTGTGCCAACCTAGTGTACCAAATTAATGGTGCCAAAATTTTACCAAATGTGTACATTGGCCATGAAGATGATTGCTAACTAGTGTGTGAAAATGTAAGCGGTGCCAAAAACTATTGTCATAAAAGTGTCACCTAGTGTGGCATTCTACTAGTACATTGCCGAGGTAGATGATTTGCAAACTAGTGTGCTCATATGTCTCTATCGTCTCTACTTTTCCAAAAAAATGCTTTTGTTGTGGACTCTAATTTGCATGATTTGAATGAAACTAACCAGGACTAACGCTGTTTTCAGCAGAACTGCCATGGTGTTCTTTCTGCGCAGAAATAAAAATTCTCGAAATCGGAAAAAACTATTTGGAGATTTTTTATTGAATAAAAAAACTAGAATGAAGATCCATCGGAGGGGGCCATAAGTTGCCCACAAGGCAATAGGGTGCACCTACCCCACCCCCGCCAGGGCGTGCCATGTTACCTTGTGGGGCCCATGTGGCTCCATCAGACATAATTCCAACGCTATAAATTCCATTTCCCCGAGAAAAAAATAAGAGAAGAAGTTTCATCGCTTTTTACGATACGTAGCCGCCGCCAGCTCTTGCTGTTCATCGGGAGGGCTGTTTTGAAGTCCGTTCGGGCTCCGGAGAGGGGGACTTCTCGCCATCATCGTTACCAACCCTTCTTCATCAACAATTCAATGATGCTCACCGACGGGAGTGAGTAATTCCTTCGTAGGCTTGCTAGACAATGATGCAGTTGGATGAGATTTGTCATGTACTCGAGTCAATTTGTCAGGGCTTGATCCCTAGTATCCACTATCTTATGAGATTGATGTTGCTATGACTTTGCTATGCTTAATGCTTGTCACCAGGGCCCGAGTGCCATGATTTCTGATATGAACCTATTATGTTTTTTATGAATACAAGTGTGTTTTGGATCCTATCTTGCAAGTTGTAGCACCTAATAGGTGTTATGATCCGCAGACCCCAAAGTGACAACAATTGGGATTTACTCTGGCAACGACAGTAGTATGAGGAGTTCATGTATTCACGATGTGTTAATGCTTTGTTCCGGTTCCCTACCAAAAGGAGGCCTTAATATCCCTATGATTTCCTTATGGACCCCCCTGCACGAGAGGGTGATATGTCTCAATCGTATCTACTTTTCCTAACGATGTTTCTCTTGTTTTGGACTCTAATTTGCATGATTTGAATGAAACTAACCCGGACTGACGCTGTTTTCAGCAGAACTACCATGGTGTTGTTTTTGTGCAGAAATAAAAGATCTTGGAGCTGGACGCAACTTTTTGGAGAATTATTTTGGAATATATAATAATTTATGGCACCAAGACCCACTGGAGGGGGGGCAGCTGCCCACAAGGCACCAGGGAGCGCCACCCCCCTCTGGCGCGCCTTGGTTGGTAGTGGAGCCCACGAGGCGCCTCCGACCCTAATTCCGACGCAATAAAATCCTTTTTTTTGTACCCTTCAAATAATTTCTTCTTATGTTCTCCGCTAGATAGGAACTTTGGAGTGATTCTCATCGCACGTTGAGGGATGGTTATACGATCTAATTATATTAGCATTCTTGAGAGTTGCACTAGCAAAAGTATGGACCCTAGGCCTTGTTTTCAAGCATTGCAATACCGTTTGTGCTCACTTTGGTTACTTGCTACCTTGCTGTTTTTTATTGTTCCTATTACAAAAATCAATATGTACTATCATTACTACATTTGTATCACCATCTCTTCGCCAAACTAGTGCACCTATACAATTTACCATTGTATTTGGTGTGTTGGGGACACAAGAGACTTTTTATTATTTGGTTGCAGGGTTGTTTGAGAGAGACCATCTTCATCCTACGAATCCCACGGATTGATAAACCTTAGGTCATCCACTTGAGGGAAAATTGCTACTATCCTACAAAAGTCTACGCTTCGAGGCCCAACACGAGTGTACAAGAATAAAGTTGCATAGTAGACATCAAGCTCTTTTCTGGCGCCGTTGCCGGGGACGATAGGTAAGCGGCACTCACATCCTGTCAACGAAGCTCTTTTCTGGCGCTGTTGCCGGGGAGGTGAGTGCTTGAAGGTATATCTTTAGATCTTGCAATTGAATCTATTAGTTTCTTGTGTTATCACTAGTTTGGTTTATAAAAAGGAAATTACAAAAAAGGGATTTGAGGTTGCATCATATTATTCATCTTTATAATGTCTTTCGTGAAAATGATGGGAAGGAAAAATTGCGCTCAATTGATAGAAGAAGAATTCAATAGAATGTTTGGTATAAATGATGAGCATTATTGCAATGGTGTTAGTACGAATTCTTTGAATATCCATGAGGCAAATGATATGCAAAGCCATAAGCGTGGGGATGCTATGTTTGATGAAGATGATATTTTTAGTCCCGCAAGATTTGATGTGCAAATTTGTTATAATGATTGCATGCATCCTATTTATGATGATTATAATGATGAAAGTGGATTTGGAGAGGTCAACCATTTTGGACGAGGCTTCAATTGACTATGATAACAAAGTTGCTATCTATGATGATTATGGTGATGACATGTATGCTATAAAGAATAATGATAACCATGAAACTTTTCATCATTATTTTAATTTTCACTCTCATGATAGTTATTTTGTTCAGTTTGCTCCCACTACTATTGATGAGAAGAAATTTGCTTATGTGGGGAGTAATAAAATTTCTATGCTTGTGGATCACGAAAAGAATGCTTTATGTGATAGCTATATTGTTCAATTCATTCATGATGCCACTGAAAATTATTATGAGGGAGTAACATATGCTTGTAGGAATTGCAATAATTTCAAGTCTCATCTCTATGTGTTGAAAATCCTGAAGTTATGTTGTTTTGCCTTCCTATGCTAGTTGATTCTTCCTCCCAAAAGTTATTTGCTCACAAAATCCGTATGTATAGGAAGTGGGTTAGGCTTAAATGTGCGTGCCATGTGTTTCAATTTTTATCTTTTATGCGAGCATCATTGAAATCATCATGCCTAGCTAAAAGGCCTTAAAGAAAAGCGCTTGTTGGGAGACAACCCAACACTTTTACCTACTGTTTTTGTGTGTTCACATGATTAGTCTACTGTAGTAATCATGTTTTATTGCTTTTGTTTCAATAAAGTACCAAGTAAAGCCTTCGGGATACTGTGGATGATAGTTGACTTGATTCTGTCCAAAAACAGAAACTTTTGCGCTCAGTCCAGGAATTTTGAAAATTCCCTAGAACGTGCTTTTCATCTTTATTTTTTACAGGTGATAGCTGTACAAATTCTCTACATTTCCCTAATTTTTAATAATATTTCGAGTAGTATAAGTATGGTTGGAGTACAGATTACTACAGACTGTTCTGTTTTTGACAGATTCTGTTTTCAATGCATAGTTTGCTTGTTTCCTAGTTTCTGTGGCGTATATTGCTCAATATAAATTGTAGAAATGATATGCTAAAGTAGGAATTGTGTGGAAACAATTATGAATCTTGCCTTTGACAGTACCAAAGTCAAACGGTTCGCTCTTTGTCATACTAACCTATCTCACGAAGTTCCGTTAAGTTTTGTGTGATTGAAGTTTTCAAGTTTTGGGTGAGATGTTGATATGAGGAGAATAAGGAGATACAAGGCCCCAAGCTTGGGGATGCACAAGGCAACCCAAGGTAATATTCAAGGAAGATCCAAGAAACTAAGCTTGGGGATGCCCCGAAAGGCATCCCCTCTTTCGTCTTCGACATTATCGTAACCTCACTTGGGGCTATGTTTTCGTTCGTCACATGATATGAGTTTTGCTTGGAGCGTCATTTTATTTTGCTAGGATTTGCTTGCTGTTATTTATAATAATATTTCATCTTTCTTTCCAATAAAAATGTCAAGGGTAGCCTTCACCGTGCTTATTTTGCAAGTATACATGTTGCCGTTTCAAAACAGAAAGTTTACCGCTATTGCAAAAATTCCCTAGAAAAGTCAGAATGTGATAAAATGTTGAAACTTTTTGAAAAATAAGCTCTGTTAAATTTTCTACAGTGTGGTAAAGTTTTAGAATTTTTGGAGTTACAGAAGTATGATTGATCTTGCATTCTTTACAGACTGTATTGTTTTGGCAGATTGTTGTTATGTTCGCATATGTTTGCTTGTTTAATGATTCTATTTGAGGATAGGAGTATTAAATATGCAGAGGCATTTAGTATGAAATGTTGAATAATAATTTTAGTGATTTTCTACAGTAGAGAATGATAAGGTTTTTGCATTGGTTTATACTAACTTATCTCACGAGTTCTTGTTGAGTTTTGTGTGGATGAAGTTTTTAAGATTTAGGGAAACCGTGATATAAAAGGAATTAAGGAGACACAAAAACTCAAGCTTGGGGATGCCCAAGGCATCCCAAGATAATATTTCAAGAAGTCTCAAGCATCTAAGCTTGGGGATGCCCCGATAGGCATCACACCTTTCTTTATCAACAATTATCGGTTAGTATCGGTTAATCCTAAGTTTTTGCTTCTTCACATGAGTTGTGCTATCCTTGAAATGTCATTTTATTTTCATTTTCTTGATATTTTAATAAAATACTTAGATCTGAAAGTTTTAAATAAGAGAGAGTCCTCACATAGCTATCTATTTACTTAACTACTCGCTTGATCTTCACTTATATCTTTTTGGAGTAGCTTGTCATTTACTCTTGTGCTTCACTTATATCTGATGAGTAAATTGTTGGATGAATTGAATATCATGAAGTTGAAATTATATCATGCCTAGTGGTTTCTTCACATTGGGTTTAGAAAGTGAAAACTTTTGAAGCTTGACAATCACAATATTGGTCATACAAGAAATTCATGAATGATTAGTAGAAGGAAGAGAACATTCACATGCAAATACACTATCTTGGAAATCTTTTGTGATTGTGAGCCCCCATCAAAATATTATATGCCAAAATTGTTGGCGTTGGACAAGGAAGACAATGTAATGATTTATGTTTGTTCATATTCGCATAGAAGTTATATTGTCATAGATCCTTCAACATGTGGTGCTTGCCCCCATCTTTGCTAGCCAAAAATTGTGCACCAAGTAGAGATACTATTTGTGCATCCAAAAACCCTTAAACCCAAATCTTATTTTCAAGATTCCACCATACCTATCTAAGAATTGAGTAATATCCTTCAAGTAAGTTGTCATCGGTGCAATTAGGCAATACAAATTGCATCTAAAAGTGTTAGATCATTTAGTGTAAGAGAAAATTGAGCGTTGTACGAACTTGTGATGGCAAAGAATAAAAGCGACAGACTGCATAATAAAAGTTGCTATCATAAGGGGCAATATAACGTGATGTTCTTTTGCGCTAAGGGACTGAGCATACAAACAAAAGGCGCATCGCAACCTCTGCTTCCCTCTGCGAAGGACCTACCTTTTACTTTTATGTATTTACTTTCATGCAAGAGTCAAAGTTTTTCTCTCTAATGCTTTTTATTTTTTCTCCTTTGGCAAGCATCATGTGGTGAGGAAAGATCTAGGCACATATATCCAGTTGGTTATGGGTAGCATGAGTTATTATTGTTGACATCACCCTTGAGGTGAATACGTTAGGAGGCGAAATTATAAGCCCCTATCTTTCTATGTGTCTGGTTGAAACATTTTTCTCATGTGTATGCGGTGAGTGTTAGCAATCATAGATGACTATATGATGGTTGAGTATGTGGAGCTCTTACTTAAGATCTGTTGAATAAGTTGAATCGCAATTGCTTGGTAACTGAGAACATAGGTTGTTGAGTTTCAAGAGAATTCGTTGTTTGAACCTTAACATGTGAATTGGTTGCCACTTTAACATGAGAAGTTTTATAAGAAAGAATTGCTGTTATGATGCTAGGAAAGTGATTGAAATTGTCATTGATCAAACTTGTGCACTTTGCTAGCATTCACACTTCATAAATTATTTCTTTTATGATTTACATACTCGAGGACAAGTAGGAATTAAGCTTGGGGATGCTGATACGTCTCCAACGTATCTATAATTAATGAAGTATTCATGCTGTTATATTATCATTCTTGGATGTTTTACAATCATTTTATAGCAACTTTATATCATTTTTTGGGACTAACCTATTGACCCAGTGCGCAGTGCTAGTTGTTGTTTTTTGCTTGTTTTTTACATCGCAGAAAATCAATATCAAACGGAGTCCAAACACCGTGAAACTTTTTGTGGATTTTTCATGGACCAGAAGACATCCAATGGGCCGGAGCAACACCTGGGGGGTGCCCCGAGGGGGGAACAACCCACCAGGGCGCGAATGGGCCCCCATGCGCGCCCAGGTGGGTTGTGCCCACCTCGGTGGCCTCCCGCACCCCCTCTTCGTCCTATAAATTCCCAAATATTCCAAAAACCCTCGGGGAAACCCTAGATCAGAAGTTCCGCCGCCACAATCCTCTGTAGCCACTAGAAACCAATCTAGACCCCGTTCCGGCACCCTGCCGGAGGGGGAAATCATCACCGGTGGCCATCTTCATCATCCCGATGGCCACCATGATGAGGAGGGAGTAGTCCACCCTCGGGGCTGAGGGTTTGTACCTGTAGCTATGTGTTTAATCTCTCTCTCTCTCTCTCTCATGTTCTTGAGATGTCACGATCTTGATGTATTGCTACCTCTTGAGCACTGCGTTGGTTTTCCCTTGAAGAGGAAAGGGTGATGCAGCAAAGTAGCGTAAGTATTTCCCTCAGTTTTTGAGAACCAAGGTATCAATCCAGTAGGAGGCTACGCGCGAGTCCCTCGCATCTAGACAAAACAAATAAATCCTCGCAACCAACGCGATAAGGGGTTGTCAATCCCTTCACGGTCACTTACGAGAGTGAGATCTGATAGATATGATAGGATAATACTTTTGGTATTTTTGTGATAAAGATGCAAAAGTAAAATAAAAGCAAAGTAAAAAGCAAAGGAAATTACTAAGTGTTGGAAGATTAATATGATGAAGATAGACCCGGGGGCCATAGGTTTCACTAGTGGCTTCTCTCAAGAGCATAAGTATTTTACGGTGGGTGAATGAATTACTGTTGAGCAATTGACAGAATTGAGCATAGTTATGAGAATATCTAGGTATGATCATGTATATAGGCATCACGTCCAAGACAAGTAGACCGACTCCTTCCTGCATCTACTACTATTACTCCACTCATCGACCGCTATCCAGCATGCATCTAGAGTATTAAGTTCATGGAAACAGAGTAACGCCTTAAGCAAGATGACATGATGTAGAGGGATAAATTCATGCAATTTGATAAAAGCCCCATCTTGTTATCCTCGATGGCAACAATACAATACGTGCCTTGCTGCCCCTACTGTCACAGGGAAAGGACACCGCAAGATTGAACCCAAAGCTAAGCACTTCTCCCATTGCAAGAAAGATCAATCTAGTAGGCCAAACCAAACTGATAATTCGAAGAGACTTACAAAGATAACCAATCATACATAAAAGAATTCAGAAGATTCAAATATTGTTCATAGATAAACTTGATCATAAACCCACAATTCATCGGTCTCAACAAACACACCGCAAAAATAAGATTACATCGAATAGATCTCCACAACAGAGGGGGAGAACATTGTATTGAGATCCAAAAAGAGAGAAGAAGCCATCTAGCTACTAACTATGGACCCGAAGGTCTGAGCTAAACTACTCACACTTCATCGGAGAGGCTATGGTGTTGATGTAGAAGCCCTCCGTGATGGATGCCCCCTCTGGCGGAGCTCCGGAACAGGCCCCAAGATGGGATCTCGTGGGTACAGAAGGTTGCGGCGGTGGAATTAGGTTTTTGGCTCCGTATCTGATCGTTTGGGGGTACGTAGGTATATATAGGAGGAAAGAGTATGTTGGTGGAGCAACAGGGGGCCCACGAGGGTGGAGGGCGCGCCCTGGGGAGGTAGGCGCGCCCCCTACCTCGTGGCCTCCTCTTTTGTTTCTTGACGTAGGGTCCAAGTCTCCTGGATCATAATCTTCCTAAAAATCACGTTCCCGAAGGTTTCATTCCGTTTGGACTCCGTTTGATATTCCTTTTCCGCGAAACTCTGAAATAGGCAAAAAACAACAATTCTGGGCTGGGCCTCCGGTTAATAGGTTAGTCCCAAAAATAATATAAAAGTGAATAATAAAGCCCAATAATGTCCAAAACAGTAGATAATATAGCATGGAGCAATCAAAAATTATAGATACGTTGGAGACGTATCATGTATCACGGTCTTTGTTAATATTGTTGGATCATATGTTTTGGCACTCAACTCACGGATTCCCGAGATGACATTGGGGTAATCTATGCATAGGGGTTGATGCATGTTCTTGTCTTTGTTTGTCCGGTAGATCTTGGGGCACTCTTTGAAGTTCTTTGTGTTGGATTGAGTATTATGAATCTGAAATTGTTTGATGCATATCGCATAATCAACTCACGGATACTCGCGGTGACATTGGAGTATCTAGGTGACATTAGAGTTGGTTGATGTGTATCATATGGTGTTATTTTAGTACGAACTCTAGGATAGATTGATCGGAAAGGATAGCTTTGAGGTGGTTTCGTACCCGACAAACAATTTCTTCTTATGTTCTCTGCTAGATAGGAACTTTCGAGTGATTCTTCATCGCATGTTGAGGGATGGTTATACGATCCAATTATATTATCATTGTTGAGAGATTGCACTAGCGAAAGTACGGACCCTAGGCCTTGTCTACAAGCATTGCAATACCGTTTGTGCTCACTTTTGTTACTTGCTACCTTTCTGTTTTTTATTATTCATATTACAAAAATCAATATCTACTATCAATACTACACTTGTATCACCATCTCTTCGCTAAACTAGTGCACCTATACAATTTACCAATGTATTTGGTGTGTTGGGGACACAAGAGACTTTTTATTATTTGGTTGCAGGGTTGTTTGAGAGAGACCATCTTCATCCTATGCCTCCCACGGATTCATAAATCTTAGGTCATCCACTTCAGGGAAAATTGCTATTGTCCTACAAAACTATGCGCTTGGAGGGCAAACACGAGTCTACAAGAATAAAGTTGCATAGTACACATCAGGTGGTCATGCCTAGGTGCCTTGTGGGTCGCTGGTGGGTCCCCTCTGGTACTTCTTTGCCCCAATATTTTTTATACATTCCATAAAAATTCTCCGTAAAATTTCAGATCATTTGGAGTTGTGCAGAATAGGTATATCTAATGTAGATTTTTCAGGTCCAGAATTTCAGCTGCCGGTAATCTCCCTTTTCGTGTAAATCTTGCAAATTAAGAGAGAAAAATGCATTAGAATTGACTCACAAAGTGTTATAATGATTAAAAACATTGTGAGTAACAGTAGGAAAACATGATGCAAAATGGACGTATCAGTTGGCATTGTCTCCCACAACGGGAAATATCCACAAGGATCTTACTTGGGGTTAATCGAGATTATTTAATTTGGAGGTCATGTCATTTAGGGTAACTTTGTAGTCCAATTTCATGTGCGATCAATACTTGATGGCTTTATGTGGGCTCTGGTTGCAATGCATGGCGCGACACAACCTAAGTTCAAACTGGATTGCCTTGTTGGCCTAGTGTGGGTTTGCGGGGATGAGCGATTGGCCATTTTGGTTGGTGGAGACTTAAGTATTGTTAGGTGGAGAAAAGAGAAGAATAACGATAATTTCAATGGTCTGTGCCTATTTATGTTTAATGCCAACATCGAAATCCTGGACTTAAGAGAGCCTGGTCTCATAGGAGGCAATACACATGGGTGGACAATTTAGAAAATCCAACATATAAAAGTTTCATTGCCTTCTAGCCAGTGTCGAATGGGAGAAGAGGTTTCCTCCTGTAACAATGCGAGTGTTGCAGAGGGGATTTTTCGATCATACACTCCTTTTCCTTGACTCTGGTGAAGCGATTGAGATCGGCACCAAAAATATTTTCTCATTCGAACTATCGTGGTACAAGTTGGAGGACTTCTTGGAATTGGTCGCTAGGAAGTGGGGTAAAGAAAACTGAGGGGAGTCTAACGTGGAAAGATGGAAATATAAGATCCGACACTTACAACCGTTCCTGGGGGGCTGGTCTAGAAATGAAACTGGAATTTCTAAAGTATAAAAATAGAGATTTCTTGGAGAATGAGGTAAATTTAAAGGTTGAGGCGAGTATTCTTGATGTTGCTGATAGCGTGGACAAAAGGTAGTCTGGGGAGAAGCTAGAGATGCTTTTTAGAGAAGAGGAGATAAAATGGGTACTCAGAGCTAAGGTTTAACAGGTGGTTAAAGAGGGTAGTAATACTCAGTTTTTCAATCTAATTGCGAATGGAAAACATAGAAGAAAGAAAATAATCCAACTTGAACAAGATGAGGGTACAATTGTAGGGAACGAGAACATTAAAGTGTATATCTCAAACTTTTATGAAAAGCTCCTTGGGGCCCCAAATGAATTTTTTGTGTACCTAGATGATTGGGTTGTTGAGGATATATCCCACAACTCGGCTCTGATGAGAATGAGCTAGTCAATGCTCGTTTTACAGAAAATGATATGTTCGAGGCTATAGCACAAATAAGAAATAATAAGGCACTTAGACCGGATGGATTTCTGGAGGTGTTCTATAGGAAGTTTTGGGATATTTTTAAAGGGGACTTAATTCCCATGTTTTGTTATCTTTTTATTGGCCAGCTTCAACTATTTAAAATTAACTTTCAGACAATCACTTTGTTGACAAAGAAGGAGGCGGCGGTTCACATTTAGCAAATTAGACCAATCTGTTTGCTCAATGTTAGCTTTAAGATTTTTACCAAAATGGGTACTAATCGCCTAACACAAATTGTGCATATTGTGGTTCAGCCAATTCAGACTGCTTTGATGCTTGGGCGACACATTTTAGATGGTGTTGTCATGCTACATGAAACCTTCAATAAAATCCATTCGAAGAAAATTGATGGAGTTGCCTTCAAAGTGGATTTCGAGAAAGGCTTATCATAAAGTTAAGTGGTCATTTCTATAGCAAGCTTTGCTTTATGAAGGGTTTTGATGCGACCAGGAGGAAGTTGGTCGAATGCTTTGTACAACTGGGCCGTGTCCGGGTCAAGGTAAATGATGATGTAGGTCAACTTTTCCAGACACAAAAGGGACTACGACGGGGGGATCCAATATCTCTTATCTTGTTAAATGTCGTTGCAGATATGATGTTAATCCTGAATGGTAGAGCCAAATAGGTCTGTAGGAGGGCTCATTCCACATCTCGTGGACGAGGGTGTGTCCATACTACAATATGCTAAGGAACCAATTATTTTCATGGAGCATGACATGACAAAAATTAGAAATATGAAGTTGCTTTTATGTCTCTTCGAACAATTGTCCGGGCTGAAAATAAATTTCCATAAAAGTCAGCAGTTCTGCTTTGGGAGGGGTAAGGAGGAACATGAAAACCACATACAGTTATTCGGCTGAGAACTTGGATCCCTAGCTTTTAGTTATCTAGGGATCCCAATTCATCACCGAAAGTTGACCAACAAAGAATGGAAGTGCATTGAAGATTGATATGAGAGAAAGCTAAGTTGTTGGAAGGGCAGACTTATGTCTTATGGGGGCCGGCTTACTCCTATTAATCATGTTCTATAAGCATGCCGATGCTCATGTTATCCTTCTTTCAGGTACCCGTAGGGGTTCGGAAAAGGTTGGACTTTTATCAAGATTTTTTTTGCAAAGTGATGAGAATAAAACTAAGTGCCTAATGGCTAAGTGGAACATACTTTGTAGACCGGAAGACCAATGAGGTTTGGGTATTGAGAATCTCAAGGGGGGGGTGGACACATTTATTACGTAAGAAATATTTGCATTCCAAAACACTTGCACAAGTTAAGGTGCAACTGAATGATTCTCCATTTTGGAAGGGGTTGATCAAGACAAAGGTCGCTTTCTTTAACATGAGTAAATTTATCGTCGGCGATGGATGTACTTCTAGCTAGATTCTGAAAGGATGCTTGAACGGGCGAGACGTATCTAGCCTTGCGGTATGCAACGTTTTATAATATTGTACAATGTTAAGACGCTTTTCTGAGAACAATACTAGGTTCTGTTCCCTTAAACATTAAGTTCAGGCGGGTAATAGCAAGTGAACAATGGGATAGATGGCTACATTTAGTGTATAGGTTGACGGAGGTCACACATGTCTAATGTGATAGATACATTCCGATGGAAACTTTCAGTTTCAGGCGTAGTTTCAGTCAAATTTATGTTTGTCGACTGGACTATATTGGACCCATGCTTAGGTCACTCCATATTTCAAAAGTCAACGTCTTTATGTGCTTTGTGCACAAAGGAGTGATTTTGACTAAGGTCAACTTGGCGAAATGTAGGTGAGAGGGTATGATGTTGTTTTTGTGATCAAGAGGAGACGATTCAACTTTGGTTTCTCAAATTCCTTAGTCAGGTTATTGTGGTGAACAATACATGTGTTCTTTAATGTGTTTACCCCTAGTAGCATCTCCAATTTGTTCGGTAACTGGTCAAATGGATGGAGTCTAATCAAATTCGTGTATGACTTTGTGTATTACTTTCGACTATTTGGAACTATCGGAAGGACGTTGCATTTAACCGAACCAGTATCCCAAGCATTTTGTAGGTTATCTACCGGCCATCTAGATGGATTCGTATGTGGTCAATACTCAGTCAAGTATGGAAGTCAGTGAGATTATGTCCTTTGGGTGCAACCGCTGGTAGACGGTGGCACGGGCTACTTATAACCGGTTTGGTTAACGGTCCAATAACAAGATAGTTGTTTATTCGCCGTGTCCTATTTTTGCTGGTCGTGACATTTCGTTTTATGATTTGCTTTTGCTGATGTACCTTGAGATGAGTTCCGTACTTTATTGCTATATATTATTTAATAAAATTGCTGTGTACCTCGCTCGATGCAGAGGGGCCGGGGGTAATACTCCTTTTGGAAAATACTCTCGTAGAGTATCTCTTATTGTAAATCATGCCTCCATAATATTCGAATGACGACGGCGTTTGAGATCAACAAAGCTTCGTCGTGTTCTTGAAGAAATCATACGAGGAACCAACCAAGATCTCTAGTGCGGCAACCAACAACACCACAGCTTGGCTCACTTGCATGGTACTAGTACAAAGAAGCTACAACTTGGCTCCCAGAATAATTCGTCGAGGTTTTGGGTGGCCGGGCAGGCGGCGCGATCGCAGGGATATGGTGGCGGATTCTGCTGGTGGGCGCTGGCGAATGCAGCCAGCCAGGCCCCGGCTGAGGCTCAGGCTCGACCCCAGCCTAGCTAGAACTCAACTCGTTAATGTGATTTGGCTTGTACGATGGCTGCTAGCCTGCTGCTGACTCGATTCATTTCGTCCCTGTCCAGTGCTACTACTGAGTCTGATTGTGCCCAGCCAAGGCAGGCTGCTGCAGCCTGCAGCTAGAGGGAGAGCCGGATAAAACCGGATGGGAGTTGATTTGGTCGTTTCCTGGCCTGCCCATGCCCCCTGTCTCCCTCAATTTCCATTTCTCCCATTCTTTCTTCCCAGCCATCACCTTCTTGTTCTTTGCATCTATCCAGCTCCACCCATCCATACATTCATGGTCCGGATAGATGGACATGTCACATATGTATTATGCATATATGCCCTTCCTCGCTTCAAATTCCGCTCCTCCTCTGCATATGCATCTCTTATCTGGCGACCATTCGCTGGGAGGGTGTGGCGTTTGCGAATATTTTGATGGCGGTTTTAGTTGGTCGGGGGGGGGGGGGGGGGGGGGGGGGGGGGGGGGCAGTTTCTTCAGAGTTGCATTGACATTTTCTGGAATCCCAGAAAATGCCATGTTGTTCTGAAGAAACTGGCAGGCCCGATACAAGTAAAACTATCATGAAAAACATTCGAAAGGCCAGCGAGCGGTCGCTCGTCAGCTTTTCCTTATATCTACCTACGTCTGTCCCATGTCTGCTTAATTCTCTGATGTTTGCTTTTTCTTCATAATTTCTTGTTACCATGCTTGCTTGATGGTGATCTCATTTCATCTCCATCACCAAAGAAAGAAAGCACATAGAAAGTGGTAGAAGATGCCTTCCTTGGTTGAATGGAATGGAATCTGTTTGTTCTTGGGTGATTCTTCTCCCACCGGCCAGGGATGGAGCGCGCGGTGCATCTTGCTGCTATGTCACTCCGTCCTACATAGACCAGTAGAGCAGCTAGCAAGTGGAAGAGATGCAACGGCAGTTGGCAGGCGACCGATATCGAGTCACCACCCTCCCTACCTTGTCCGTCGTGCCACTGTCATACCAACTATCCTATGTGGAGTAGCCATTTGAAAAGTCGGGCACAGATGATACGACAAAACAGAAACAGATGCACCACCCCACGACAAACCCTTCATGAGCTCATGAGCTCGGCTCATGGCTCATGGCTCATGGCAGTGAGCGGCAAAGGCTGCAAAGACGACGACGACGACGACTCGGTTTTAGGAAATTATCATCTAGGAAATCCTGCCATCCATCCATGCTTCTTCGTACGTACGTGCTACCACTAGATCAACCAATTAAGCTGTAATAATAACATTCGATCGACGGATGACGATGTCTCTCTTTTCTCAGTCTCAGCAGCTAAGCTGAATCAATGGCTGGCTAATGGTGGGAGGAGCAGAGCAATCCATCATGTCCTGGCGGGCTGGGGCTGCTGCTGCTGGACGATCCAGGAGGAGAAGACCTCGAGGGTCTTCATGTCGGCCCGGTAGTGCTTCTGCGTGAAGTCCAGCAGCGACCGCCACGTGAAGTCCGGGTAGGCGCGCGGGTTGGCGGCGTCCACCAGCGTCCCCGGCGGCGCCACCACCTTGTCCATCTCCGGGCACAGGAAGAAGGCCAGCGACTTCCTCGGGACCCGGCTGTTCACCACCGCTCTGTGGAGGCAGCTCTTGTACCGTCCGTTAGACAGCGCCATGAAGGTGTCGCCGATGTTGACCACGAAGGCGTCGGCGCGGGGTCGGATGGAGCGCCACCGGCCCTCCGTGTGCACCTGCAGGCCGCCGACGTTGTCCTGGTGGAGGATGGTCAGGGACGTCGGGTCGCAATGCGGGCCCGTGCCCAGCGTCTCCAACGGCCGCTGGCACGGCGGGTAGTAGTTGAGGCGCATGATGGAGTCGTTGCCCTCGAAGAAGCGCCGGTAGTGGGCGCGGCCGACGCCCAGGCTCTCCCCGAGCACCTCCATGATCTCCAGCGACAGACGGCTCATCTCCGAGCAGTACCGAGCGTACACCTCCCTGCAAAAATCCCATCTCTTCTTCGTCAGCGACATGCTCTGTTTCGCTCGTTATAATCTCTTGTGCTTGGACGGACGGTCAGGTTGCTTACCCGAGGCGGCGGTGGTCCTCGCCGAGGGTGGCGACGATGTAGTCGACGACGAGGGCGGGGTCGGAGGGGCAGGAGCGGAAGGACAGGGTCTCCTTCCACGGCAGCTTGGACGCGAACCGGCCGGTGAAGCTGCTGGCGTAGCCGCACGACTCGCCGGGGTGGCGCAGCGCGCGCTGCTTCTCCGGGAGGGGCATCGTGAAGAAGTTGTCCACGCAGCGGTGCGCGTCGGCCAGCAGCTCGGCGTCGATACCGTGGTTCACGACCTGGAAGAAGCCGTGCCGCTCGCAGGCCTCGCCCACGAGGCGCGTCACCTCGGCGGCCGCGGCGGGGTCGCCGGAGAGCATGCCGCCGATGTCGATGAGCGGGACGTGCAGCTCCTCGGCGGCGTCCGGGGTCGGGCTCTCGCCCTCGGGCCAGATGAACTGCGACGGGATGTCCGCCCGGCCGCTCAGCACCGCCGCGTCGAACACCGGCTGCACCATGATCGACTGGACCAAGAACCCGAGTGTGCTAGGCCAGACAACAAACGATGGATCGATCAAGAAGCCGAGATCGATCCGGAGCTGGCAGAGAGAGTGCAGTGCCGACTCGAGCTCACTGGATAGAGGAGGAGGAGGAGGAGAGGATGGTGGTGACAAGTTGGGTGTCTGCCTCCCTCGCACCCTCGCTGCCCTTTTATACACGGCCGCGGCCTCAGCCTCCTCTGTTTTCCCTCTGTTTCTCTCTGTGTGTGGGCCACATTTCTCTCTCTCTCTCTCTCTCTCTCTCTCTCTCTCTCTCTCTCTCTCTCTCTCTCTCTCTCTCTCTCTCTCTCTCTCTCTCTCTCTCTCTCGCTGCTTTGTGTTGGTGAGAGGGAGGGAGGGGTGCTTGGCGCCATACGCAAACAGAAGCACAGAGTGTGCCCGAATATTGCTCTCTGCCACATTCATCTCTACCCACCAACACACCAAAAGTAACTAGTGTAGTGCTATTTTGGCACAGTGAAACATGTGGGGGGCTCTGTGCAACTTTGTTTTAGGATGTTCCTTCCTGCATTGTTTCCACTATTTTCGCGCAGCGACGTGGGGCTAAACAAATGTTTCAGTTCTTATGTCCATTTTACCTGGCTCTATGCATCAGTCGATGCAGAGACCAAATCGAAAGATTATGTCCTCTATTTTTTGCACATGCTAATTAAACATAAATGTTGCTATTGTACGTGGGGTTAATTCTCTCTACATTTTAATAGCTCTAGGGAAAATAATAAGCACTTTTTTCCTATAAAAAATAAATATGAATATAATTTAATCGGACATTCAACGTTATGTCCTTAGGGCATATTCAATGCTGACCTTGGACACACTTTTTATTCTCAGGTTGGTCCGGACACTGATGCAGGAGGCATCCTACAAACCATCTCCCCTAAATATCCATCTATGCCTTTGCATGTCACGGTTGAGCAGACATGCATGTCCGGATGTCCGACGTGGTGTCTTTTTGTTCGCTAGATGGATGTCCGGACTCCTCCAATGCCCTCCTCCTCCTCCTCCCCTCTAGTTTGCTGGAATTGGGACGTCCAGAAATGTCTGTGAATGCTTAAAAGTGGATGGCAAAGAATGTGGGGACTCCCACAAAGAATTTATGGACGATCTGAGGGTTCGTGTTAAAGATGTCCAACGTTGCAACTTTATTGGGACTCTTCCAACGTCACGAAAAGTCTTTCTGGGCCTAGTATACAACATTGTTAATGAGCATACATTTAGCGTAACAAAACAACATTTCCACATTTCCAGGAGAAGCGTAACCCTCTCCTGTGTTGTCAAACACTAGTCGTGGAACGCCGAGTATAAAGTTCCAGCTAAGATTCTAAATAACGTCTGCAGGAAAGGTAATCTGTTTATTTTTTCTTTGATGACCATGAACCAACAGTTGACTAATCGGTGAAGGTACATATATGGCTAAACAAGTGGTGATCAATCCAGATAGCTCGGAGATGTCATCCCTGTTCATTTGGACAGCACACCTGTTGAATCTCTTATTATCCTGCCTCTACTTTGTTTTTTGTATGACTTGCTCATCACCTTTTCTATTTACTCCTTAATAAAAATATGGTAGGAAAAGGTACCCATTATATACTTGATAGCTAGCCTAAACACTTTTGGCCTTTGAAGCTGCCTTTACTTTATTTTGCCTTTGTGCTGGAATATTGGCCGGCCAAAACTTCCCAAATTTGTCTCTACCAACCAACACAACTAAATATATATATTTTCCAAAAAATATATTGTGTAGTGCTATTTTCGCACAGTGCAACATATGCGGGTTCTGTACAGCTTTTTGTTTCAGTATGTTCCTACGTTGTTTTCACTATTTCCTGGCAGCGACTCGGAGCTTAACAAACATCCTCAGTTTTTCTACAATTTTTTTGTGGCTGGCTGTATGCATCAGTCTATACAGACCGAAGGGTATCCACCTATTTAGAAGAAGAAAAAATCTGTCTTCTACTGTTGCACCGGAATGGACCGGTTAGCAAACCTTTCAGTTTCTTTCTAGATATATAATCGTAACATTTTTGTGGTATGGTACCCGAGATTAACTTACTTATCTTGAAATTTGCTCGGCTCTAGTGAAAAATATGAGAGCAACACTACATCCATGGACAGAATATTACGCACCTTACGCATGAACTGCTGTGGGAAATTTTCAATATAAATTAACCAACCCTGCAACATGATGTGGTTATGTTGCAACTTAATTTGGATGTTGGAGGTGTCGCTGCTCCTAGCTCACCAAAACTCTATCTGGACCTAGTACATAACACTGTTAACTACCAGCATACATTTGAACAAACATTCTATCCTTATTTTCTGGAGATGCACAATCAACGACTTTGTTGACAAACACTCGTCATGGAATGCTACGTATGAAGGCCCAACTAATATTAAAGCATCTAGAAAATGTAATCTTTTCCCCCCTGTGATGACCATAAGCCAACAGTTGACTAATCGGTGCACGTAGATATATGGCTAAACAAGTGGAGGTCAATCCATACAGCTAGGAGATGGCATCCTTGTCCATTTGGACAATGCACTTTTTAAATTTTTTATGCTGCGTCTAGTTTGTTTATTGTATGACTTCTTGTTCATCACCTTTTCTATGTACTCCTTAATAAAAATATGGTAGGAAAAGGTACCCATTATATACTTGGTGGCCTTCACACTTTTGGTCTTTGAAACTGACTTTACTTTCTTTTCCCTTTGACTTCAAGCTCACCAATTGTTCTATCTTTTTTTTTCCTATACAACTGTGGCAGAGATAATTACAGTGTATAGTATCTCTTGTTTTACTCGATAGTCCGCACATTTTTTGTCCTTCCAGCTAGCTATCACTACTTTGTTTTCTCTTTGAGTTGGGGATGCCACATTTTCTATGTTGTTTTGTATACATAATTAGGGCAGAGGTGTACACTGAATAAAAAATTTAGTATAACTTTGAGCCAGCACTCTTCTGTTTTCTCATTGACTTTTTTGCTTACCACCTTTTCTATCTTAATTTGTATACACAATATGTGAGATAAAACTAAGATGTACTATAGCGAATCAATTGTTTCATTCTCGCTTCTAAGCTAAAGTACTCTATTTTCTCTTAGGGCGCTGCCTTAGCACCTCTCGAGGGCGCCGCCCTAGCCGCATATCGAATCAATTTTTATACATAATTAGGGCGCCGCCTTAGCCGCATGCTCTGGCACCACCACCAGCGTATCCAAAACTGAGGTGTCAGATCCGGATCATTTGACCTCAGCACCCCCCGCCCCTCCACAGGCAAGAGGGAAGGAGAATGGCGCTCCCACCATTCCTTGGGTCGCCATCCCAGCTTGCCTGCATAGGTGAGATGCGGCCGCCAATTAGTTGTGCAGCTTCGTCGAGGGCCACCACCATGAACCTCCCGAGGAGAAGACCCCGACACCATTTGCAAGCGGGCTTTTCCCATCGGCATGTCCTAGTGGTGGCAACGAAAGTGAGGTAGGACGGTGGTCGTCACGGTGTTATCCCCCGGGCTGCGCCCTAGGAGCAACGTGGGCCAAGTTGGAATCATCTACCTTCATTATTTTTGATCTTCGTGTCTTTACTCTGTAAATCATTTTAGGAGAGTGTCTCCCCTGGCATCTCAATCCAGATGTACATAACAATTTTTTTACAATGTTTCGTAGGTCCAAAGTTCAAAAAGTTAACAGCACCACGTCAGGGAGCTCCCCTCCTTTCCCTTTCGTCAAAAAGAACAAGAGCTCCTTAACTTAAAAGATTGAGTGCGCAATCTAAAATGGCATCAATTGGCTTAATGTAAGCTAGTACGGAGCTACTGTCATGATTGCATCAACAAAGCCCCGATCAAGTTTGTCTTTCATGTGTGCTGTTGGTTGGCTACAAAACAAAATGTCAAGGACTAAAAATACTGCGCCCATAGGTTGAGAGCAGTAGATCTCGGAATCAGAAGATTACAAATAAGAAATGTCGCCACCGTTCGAACGGTTTTGGCGCCACGCAGCGCCTACTACCCCCCTGCTAGGCATACTTAACGCAGCTCCGTCGACGGAGAAGACGACACACCACTCTAGCTCTAGCTCGTACGATCACACATACTTAATCTCCCATGCTTAATTCTTCCTTCCTATTCCTGTCAGGACATGCATGTGGCGATTTGATTAATTAGGTGCTAACTAATCAAGATCACAACAGCACAAAGCTAGCTAGACGCCAAGCTAATCGATCTAGGTCCTTCTCTTGATCTCATATATGCAAAGATTGCATTGTGCTACCGTGCTTTGTTTCCTGCCCATACATACATGACTAAACAACACTAACAAAATCATCCAAAAGAAAAATTAAAATTTAATGTGTTGTGTGAATAAGGCATGCAGATGGGTACATATATACATACAAAAGAAAGTACAGCTCTTAGAGCTGCATCCCTTGTTGTTTTGTGCTAGCTCCAGCTCCACGAACACAATACAAACTGATGTCACCACTGACGATATATGCATTATTACTATTTATTTACTATACTTAATTCCCTGGTGATGAGGAGGACGATGATGATGTTCTTGTCGGGTTAATTAGCATGATCTACTTGCATATTTCGATCTGTAGTAGTTAGCTACATATCATTTTTGATCCGTATAGTTAGCCAGTAGAATCAAATTAAGGTATCGATCATCTCATCCAATGGCAAGTTTGCATGTGTGTGTGTGTGTGTGTGTGTGTGTGTGTGTGTGTGTGGTTTGGCTCTTTGTGGTAACTAAACTATTAGTGCAACCTTATCTTGATCTGCTTGATTAATTACGTAAGTAATCATATCGATTGGCACATCTCAATAGTTATACGATATAATGGAAAGCAGAGTCTATCTATCTACACTTACCACGCGCCAGCTAGATCGGCCAATCTCAAGATGCGCATAATAATAGGGATGGATAGCAATAATACAGTACAATATCTTGACACATAAGCATCAATGGCAGGTGATGGAGGGTCTGCGTTCGATTCCACAACGACACCATGAACAAGACAAACGAACAACGGTAAATATACTGGGCACATTAATACATAGGAACAAACAAATGTCCCCGGCAACTGATATATATCTATGGATGTAGTACTATATATATTGTGAAAGGCAAGGAATTATATTCATCTTTATCCAATAACTAGAAAGCGGACTTCTCTTTTCCCTTTATGATCTATTTTTTTCAGAAACCAACAGGAGCTCCCCTTATTCATTAAGAAGGTAGCAATGTCTCACCAACACCATTATTAGTTTCAGAAGATGAGCGGGAAAAAGCTTGCAGGATAAGCTGAGTAGCTACTCCCAAATTGAGAAACAATGGAAGTCATATCACAAACCCCACGGAAATGCATTTAGTTAACTTCAAGGAGGTGTTTGTTTCGTTGAGTGGTAACGTAAACGTAAAGGGGAACTGAATACAGTCTGTAACAGCTCCGGACTGGACCAACCACGTTTTGTTTGGTTCTGCAGTGTAAAGGAAACATGTACCTTAAGAACACATATTTTTTGACTTCAAATCGAGAACATGGACCATAAACCCTAACATTGGGATATGCAGAGGAGGTTGATGTAGGAGGAAGATATCAGCTAGAAATCTGCAGATGGCCCTTTGCTCCTCACCGGCGGCTTCAACAGTCCATCCTCGTCGGCATCGGCGGCAGCTGGAGTGGTCGTTGCCGGCGGCTGGAGCAGGAGAGGAGGAACGAGGGAAGGCAGCGACGCTCGACTCGAAGGGGGTCGAGGGAAGGTGGCGGTGCTGGATTCGAAGGAGGTCGAAGGGAGGCGGCGGGGCAGACAGATCGAGGGGAGTCACGGGGGAGGAGGTGGGCGGCGCAGACAGATCGAGGGGAGTCGCGGGGGAGGAGGGCTCGGGGTGGTAAGGAAACGTTACCGGTGGGGGGTGGGGGGGGGGGGGGTATCGACTGATAACTAGCCTGGACCCGATTACGGAGGGATGTGATTACTGAGGGTTGTTACCAAACGCACGGAACGGTTTCTGTTTACGACGTAAACAGTTGACGGGCGAAAAAACATGAAACAAACACCTCCCAAAAGGAAATGTTAGCAATGATGGTAGCTTTGCATAAGTTTTGTGTGTATTTGGTGAATCATTTTCCAATTTATCATAGCAAAAATTATATATTCCGAATACCACTGCAGGTGAGATTATGATTTTGCCAGTGTAGGGTTTCTTTGTGCTCCTAGAGATTGAGAGGCGGTCTACGTGCTACATATTATAACCGGTAGAAGATTGAGAAGGCACAAGATAACGATCTAGTGTTCTCAACTGCAATGATAGACCTTGTCAATGCAGGTACAAGGAGCAGCGATGAGGGGGAGTGGGAACAGAGACAATAGAGGAAGGGTATACTTCATTGGTACCGATAATTCAATGGTGGAGTGACACATGATGGACATGCATGGTGGCTGTGACGTCAGAGAGGAAGTGCACATAAGTGAAAAAGTTTATTAGGATGAGTCAAATGATCGGGATGGAGGGATAAGACTGGTATTTATGTTTGCGAATTGTGATAACCGAAACCAAATACAATGAAGCACAATGGAATTTCGCCTTATGGTGTAAGGCCCCACCTGTTGGTGTTTTATTATTGACAAAAACCACATACTACAATTAGACGCACAGACACATGCACATCACCTCAAAGGCACACACAACACACATTAAAGTATGGTGTCGTGGAGATTCGAGATTGGCGAAGTCACCATAGACACCTAGATAAATGTCAGCTCACACTATAAGACTATTCCGTTATAACAAGACACACATAAAATTAAACCCAACAGTTAATCTATGTGGACCTAACAATATAATTGCACGACTAACCATCCAATCCCAAGTTAATTAGGCAGCCCCTCAGGTGTTTGATATTTTCAGACAAAATTGCGTTATTACCTAACTGGTGGTGGAGCCATGCATGCATGCATGCATATAGAGTGCGTCAGGTGCGTGAGGAGTCATGTGTTTTTTTGCGGAGGGACAGAACACATATCTAATCATGAGATCACGTCGTGCTATTCTGTCTTCCAAACAAACATAAAATATCTAGTTTCAGCTTGAATTACTATGGGAAATGGCCACCTTTTTAAGCATGAGCTGATGATTCCAACTTAAGTAGGCCAGCCAGATAAAACCCCGATCTGATCCTTGCACCTATATCGACCAGTCGGGCGTAGGTACACGTCCATATGCATTGCGGGCTGCAAGAAAGGGGGACAGCTAGCTAGCAGCTAACTTAATTATTAGTGGAACATGACTTATTTTGTGAATGTATCTTTTCTTGATTTCTGTTCAAAAAATCTCCAGAACCACATGTTAATGTCAAGAAATCACTAACTATCCACAATCAAGTCATGTCGATCCATGTGAATGTTACGTGCTTGTTTGCCGATGTATATAACACAAGCTCACCAAATTAATTAGGCAAGTGTAGCTCATTTCTATATGTATACATGCATGGCATGGCTAGCTACGGAGATAGGCCCAACAACACAATCCATTATCAACGATCCTTGACAACTACACGCGATTTGGCCCATGTCTAATCTAATCGGCACCGGTACCGTGAATATATGTGGCTATGTGCGCGAGTAGGTGTTAGGTCCGGGCTAGCTAGGAGACCAGGTTGTGTGGTCGTGGTGCCTGTACAGCATGCATGCAAACTAAAAGTCCGAAGCTAGATAGGGATGGAGCATACATCCAAATCGAGATCGAGCAACGTATATTCTACCGCTTACACGCCAAGCACGAGTCGCGTTCTATATGCAAACGGAGCAGGCAACAACCATGTGGAGTACTAAAGTTAATCGTGACGACTAATTGAAACAACAAGCAAGGAATGACACTGGTTGGTTGGTACGTTCGGCGTGCATGCTTGCGAAACCAACGGCTACATATGCGGGCAGGCATTGCATACATGCCCTGCTTCGACATATCGACCGAATATATGTGTGTAGGCAGGCACTCGTCGATGGCGTGCGTGCATGCATGCATGCAAGAAGGAAGAAAACATCAAACACGTGTACTACGTAGCAGCGAGTTTGTTAGGGCACGTGTCAATTTTGGCCAGATTTTTTTTGGAAATGGAGGATGTACCCCGGCCTCTGTATCTGAATGATGCGTGCAACCATCTTATTAATAATTCACAAAGCCATTACAAGGTAATACATCAGTAAGCCTGAAACCACCATCTTGACAACACCTGTCGCTACTCCTATCCCCGTGATGAAGGGGTGCCGAATGTCCGAGCCGAATACCAAACAGACATCGCATCAACACTTAACATCTAATGCCGGATGTCTCATCTAAGCCACAATACCTGGTTTGGGTAACACACCGGTCCGGCACACTTCCAGTGGGCACCACATGCGCATACTGCAAGGGCCGTCACCGCCGTCTTCCATCAATCCATCTTAAGAGCAAGTACAGATGCATCGACCTTGCTAGACCAGCCGTCAACGCCGCCACGTCGCCTAACAGGGCCACCGCCCTGCGCTCGTTCATCCAGCCGCATCCATCGTCGAGATCCAACTGCACCATGCTGTCAATACTCGTCGTCATGGACGCGGTGACGATGACATAGACCTGGGGTAGGGTCATAGGCCTGACCTATAAGCCCTATCCAGGGTCATTATCAAAGAAGCAAAGAAACCTAAAAGGCAACAGGAAGGGCCCTGCCAAGGCATCGAGTGCCATCCACTCGACTGATCAACCACTCGGAGATCTGTCCTTCCTGTGATCACTCGACCATATAAAGAACCACTCGACCTATTGAAGATCAGGAGTCGCCCAGCACAGCAACGGTCAGGCGTTCACTCCGTAGTCTTTAAAGTCATTTATAATACTTATTGCTGGCGTTACCAGTAACGCCGTATATTTATGTACATTGAACCCCCGTAACGGAGGGGAGCTGGGGTCCTGGCGCACTATATATAAGCCACCCACCCTCCTCTGGGACAAGGGTTCGCACCCCCTGTAACATCCACACGCATAATCCAATCGACCGCCTCCGTGCTCGGAGACGTAGGGCTATTACTTCCTCCGAGAAGGGCCTGAACTCGTAAAACTCGTGCGTACAACTTCACCATAGCTGGGATCTTGCCTCTCCATACCTACCCCCTCTTCTACTGCCAGTCTTAGAACCACGACAGTTAGCGCCCACCTTGGGGCTGGTGTCTTAGCGACTTTTTGGTGAAGTTGCAATTTTTCCGATTTCCATCATCATGGTTTCCAGCGGAGGATTGGCTGAGGGCCGCGAGATCCATCTCGGCGCGCTCGTTTTCGTTGCCGACGACTCCGCCTGGCTCCAGGAAGCTCCACTCGACGTCGAGGCGCTCCCCGTCTGCGGGGCAACGCACTTTCGCGCGTGCGTTCGCGGCATCCTCCTCCGGCAGCAGTCGACTCAGTACCAGTCGACTCCCGTGGTACCCTCGCTCCCCGCTGCGCACCGTCGCAAGCGATCCGGTCGGTCGCGGCTTCAGCGGTGGGTGAGGCATGCGGTGGCCCGCCAGTCAGCTACTCCACAAGTCGCGGCAATCGAGCCCGATGAAACTCTCTACGGCATGTTCGACCTGTCGACTGGCTCCGCAGAGACTGTATCCGAGTGCGACAGCAGCGATCCCGCGGCAGAAGTTTTAATGGTCAACGGACCGCGCAGTCCTCTTGGCTTACCCCGCGAGGACGGCGGTGATGGCAACGGCGATCCGTCGCATGCCCACGAGGAGTACCGCCCCGAGCCACTTTCTTCACAGCAGAGGGAAGAGCTTCGCCGCCGCAATATGGATGCACTTCACACTCCCATCGTTGGGGAGACCCCCAAGGCTCGGGCCTTGGAGGAGGTGCGCTTGGCCAACCTGGCTGAACGGACTCGACTGGATAACCTCCAGCGGGCTCTCGACTAGCGCGCTCGGCAGCGGATCCCTGATTCCAGTCGACGGCAGCTTTTCCACCTCCACCGCAGGTATACCGCACGCCGATTGAAAATCTAACTGCTACAGCCCGTATAGCGGAGTCGATTCAGCCCTCCCAATCGGAGGCCGGCCGAGGTTTGATGCAGATTCAGGCTTTGCTCCGGGCGGCAGGAGAGCAGAATATAGCTGTATCTCAATCACGGAATAGAATTCACAGCAGGTCTGTGATGGCGGACACAGTTCAGTCGGCCCACAGCCCAAGATCGCCCCCGAGGCGTGAGGGACGTGAGCCCCGGCAAGATCGGCATAGGAACCATGAGCAGTATGATCACCGACTCGGTCGTGACGACCGTCGTCGAGTGACCACACCTCCTCCGAGGAGTGGATCGAATGTGCCTCGGCAATATGATGACAGACGCCCTCACAGTGGCGAGCGCAGAGGTCCAGTCCACCCCAGAGAGCCGGGCTTTGATGCAAGATCAATTCTTGTTCAAGGTCTGGTGGACAGGAACAGAGCACACAGAGAGGGCCGCGACAGAGACCACCGACTAGTAGCAGAGTACCTGTTTCAGGCCCCGAGTGTTTCAGCAGAGCCATCAGAGCTGCGGTGATTCCTCCCAACTTTAGGTTGGCGACTGGAGTCAGCAAGTTCACTGGTGAGTCCAAGCCTGATACTTGGCTAGAGGATTACCGAGTGGCTGTGCATATTGGTGGCGGCAATGATGAAGTGGCCATGAAGCACCTTCCCCTGATGTTGGAGGGCTGGGCCAGAGCATGGTTGACTCAGCTGTCACCTGGCAGTATATACAGCTGGGAAGAGCTCACCCGAGTGTTTGTTAGAACCTTTGAAGGAACTTGCAAACGACCAGCGGGGCTGACAGAATTGCAGCATTGTGTGCAGAAACCGAATGAAACTTTGCATCACACGGTGGAAAATGTATCTCAGTACCAAGCTGTTTGTGCCTTAAGGAAGCACTACTAGAATCAGCTAATTTGCCATCTGCCAGCTCTTTGCCATCAGCTACCCAAAAGCAGACGGCAAAGAAATGGCAGACGGCAAAGAAGCTCTTTGCCATCTGCGAGCTCTTTGCCGTCCGCCAGCGGACGACAAAGAGAGAGGTGGCCCCCACCCCCCGCCCGTTTGGAAAATAATTAACGGCCCACCTCTTTGCCGTCTGCCAGCAGACGGCAAAGAGGCAAAAGGGCGGACGACAAAGAGTGGCGGACGGCAAAGAGGACACTACCTAACGGCCCGTACCCCCCACCCGTTACTCTGTTCTCTCCTCGCCGAGCCCCGCCACCACTTCCCATCCCACCGCCGCCGCCGCCGCCCGCCGCGCGCCGCCACCCCCACCACTCGCCGCCGCCCGGTCGCCCCACCACCCCGCCGCCCCACCGCCCCCCGCCCCGTCGCCACTGCCGCCCGGCGCCGTCGCCCCTGCCGCCCCACCGCCCCGTCGCCCCCCGCCCCGGCCCCCGCCGCCCCGGCGCCCCGGGCCCGGCCCCCCGCCGCCCCAGGCCGCCCCCGCGCCCCGGCCACCTCCTCCACCGGCCACCTCCTCCACCGCCCCGCCCCCCTCCTCCACCGGCCTGCTCCACCAGCCCTGCCCCAGGTGAGCCCCCTCCTTTTTTTCTGTTTTTTCCTTTTTAGTTTTAGTTTTTGTTTAGATTTAGTTTTAGTTTTAGGTTTAGGTTTAGTTTTAGTTTAGTTTTAGGTTTAGTTTTAGGTTTAGTTTTAGGTTTAGTTTAGTTTGAGGAAAGAAGAAGAAGAAGAGAAAAAGAGGAGAGGAGGAGGAGAAGAAGAGGAAAAAGGAAAGGAAGAAGAAGAAGAGGAGGAGGAGAAGAAAAAAGAAGAAGAGGAAGAAGAAGAAGAAGAAGAAAAAAGAGGAGAGGAGGAGAAGAAGAAGAGGAAAAAGGAAAGGAAGAAGAAGAAGAGGAGGAGGAGAAGAAAAAAGAAGAAGAGGAAGAAGAAGAAGAAAAAAGAGGAGAGAAGGAGAAGAAGAAGAAGAGGAAAAAGGAAAGGAAGAAGAAGAAGAGGAGGAGGAGAAGAAAAAAGAAGAATAGGAAGAAGAAGAAGAAAAAAGAGGAGAGGAGGAGAAGAAGAAGAGGAAAAAGGAAAGGAGGAAGAAGAAGAAGAAGAAGAAGAAGAAGAAGGAAAAAAAGGAAGAAAAGGAAGAATAGGAAGAAGAAGAAAAGGAAAAAAGAGGAAAAAACCCCGACCCGACACGGCACCCCGACCCGACACGGCACCCCGACCCCGACCCGGCACCCCGACACGACACCCCGACCCCTAGACCCCGACCCCGACACCCCGACCCCGACCCCGACACCCCGACCCCGAGCCTGACCCGACACCCCGACCTCGAGCCTGACCCGACACCCCGACCCCGACACCGACACGGCACCCCGACCCCGACCCGGCACCCCGACACGACACCCCGACCCCTAGACCCCGACCACGACACCCCGACCTCGACCCCGACCCCGACACCCCGACCCCGAGCCTGACCCGACACCCCGACCCCGACACCGACACGGCACCCCGACCCCGACCCGACACCCCGACCCCAACCCGACCCCGACACCCCGACCCCGAGCCTGACCCGACACCCCGACCCCGACACCGACACGGCACCCCGACCCCGACCCGGCACCCCGACCCGACACCCCGACCCCGAGACCCCGACCCCGACACTGACACGACAACCCGACACCAACACCCTGACACCACACCCACCCTTACCCCGACACCGACACGGCACCCCGACCCCGACCCGGCACCCCGACCCGACACCCCGACCCCGAGACCCCGACCCCGACACTGACACGACAACCCGACACCAACACCCTGACACCACACCCACCCTTACCCCGACACCGACACGGCACCCCGACCCCGACCCGGCACCCCGACCCGACACCCCGACCCCGAGACGGCACCACGACCCGACACCCCGACCCGGCACCCCGACCCGACACCCCGACCCCGAGACCCCGACCCCGAGCCTGACCCGACACCCCGACCCCGACACCGACACGGCACCCCGACCCCGACCCGGCACCCCGACACGACACCCCGACCCCTAGACCCCGACCCCGAGACCCCGACCCCGACCCCGACCCCGACACCCCGAGACGGCACCCCGACCCGAGACCCCGACCCGGCACCCCGACCTGACACCCCGACCCCGAGACCCCGACCCCGAGCCTGAGCCGACACCCCGACCCCGACACCGACACGGCACCCCGACCCCGACCCGGCACCCCGACACGACACCCCGACCCCTAGACCCCGACCCCGAGACCCCGACCCCGACCCCGACCCGGACCCCGAGACCCCGACCCCGACCCCGACCCCGACACCCCGACCCCGAGCCTGACCCGACACCCCGACCCCGACACCGACACGGCACCCCGACCCCAACCCGGCACCCCGACCCCGAGACCCCGACCCCGACCCCGACACAGCACCCCGAGACCGACACGACACCCCGACCCCCGACACCTCCCGAAAAGGTGTTCTTTGGCCTTCTAGAAGCCGACGGGGTCATATATTTATGAATTATTAGTTAGGTCATATATCTTTCGATTTTGTTATGAAAAACATCATATATAATTGTGTTGATCGGGTAGTTTTAAATGTGCAGTTGTTTCATCGCTGCGAGGTTTGGTGTTCGACGGCCTCGCCGTGCGTTTGATGAGCTCTGCCCCTTCGTTCGTGGGTGAGCACAAATGACATGTCCTCCTCCCCCATTAATTATTTGATCTATTCCGATGAAACTTGATAGCTAGCTATATATGTGTCTTGAATCATCAGTATGTGTAACCAATATGTGTCTCCCGTTCGAAAGCGTCATAGTTATAAATATGCATGCATTTGCATATTTATAACCTTGATTCTTTCGAATTGTCCAACGCTATCCATGAACAGCCCGGGTATGTTTAGATTGGGTTCGTTTTCCCATATGCTTTGCTCCGGATCCGACGCATAAATTTCGTCAGGGCCTCCCCTGTTGTTCTCCGGGTACACATCCTCTCTGTTTATTGCAGAGACGTGTATCAGGAGAACAGCGGGGAGGTGCTGCCGAAATTTTGCGTAGGATCCAGAGCATAGCATGGGAAAATGAACCCAATCTAAACATACTCGGGTGGGATTAGGACCTATCATTACCTATTAGAGTGTAGGTTGCATGGACGTAATAAAATTGACAAAGTAGATCAACTGATGAATATATACATGGTGAATTATATATATATATATATATAATATATATATATATATATATATATATTTGTTGTGTGTCTAGTAGCTCTGAAAGTCAAGATGAGTGATCGTGCGTGGATGTACACCGGTCACACTGGTCAGAACAAATGGAGCACTGAATGGTTCACAAAAACCAAGGGGTTTGTGCGAGCCGCATTTGCAAATGGCCAGAGGAAAACCTGGTGCCCCTGTTTACGGTGCGGCAATTGGGAAAAGAGGACAGAGGCTGAAATGGGCAAACACCTGCAGAAGAGTGGTTTTACGCACGATTATACGGTGTGGACATTTCATGGTGAGTCTGCCCAACGTGACCGAGCTGAGGTGGATCGTCGTCGCACCGACGAGCATGGTACCGGGATGGAAAACATGGTGCAAGACTTCGATGATGCTCGGGATTCGGACGAGGAGATGGAGGAATCTGCAAAGGCCTTCAACGAAATGTTGGAGTCTTCAAAACGTCCGCTCCATGAGCACACTGAGCTTTGTCAGTTGGATGCCATCTCACAAGTAATGGCTCTGAAGGCTCAGTTCAACTTGGGCAGAGAATGCTACGATGCAATGATGACAGTATTTGGACGCTTTCTACCCAAAGGCCATGTAATGCCTGCAAACCTGTACCAGTCGGACAAAATCCTCCGTGCACTGAAGATGCCCTATGATAAGATACATGCCTGTGAGAAAGGATGTGTCTTGTTTAGGCTTGACTATGCGGACTTGAACTATTGTCCCATTTGCAAGTCTTCCAGGTATGTTGTGGTAGACAACGGTATGGGTGAGAAGACACAGACCAAAATCCCCGTTAGTGTTCTTTGGTATATGCCAATCGTACCAAGACTTCAACGTCTTTTCATGGTCGAAGAGACGGCCAGACAGATGACATGGCACAAAACGGGCAAAAGAACCGAACTAGATGCAGATGGGAATCTGATGATTGTACACAATCGGATGGTGTTGCGTGGAAAAAGTTTGATGAATTACATGGTGACAAAGCGGCAGATCCGAGGCATCCTTGAGTCGGCATCAGCACGGATGGGTTCAGTGTGTTTGGTATGACAGCAGCCCAATACAGTTGTTGGCCCGTATTTGTCTTGCCACTCAATCTCCCCCCGGACAGATTCTGCAAAGAAAGAACATTTTCCTGACGTTGATAATTCCAGGGCCCAACTATCCGGGGAAAATATGAATGTGTACATGCAACCGCTTAAGGACGAATTACAAGAAGCCTGGGATAATGGGTTCAAGACATACGACGCCTATAGCAAACGGAACTTCATAATGCGTGTCTGGTACATGTACTCGACGCATGACTTGCCGGCGTATGCGCTATTCGTTGGCTGGTGTGTGCATGGAAGGTTCCCGTGCCCCACATGCAAGGGAGCTCTTGAGTTTCGTTGGCTTCAGGCCGGTCGCAAGTTTTCTTGCTTCGACATGCATAGACAGTTCCTGAATCCTCGCCATAAGTTCAGGAAAGACAAGAAGAACTTCATCAGAGGTAGAGTTGTCAAAAACTCTGCACCACCTGCATTGACAGGCCAACAGACCCTGGATCAGTTAAACGCTCTCGAGCCAGATCCAGAGCGTCCAGGGTACTTCAAGGGGTATAATTCTAAGCACGCCTGGACTCACAAAACATGCTTATGGGATCTGCCTTACTTCAAAGACCTCCTTTGCCCACACAACATCGACGTGATGCACACTGAGAAGAATATCGCTGAGGCACTTTTTGGTACATTGTTCGGCATAGATGGGAAGTCAAAGGATAATACTAAGGCTAGAGTCGATCTGGAGGCGCTATGTGATAGGCCGTTACAATACATGAAAGAACCGAAAGGAAATCAGAATTGGACGAAGCCAAAGGCATGGTTCAATCTTGGAAGGCCAGCTATGAGGGAAATTATCTTGTGGGTGAAAATGCAGTTGATGTTCCCCGATGGGTATGCAGCGAATCTACAGAGGGGAGCCAGTCTTGATAAATTGAAGATATTTGGTCTCAAGAGTCATGATTGGCACATATGGATTGAGCGGGTAATGCCGGTGATGTTGCGTGGCTTCATCCCTGGGGATGAATGGCTAGTACTGGCAGAACTCAGCTATTTCTTCCGTGTTCTTTGTGCGAAAGAACTATCGCCTGGCGTGCTAGAAGAAATGGAAGAGTTGGCGCCGGAGTTGATCTGCAAGTTAGAGAAGATCTTTCCACCGGGCTTCTTTAATCCAATGCAACATTTGATTTTGCATCTCCCGACCGAGGCAAGATTGGGGTGCCCGTGCAAAATCGTTGGTGCTACCCAACTGAGAGGATGCAGAAGACGCTTCGACAAAAATGTAAAAATAAACGTAGAATTGAAGCATCGATGGCTGAGGCATTCATCACTGAGGAGGCGGCAAACTTCGTGACAGCACACTACGAAGCCAAAAATCGTCATTTGCATAATCCGAAGCCTCGGTACAATGCTGACGACCCTAAAAAGGGTGGATCAAACCTCAGCCTATTCAAAGGGAATCTCGAACCAGCCAGTGTTTCAAATCCAGTATCTTTGGATAACGAACGATGGCGGACCATTTTGTTGTATATCTTCAACAACCTGATAGAAGTGCGGCCGTACATCGAGTAAGTTCTCGGTACATAGTTTCGCAACTTCTATTTCCTTTGAACTGCTCTTATTCCTGGATATTTCATACAGTCGATACGTCGCCTTATTCTCGTATGGAGTGGTGATCCAAAAGGATTCTGTCGAAGAGTATGAGCTTCTCGCAAAGCAAGGAGGCGGCTATCCCGGTTTCATCTCTTGGTTCAGACAAACAGTAATTTCTATTAGACTTGTAGGCTAATTTGTAGGCGGCTATCCCAGTTTCATTCGCTAATTTGTGCGTAATGCAACAATCCTCTCATATTAAACTTGTAGGCTAATTCAGAGTCTATGGACGCCGAATTGAGACAAGCCGCTAATGGTTTTGACTATAAGGTCCGTTCATTTGACAAATACGACATCAACGGGTATCGCTTTCGTGTCGGTCTTTTTTTATGTTGTACTAATTTCGTTTACTGTTTGTCATGGCAGGTGTTGAAAGATGGTATGCGCTGGTCGGGAGCGCGCCAAGGCCCCTTCTTTGTCGGCGCGTGGTCTGAGGTCTTCCATTCCAGACGCACCTCTCCGCCGAGCGTTGCTGGACAGTATGGCCACACCGCCGGGCCCTTCTTCGTCGACCGCGGTGCCCAGCAGGGGACGAGGTAGGAAGAGAGGAGGTGGGGCACGTGGTCGCGGGAGAGGAGGTAGGCTGACTGCTACGGCGCCTTCCTCGCCACCACCCCCAGCTATTTCACCCGAGCACGTGACTGCTAGGGTGGACTCGTCCGAGGATGAGGCTACATGGACTCCGGTCCACGAGCCTCCGGTCCACGGGTCTTGGGCCCACGAGCCTCGGGTTGACTGGCCTTTCGCCCACGAGAGTTCGGCCCACGAGACCCCGGAGGAGCACACGTCCGGATGGGGTACCTGGCCGGATCAGCCCGAGGAGCCGAGTGGCCATGCTGATGATGGCGGGGAGCCGACTGATCTTGAGGAGGAGGGGGGCACCGTTTACCAGCGTGGTGCTACACGGCTCCCGTCCGTGCCGGCGACCCGCGAGCAGAGGTGGTTGATTTTCCCTGATGGGGAGAGGTACGTAAGTGCATTTAATATTTTTGTACCTTGTGCATTCACATTTCTTCAAATAACTAATGCGTTGGCCTTGTCATGCTGCAGGGGTTGGGACCACCATCATAGTGTCCGCCGGCCCAACTCCATCCTTGGAGTTCTTTGCCGGCAAAACTTCCCGGGGTTTGTCACGTTGCCTGGTGAGGGTCGGCTTCCAGAGCTTGGATTGAGCTGGGAGCACTACGTGGCTGCCCCGGCCCCGCCGGATGTCATTATCGACGGTGTCGTGTGCGACACGAGGGCAGACATGGTGATCAGGACGTTCTGGGTAATTTCTCCTTTACACATTTAAAAATCTTCAACTAGCTAGTTATTAATTGTACTAATCAATATTGTCTCATTTGATTGCAGACATTCTACAGGTGTGAGGAGGGATACGAGGAGGACGCGCCACATGTTATCGAGAACGTCTGCAAGCGCCTACTCCAGAACTTACGGCACGAGGCTCGGGTGCAGGCTGTTCGAGACTACTACGCCTTGCGTGGTATCAAGAAGACCAAGCCGGCGTGCCGCGATAAGTTCCTGAGTAAGGAGCAGTACATGAAGGTAATTCTTAAGGCCTTCTACTTAAGTTCCTTCATTTAGTAATTCTTAGCCGTAGCGCTCAAGTTTCTATTTGCTAACTTAGGCGCCTCCGAGATGGTGTGCGGATCGGATGGATTGTTGGGAGGTGTTGGTCGATGAGTGGTGCTCAAAAGAATGGCTAGCCCTCCACAACGAGGCCAAGGACAAACGTGCCCAAATGGAAGGTGTGCCACACCATCAAGGCAGCTCCAACTTATATCAGTTCAGGCGCAACTGGGTATGTGGTTTGCTTCATGATTCATGCAATTCATTCATCATGCTAGCTTGAGCCCTTTAATTACTAATTTACATTGTTTCTCTCTTTCAGGCACGCCACAATAAGGTGGATAAGGTGGCAGAGGTGTACGACCTGTATGCCATGGCCCACACTGCCTCTTTCAAGAAAGTCAAGGCTTTCTCTCAGTCTGACCTCGATGATGCAAACAACTTCACCAACATCTCCTCCCACAACAAGTTCGTGAGATATAGAGATGAGGGGAAGGCGAGGAAAGGGGAGGACTTTAACCCGAGCCAGGGTCCCATTGATCCAGAGCTGGTGATGATATCTGGTGGCGGGAGGTCCCATGGCTCCATAGCCATTGGAGATGGACTTATCCGTTGTCCTAGCACTCTCCCGGAGATCAAGGCGCGCCAGTCGAGCTCCGCTCCTGAGATAAGGCCTCGTGAACGGCCAGTGCAACTCGCCATCAAGGTTAGTGATACGTACTCAGTTATCTTTCTCCATAACATTGTGTGCGCTTCCATCAATGATTACAAATGGTCATGTGAGTGGTGTTGCAGGCTGCTATACAGAGTGAGAGAGATCGAACGGAGAAACTTCTGGCGGAGGCGGCGGAGAAGCAGCAGGAGTTGGAGGAGAGGACGACAAAGATGATGGGGGAGGAGAGGGCACGGAATGACATGCAGGCAAGGGCCATGTACGAGCTCCTTGTGGTAAGTTTCTTCTACAGATTAGCCAAAACATTCATGTAGTGTTTGTCTCATTCCTAACTAGTATGACTGAGTCGTCGAAACCAAATGTGCAGTCTGTGTGCGAGAAGACAGGTCAGACCGCTCCGCCGATGCCAGTGATTGCTCCTGGGACCACGGTGAGTTTTATTTGAATGGACATTACTTGCTAGTCTTAACATTTGAGTGTCATCATGCTAACAAGACATTGGAAATGATCTTTGGTGCAGCGTAACTCCAGACAAGCATCGCACGATCCTTCTCCAGCTACCGACACGAGCCACCCCGCTGCTACACCTCCTGGATCTTGGTAAGTTTATCTAGTGTTTTGCTTAACACATGCATAAAGACCTAGACTTAGCTTTAATTAGCTTAGTTAGCTCATAGACGATCAATTTTACTTAAGTTAGCTCTAAAATGACCCATTTACCTAGGTTAGCTTATAAATGATCCAGTTCATCCAAGTTAGCTAAAAAATGACCCATTTTACCTAGATTAGCTCCTAAATGATCCATTTTACCTACGTTAGCTTTAAAATGACCCATTTCAACTAGGTTAACTCCAAAATGACCCATCTTACCTAGGTTATCTCATAAACGATCCATTTCAACTAATTTACCTCATAAACGATCCATTTCACCAAGTTAGCTAAAAAAACGATCCATTTCACCTAAATTAGCTCTTAAATGATCCATTTCACCTAAGTTAGCTCCAAAAGATCCATTTCAACTAAATTAGCTCATAAATGATCCATTTCACGTAAGTTAGCTCAAAAACGATCCATTTCACCTTAGTTAGCTAAAAAACGATCCATTTGACCTTAGTTACCTCAAAAAACGATCCATTTGACCTTAGTTAGCTCATAAACGACCCATTTCAACTAAGTTAGCTCATAAATGATCCATTTCACCTTAGCTAGCTCATAAACGACCCATTTCAACTTAGTTAGCTCATATATGATCCATTTCACGTAAGTTAGCTCATAAATGACATACTCTTCTTGTTCTAGTCTTCTTCTTGTTCTACTCTTCTTGTTCTAGTCTTCTTCTTGTTCTACTTTTCTTGTTCTACTTTTCTTGTTCTAGTCTTTTTATTCTAGTCACCTATTTCTAACTTTCTTATTTTTCATTTTGCAGATTTCATTCACTTGACGAAAGCTTGCATAGATGGAGTGCTCCTTATCCCTTTCTCTATTTCTTTTGTATCATTGAACTATGCATGTATCTTGGTAGTTGGATGAACTATGCTATGTATGATGGAACTTGGTAGTTGGATGGAACATATGTGATGAAGTTATGTGATGGAACTATGTATGATGGAACTATGCATGTTGGATATCTTATATGTTTGCTGTGAAAATTGTTGTCATATATATCTTATGTGATGGAACTCTGCCTTGTGAAATATATATATATATGCCATATATATTTTCTGTGAAAATTGTTGGATTTAATAAAAAACAGAAAAAAGACCCAATATGCAGGCTCTTTGCCGTCTGCCACCGACGGCAACGGGCCCTTTGCCGTCTGCCACGGACAGCAAAGAAGCCACGTGGCATCCAGCTGTGCTTCCTGGGAGCTGACCCATTTGGTCAGTTTGCCTACAATGGCAGACGGCAAAGAGTTTGCCGTCAGCGGCGGACGGCAAAGGCTTGCCATGTAGTGACGTGTAGATGACATCATATGGCAGACGGCAAAGGCACTAGAAAGTTTGCCGTCCGCGGCGGACGGCAAAGGGCTGCCGTTAGGCACTTAACGGACTGAGAGCACATTTATTGCCGTCCGCCCTCTTTGCCGTCCGTGGCAGACGGCAAAGGGCCTTTGCCGTCAGCCGCCAGAAAGCAGACAGCAAAGTAGCTGTTTACCGTAGCCTACTTTGCCGGAGCCTTTTGCCGTCCGCCGTTCGTGCCTTTGCCGTCCGCTGTGGCAGACGGCAAACTAGCTGATTCCTGTAGTGAAGGTGTGATGTATCGGGAGCTAATCCTGAAATTCGGGCGGACAGGAGATATGTCCTTGACTCGGATGATGGAAATAGCCACTCGGTACGCTAACGGAGAAGAAGAAGATCGACTCCGCAGCGGGAAGGGAAAACCAGTCGGCTAGGACGCCGGTGGTACTTCCACTTGGAAACAGAAGCGTAAAGCCGAGCCAGCAGCTCCTGGTGAAGCTTTAGCTGTGACTCAAGGAAAGTTCAAGGGGAATCCCAAAGGGCCCTGGACCCCCAAGAAAGTAAAGGATCAAGCTGGAAATGATGTGTTGGATTTACCGTGTCACATCCACACCAAGAAAGATGAAGAGGGTAATTTCATTTACCCCAAACATACCACTCGACAGTGTCGACTCCTGATCCAACACTTCCGTGAGAAACAGCCCGGTGACAAGGAGAAAGGGTCAGACAAGAGTGAGGATAAGGAGGAAGATGATGATGGTTTTCCTAACATCAACTCCACTCTGATGATTTTTGCTGATGTCGAGAGCAAGAGTCGACTGAAAGTTATCAACAGAGAAGTGAACATGTTTACTCCGGCAACACCCAATTAATTGAAGTGGTCTCAGACTACCATTACATTCGACCAGTCTGATCACCCAGCGCATATAGCCACCCCTGGGAGGCAAGCGTTCGTGGTCGACCCTGTGGTGGAAGGCACTCGACTGACCAAAGTGCTAATGGACGGTGGCAGTGGCCTGAATATCCTCTATGCTGAAACCTTGAAGCAGATGGGCATTCCGATGTCCAAACTTAGTGAAATCAATATGAGTTTCCATGGTGTTATACCTGGCAAGAAGGCTCAGTCACTCGGTCAGATCGCCCTTGACGTGGTTTTCGGTGATTCAAAGAATTACCGCAAAGAGAAGTTGACATTTGAAGTTGTGGATTTCCAGAGTGCTTATCATGCTATTCTGGGCAGACCTGCTTATGCACGTTTTATGGCTCGACCATGTTACGTGTACCTAAAATTGAAGATGCCCGGTCCCAGAGGAGTTATCACTATCACTGGCAATCGGCAGAAGGCAGAGGAATGCTTTCAGAAGGGTTCCAAAATTGTTGATGCACAAATGGCAGTAGTTGAATTGCAAGTGTACCAGAAGAACACAGATCCGAGTGATTTGCTACGAGCCAAGAAGCCTGCTACAGACTCTGCATTTCAGTCTGCCGGTGAAACGAAGCCGATTCATATTCACCCGACCGATCCCAATGCTGCTCCGATTCATATCTCAACGACACTCGACGGCAAATAGGAAGAAGCGCTCATTCAGTTCCTCCGTGAGAACTGGGACATCTTTGCATGGAAACCTTCTGACATGCCGGGTGTACCCAGGGGACTGGCAGAGCACCGTTTGCGAGTCGACCCAAAAGCAAAACCAGTCAAAGAACATCTTCGACGGTCCGCCGTGCAGAAGAGAAAGGCAATTGGTGAAGAAGTGGCTCGGCTCCTGGCAGCTGAGTTCATCGGAGAGATTTACCACTCCGAGTGGCTTGCCAATGTTGTCATGGTCCCCAAGAAGGACCACTCGCTTTGCATGTGTATTGACTTCAAGCATATCAATCGGGCCTGCCCGAAAGATCATTTTCCTCTCCCCTGCATCGACCAGATCGTCGACTCGACTGCGGGGTGTGAGCAACTGTCTTTTTTAGACGCCTATTCCGGGTACCATCAGATCCGACTGTATGGGCCCGATGAGATAAAAACAGCTTTCATCACTCCATTCAGGTGCTTCTGTTATGTCACCATGCCGTTCGGCCTCAAGAATGCCGGAGCCACATTCATGAGGATGATTCAGAAGTGCCTACTCACTCAAATCAATCGGAATGTGGAAGCATATATGGATGACATCATGGTCAAGTCACGCAAAGGTTCCGACCTGCTGGCTGACCTCGCTGAAACCTTTGCCAACCTGAGAAGGTATGATATCAAGCTGAACCCGTCAAAGTGCACATTCGGAGTCCCAGGAGGGAAGTTACTCGTTTTCCTCGTTTCCGAACGGGGGATCGACGCGAACCCGGAGAAAGTCGGTACCATCCTCCGAATGAAACGCCCCGTGCGCGTACATGACATTCAGAAGCTCACCGGGGGTTTGGCCGCCTTGAGTCGATTCATTTCTCGTCTTGGTGAAAAGGCCTTGCCTCTTTACCGACTGATGAAGAAATCTGACAAGTCCGAGTGGACTGATGAAGCTGACGCAGCGTTTGCAGAGCTCAAAGCCCTGCTTTCCACCCAGCCGGTGCTCGCTGCCCCAATCAGCAAAGAGCCTTTACTGCTTTATATTGCAGCCACTAGACAAGTTGTCAGTACAGTACTCACGGTCGAGCGAGAAGAAGAAGGAAAAGCTTATAAAGTTCAGTGCCCAGTATACTATCTCTTGGAAGTTTTGACTCCATCCAAGCAGAGATATCCGCATTATCAGAAGCTTGTCTATGGAATCTACATGACCATGAAGAAGGTTGCACATTATTTCTCTGATCACTCCATTACAGTCGTCAGCGACGCACCATTATTAGAAATCCTGAACAACAGAGATGCAACTGGTCGAGTGGCGAAGTTGGCGATTGAACTCCTTCCATTGGATATCAAGTTTGAGGCAAAGAAAGCTATCAAGTCCCAAGAGATCGCTGATTCCCTTGCCGAGTGGATTGAGCAGCAATTGCCGACTCAAGTTCACTCGGAGCATTGGACCATGTTCTTCGATGGCTCCAAGATGCTGAATGGTTCCGGTGCTGGGGTGGTATTGGTATCCTCCCGAGGAGACAAGCTCAGTTATGTTCTCCAGATTCACTTTGACTCTTCCAACAATGAAGCTGAGTACGAGACACTCTTATATGGGTTGCGTATGGCCATTTCACTCAGCGTCCGTCGCCTCATGGTCTATGGCGACTCAGATTTAGTGGTTAATCAAGTGATGAAGGAGTGGGACATTAGAAGCCCAGCTATGACTGGTTACTGCAATGCAGTGAGAAAGCTGGAAAAGAAGTTTGAAGGGTTAGAGCTCCATCATATACCAAGACTGAAAAATCAAGCAGTTGATGATTTGGCGAAGATAGGTTCCAAGAGAGAAGCTATTCCCAGCAATGTGTTTTTGGAACATATTCATACACCTTCAGTTCAGGAAGATCCTTTCACTGAAGTGCCCCCACAACCAAAGAGTGCCACCGATCTGACTGAAGTCGAAGTCCCAGACGTAGTCGACTTGATCATGGAAGTTTTGGTCGTCACTCCCGACTGGACAGTGCCATACATCGCGTACATTCTTAGGAAGGAATTCCCAGAGAATGAAGAAGAGGCTCGTCAGATCGTCCATCGATCCAAAGCCTTTACTGTGATAAAAGGGCAGTTGTTCAGGGAAAGTGTGACTGAAGTCTGCCAGAAGTGCCTAACACCGGAAGAAGGTCGAGTGATCCTCAACGACATCCACTCGGGGACCTGTGGTCACCATGCGTCTTCTCGGACCATCGTGGCCAAAGCATACCGAGCAGGATTTTATTGGCCACGAGCAAATGAAATGTCAAAAGAAATAGTAGACAAGTGTGAAGGTTGCCAGTTCTACTCCAACATGTCTCACAAGCCTGCATCTGCTCTGAAGACCATTCCACTCGTCTGGCATTTTGCTGTCTGGGGATTAGATATGGTCGGACCTCTGAGGACTGGCAGGAGTGGCTTCACTCATGTGCTCGTGGCAGTCGACAAGTTCACCAAATGGATTGAAGCCAAACCTATCAAAAATCTTGAAGCCAGTACTGCTATCAGCTTTATCAGAGAGTTGACATTCAGATATGGTGTGCCGCACAGCATCATCACTTACAATGGGTCGAACTTCGATTCTGATGAGTCCAGAGCTTTCTGCGCTTCTCAAGGCACTCGAGTCGACTATGCTTCCGTCGCCCATCCCCAGTCGAATGGACAAGCCGAAAGAGCAAACAGATTGATTCTCAAAGGTCTCAAACCTCGACTGATGCGTGATCTCAAGCATGCGGCAGGCGCCTGGGTCGATGAACTTCCATCAGTACTTTGGGGTTTGAGGACAACTCCCAACCGGTCGACTGGCCGAACTCCATTCTTCTTGGTCTACGGAGCTGAAGCTGTACTTCCGAGTCACTTGCTTCACAATGCGCCCCGAGTCAAACTTTTCTCAGAAGCTGAAGCAGAGCAAGCACGGCAAGAAGCAGTGGACCTCCTGGAAGAAGAAAGAGAAATGGCCCTGATCCGGTCGACCATCTATCAGCAAGACCTGCGTCGATTCCACGCCAGAAACGTGAGAGGTCGAGCCTTTCAGGAGGGGGATTTGGTGCTCCGAGTGGATCAACAGAAACCACACAAGCTCACCCCAGCTTGGGAAGGTCCCTTCATCGTTACCAAAGTGCTTCACAACGGAGCGTACCACCTCTACAACGTCGAACACAAGAAAGACGAGCCACACGCTTGGAATGCGGAGCTGCTCCGCCCCTTTTATACTTAAACACTCGGTCCGTCGAGATGTAATAAGAAACACCTGTTTAGCCTGGTTATCAAAGACAGAGTTTTACAGTTATCTAAATATGATTGTCGTCGAATATTCTTGTGTTTAAAATCCCCCAGTGGGTGACTTAGCTGCGAATCCGTTTCGCCTAAGTTTGAAAAATCCTACCGAGTGGTGAGCAAGCCTCTCACTCGGGGGCTTAGCTGCGAATCTGTTTCGCCTAAGTTTGAAAAATCCTACCGAGTGGCGAGCAACCCTCTCACTCGGGGGCTTAGCTGCAGTCCAGTACTCGCCTAAGTTTGAAAAATCCTACCGAGTGGTGAGCGAACCTCTCACTCGCGGGCTTAGCTGCAGTCCAGTACTTGCCTAAGTTTGAAAAATCCTACCGAGTGGTGAGCGAACCTCTCACTCGGGGGCTTAGCTGCAGTCCAGTACTCGTCTATGTTTGAAAAATCCTACCGAGTGGTGAGAAACCCTGTCACTCGGGGGCTTAGCAGCAGTCCAGTACTCGCCTAAGTTTGAAAAATCCTACCGAGTGGTGAGCGAACCTCTCACTCGGGGGCTTAGCTGCTGTCCAGTACTCGCCTAATTTTGTAAAATCCTACCGAGTGGCGAGCAACCCTCTCACTTGGGGGCTTAGCCGCAGTCCAGTACTCGCCTAAGTTTGAAAAATCCTACCGAGTGGCGAGCAACCCTCTCACTCGGGGGCTTAGCTGCAGTCCAATACTCGCCTAAGTTTGTAAAATCCTACCGAGTGGCGAGCAACCCTCTCACTCGGGGGCTTAGCTGCAGTCCAGTACTCGCCTAAGTTTGTAAAATCCTACCGAGTGGCGTGCAACCCTCTCACTCGGGGGCTTAGCTGCAGTCCAGTACTCGCCTAAGTTTGCAAAATCCTACCGAGTGGTGAGCGAACCTCTCACTCGGGAGCTTAGCTGCAGTCCAGTACTCGCCAAATTTGTAAAATCCTACCGAGTGGTAAGCAACCCTCTCACTCGGGGGCCTAGCCGCAGTCCAGTACTCGCCTATGTTTGAAAAATCCTACCGAGTGGCGAGCAACCCTCTCACTCGGGGGCTTAGCTGCAGTCCAGTACTCCCCTAAATTTGAAAAATCCCACCGAGTGGTGAGCGAACCTCTCACTCGGGAGCTTAGTTGCAGTCCAGTACTCGCCTAAGTTTGTAAAATCCTATCGAGTGGCGAGCAACCCTCTCACTCGGGGGCTTAGCCGCAGTCCAGTACTCGCCTAAGTTTGAAAAATCCTACCGAGTGGCGAGCAACCCTCTCACTCGGGGGCTTAGCTGCAGTCCAGTACTCGCCTAAGTCTGAAAAATCCTACCGAGTGGTGAGCAACCCTCTCACTCGGAGGCTTAGCTGCAGTCCAGTACTCGCCTAAGTTTGTAAAATCCTACCGAGTGGTGAGCAACCCTCTCACTCGGAGGCTTAGCTGCAGTCCAGTACTTGCCTAAGTATAAAATACGTTCCGAGTGAGAACTGACCTTCTCACTCGGGGACTTCCACACGCTCCGTCTCGATCTGCAAGGATGACGAGGCATAGGTCGACTGCGACTTTCTCCTCAGAGCTGCGCCACAAGTATAACGTATGCTCCATCCCGATCCGTAAGGACGACAAGGTGCAGGTCGAATGCTACCTTCTCCTAAAAGATGCGCCACAAGTATAACGTACGCTCCATCCCTATCTGCAAGGACGAGGAAGTGCAGGTCGACTGTCACTTTCCACCTTGAAGCTGCACCATTCAAAGATTATTCCGAGTGAAGGAACAAGTACCACTCGAAGACAAGCCCAAGCATATTCAGAGATAAACCAAGTTCGGATAAATCCTAAGGTTCCGGCCTACGGATTAAAGTGCTCGAGCATCAAGCCCGAGGGAGTTTAACGATTACACGATCACTCGGCATTCCGAGGCAAATAAAGGTGAAGCATAAAGTTTTTTGGATCACTCGGCAGGAGAAGGACTGGCTGGATCGCAGAAACTGTCGAGGTCTATGCTGTCTGCAATGTGAGTGGCGGCGTCGAGGAAAGTATCCATGAAGGACTGGAAAGTGTGCTTTTTGGTGTTGGCGACCTTGAGCGCCGCCAGCTTGTCCTCGTTGACATCCTTGCAGTGCACTCGAACCAATGACAGGGCGACATCAGCACCACAGCGAGCAGATGATTTCTTCCATTCTTGCACTCGGTCTGGTATTTGATTCAGTCGAGCCATCAGAGACTCGAGGTCTTGAGACAGTTCCGCATGGGGACAGAGTTCGGTATCAACCCGAGTCATCTCCGCCTTCAGACGGGCAAGATAAGCAATTGCGCTGTCCACGCGAGATTCCATCCGCAGCACATTCATTGTGACATCATCCTTAACTGGACAGTTTATGGGATCGGGACCAGTCTCGAACCGCCCAGTTTCTTCTTCGAAGTCTTGGCAAAGTTCTGCGCAGTCGAGTGAATAATGAGTCGACAGTATGGTGAAGAATTTTCAGTCGACAATAACAAGTCAATCGAACAACAATACCTTCAAGCTTTAAGACCAGTTTTGCGGCAAGCTGGCTTAGATAAGATTCTAATTCGCCCTTCTTGGCCTTGAGACTTCCAATCTCGTCAGTCATCTTGTCCTTGTCCTTCTTCAGTTGCTCGACTTCCCGGTTGGCATTAGAGATGGCGGTCTTGAGAGTGGAATTCTCTTCTTCCAACTTACCGACTGAAGCCAGCTTCTTGTCAGCAAGCGTCGTTTTCTCTCGCGCCTCCTTCTGGGCAGCAGCAAGATCGAGATCCTTCTGCTCCAGAGCCTACTTCATTTTCTCTAAAGAAACAACATTCTTCAGACGAGCTTGAAGTTGACGGTTTTCACTACGCACATCTGTTCGAGTGAAGTCACTCGGTTCAAGGTGACTAAAACACACACAGAAAAATACAAGCCGTAAGATGGACAATTGACGATTGGTTACCTCCCATGGCAGTTACTTCTTCACGAGCGGTCTTGAGGTTGTTTTGGGCCAGCTGCAGGTCAAGATTGAGGCTGATTTGCTGCTTGTTCAATACAGAAAGCTGAGCCCCAAGATCACAAGATTTCTGCAGTCAGCATATAAGTTATATCAGTCGACAGAAACAAAAGAACGTCACAGTGAAAGTTGCTCTAAGACTACCATCGAATCGAACATTCAACGACAGTCTCGGGGACTACACCCAGTGGGTGCACTCAGCGTGCCCCCACTAGTTTGATTCAACGCTCGGCATGGTCTAGCCAGCATGAGTGTAAAAAAAGTTGTTCTCAGACCATAGTCGACTGCCCGCAGCCGACCACGGTCTCAGGGACCACACCCAGTGGGTGCACTTAGCGTGCCCCACTGGTTAGGCTCCACTCGGCATGGTCCGTCCAGGTCGAGTGAGAAAATCCAAACTCTCAGACCACAGTCGACTGCCTGCAGCCAACCATCGTCTCGGGGACTACACCCAGTGGGTGCACTCAGCGTGCCCCCACTGGTTCAACAGTGCAAGAGCTACAACCCAATAGGTGAACAGATGCAAGGTGCATACTCATGATAGATGCACATAAAGTTCCAAAACGCTCATCCACATACATCTTGCAAATAATAAAGCAGTTTGTTAAAACTTCAGTCGATTCAATCCTAGTTGACTCAAGTGTATTTATACAACCTTAAGGCAGACACACCCCAGTGGGCGATCAGACGTCAAATGAGGAATAAGGTCAGATGGGAGATAACTGACCTTAACATTGGTCTGCAGGGCGGTGCTAGCATTGTAGGCCACCTGACTGGCCTCATGTATCACCTTCACCTGCTCCATAACAAGGTTCACCTGGCGAAGAGCCTCCTTGGCAGCACTTGGCGAGTCGTCTGGAGTTTGATATGTACTAAAGAGTGATGAATCCAGGGCAGTCAAAGCACCCACTGGGTCGGATGCGGGGACTTGCACTAAGGCAGCAGGAGCTGGATGAGTCGATCCCGACGGGCGATCAGTCGTCAGCGGGTCGGCGAATGTAACGTTGGTCCGAACCGGATCTCCAGTTTCGCTCGACCACCGTTTCAAGCACCGGCGTCGACTGAGGGACTTGAACTTCAAGCACTCTCCTGCTCGAGCCTTTGCCCCTCCTCTTCCTCTCCTTCGGAGGCATTTCCTCTTCTTCATCATCAGGAAGCACGACAACATCTCGCGGAGCTGCAGCGAAAAGAGAAAACAACTTCAAATCAGTCGACCGACAATTCAATCAACGAAATAAGTTTTGACTGAGCGGACTCACCAGCTCGAGAGGTGGCCGCGTCATCGATTTCTTCATCCCCTGGAGTCTTGTCAATATCCATGTTAGTCGCAGCAGAGGCAGGGCTGGACAAGTTTATAATCCACTCGGTCAGAACAGAAGAATCAGTCGGTACAAAGAAAAAACACAGAAAGAACATTTACCCAGAGGCGACGGGCACATCCATCTTCATCTTTGGCAAAGTCTTCCAAGCCTTGGTGGGATTGGTCTTGGGGTGCTTGGTGACTTTCTCCGCCAGCTCCGGAGTCGAAGACCGAGCGTGCTTATGCGCTTGAGTGCTCGAGGCCACAGCCTTACCGCGCCCACCCGCTGGATCATGGTATTGCTTGGATCAGCGTTCAGTTCGGGGCGGCGAGTCAACCTCCTCATCCTCGTCTGACTCCTCGCTCTCATCGTCATCATCGTCGTCGTCTGGAGATTCCCATTCTCCGCTCTCCTCCGCGCTGTCCTCACCCTCTTGGTCCTGCGCTGGGGCTTGTTCACCATTAGGCATCGAGTACGTCTCGGTATAAATCTGCAAAACGAGGAGTCGAGTGAAAGTCAGTCGGGTTCAAGAGCAATCAGAATGTGCGTTCAAAAACAGTCAGAACGAAGGTCATACCTTGTCAGGCAGATTGTCGTTACTGAAGGGCACTACTCTCCTAGCTCTTCTGGGGTTGTCCTTGTTGCCGGTAATGCTCGTCAACCACATGGCCACTGTCTTGGTTGGCACCTCTTCAGGATGCACCCGAGCAGAGTCACCAGGCCCAGTGTACATCCACATGGGATGGTCACGTTATTGAAGAGGCTGAATGCGTCGACTGAGGAATACTTCTAGCAGATCCATATCAGTGACGCCCTGATTTATCAGCTGAACTACCCTCTCAACTAGCAAATTCGTCTCCACTTTCTCAGCAACAGTCACTTTCAACGAAGGAGTCTGAGCACGGTCAAAAGTGAAGTGGGGAAGTCCGGTCGACTGACCTGGAGTTGCGAGGTCCTGGCAGTAGTACCAGGTCGACTGCCAGCCTCTAACTGATTTAGGAAGGGTCATGGAAGGGAAAGAGCTCCTCTTCCTCTTCTGGATACCTAAACCACCACACATCTGAATGACATGCATTTTCTCGTCACTCGAATTCGTTTTCTTCACCGACTGAGAACAGATAGTGAAGATATGCTTGAAAAGACCCCAATGCGGTCGACACCCCAGAAAGTTCTCACACATAGATACAAAATGCAGCGAGGTATGTGATGGTATTAGGAGAAAAATGGTGGAGTTGGGCACCAAAGAAGTTCAAGAATCCCCTGAAGAAGGCATGCGGAGGGATCGAAAAACCCCGGTCGACATGGGTGGCGAGTAGTACGCACTCACCAGGTCGGGGCTGCGGCGCCATCTCGCCCCCCGACAGCCTCGCCACGCCCTTGGCGATCAGTCCGGACTCCGCCAGCTCATCCAAATCTTCCTGCAGGAGCGAAGACCGGATCCAATCGCCCTGGATCCAACCTGGCGGCAGCGTCGAGCGCGACGATGACCCGCGATTCAGCTTCTTGCCCTTCGCCGCCCCGCCGTCTTCTTCGCGCGTTCCAGCGCCGCCGTCTTGTCCTTCACCATGGTGGCGGGGCAATGGCGTCGAGAGCAGAGGAGATGGATGTCGTGGGGAAGCGGAGGGGGAAGAGAGGAAACAGACGCGAACAGTACCGGTGCCTCGGCCCCGTCGCCTTATAAAGGGTTGCTTCCGAGTGGCTGACGTGTGGGTCCAGGCGATCTTATCAAATCCCGCAATAGTCGCGTGCGTCGTACGTGGCGAAAAAGGTGGCGCAGAGATCGAGGCACCCCCGTTTATCCGTCCCGTTTAGTTCGGCACGTCCCGTCCCGCGCGCTTGCCCGAAATTTCGAATCCCGTGAGATCCGGGATACGCTGCAATCAATCGTGCCAAAGGTTCAGCGCACCAAAACAACACTCGGTGGATGACGTTGTAAATCCAATCAGCAACTTTTGAATCGATCAAGGCGACTGAAACAAGGCCGAAGTTCCAACATTAGCCTTTGTGCAAACATAGAGAGCTGTGAAACAAAAGAGTCGAAGTGAGATCAACTTCAACCTTCTTTCACTCGGACCTCAATCCATTCTGGGGCTAATGACGATGACATAGACCTGGGGTAGAGTCATAGGCCTGACCTAAAAGCCCTATCCAGGGTCATTATCAAAGAAGCAAAGAAACCTAGAAGGCAACAGGAAGGGCCCTGCCAAGGCGCCGAGTGCCATCCACTCGAATGATCAACCACTCGGAGATCTGTCCTTCCTGTGATCACTCGACCATATAAAGAAACACTCGACCTATTGAAGATCAGGAGTCGCCCAGCACAGCAACGGTCAGGCGTTCACTCCGTAGTCTTTAAAGTCATTTATAACACTTATTGCTGGCGTTGCCAGTAACGCTCTATATTTATGTACATTGAACCCCCGTAACGGAGGGGAGCTGGGGTCCTGGCGCACTCTATATAAGCCACCCCCCTCCTCTGGGACAAGGGTTCGCACCCCCTGTAACATCCACAGGCATAATCCAATCGACCGCCTCCGGGCTCCGAGACGTAGGGCTATTACTTCCTCCGAGAAGGGCCTGAACTCGTAAAACTCGTGCGTACAACTTCACCATAGCTGGGATCTTGCCTCTCCATACCTACCCCCTCTTCTACTGTCAGTCTTAGAACCACGACACGCGGTAGATACAACGCCGCTCCTCCTGCTAGCCTTCATACCGTCGCCGCTGCTGGAGCTACGCGGAGCCTACCACCCACAGCATCTCTCGCCCGAACATATGAGCGTCCCAAGACGGCGCCTCCATGGAGGTTACGATGCGCAGGACGCTGCCGCCGCCGAATCCAGACTGAATTTTGGACTTTCGTCCGGGAGGGGTTCGGATGTGGATGGGCGGACCTCGGCTTCGCCTCCAGGGAGGGTAACAATGTCGAGGGACGCTGCCAATGCCGGGCCGGACTAGCCGACCAAAGTTTCCTCCGGTCCCCAACCTATACCACCCACCTCTGTCTGTTCTGAATCCGGCAGCGAGCCACGAACCGAGACCAGCAGAGATGCAAGTACCATGGGGCTCAACACACCAGGAAGGAGGATCGAGAAGAACAGCGCCGTAGATCTCCACACGCCGGATCCAACGATCCGATGAGGCCAGCGGCGAAGTCCACCACCCTGCGCTGGCCTACACCGTCCAAGCGACAGATATGGATCCGGCTTGAACATGGCGGCGCCCGCGACCATCCGATCTGAAGACCACGCAGCCGCCACCTCGCCGCGAACTCCCATCCAAGCTGCAGCCACCGCACTGCGCTGCCGCCGCCAAGATGCTCGCCCGCCGCGGCGCCGGACCCTGCGCCAGTCCGACGCCTCTTCGAGATCTAGCCGTCCCACACCGCCCGAAACGGTTGAAGTTGGAGAAGGCCCGCCGCCGCCCTGCCAGCCAAGCTTTGCCTGGCGTCGCTACGGACGGCGGCAAGGAGGGGAGGTGGGTGGCCGGGGTCGAGAAACGGCGGCTAGGGTTTCCCCAGGGTCGCCCCTTGGGCGACACGAGGGGGTCGAGGGAGGAGTACAAGTCGTGTGAGGTGTGCCAAGATGACAATTTTGGCCAGATGAGATGAAACAAGACCGACCGAAACAATGCAATGCGATGGGTGCATGGAGCACCACGTATGTATTACTACGTACCTATACTTAACTTCACATACGTGCAATCTTACCGGTAGGTTTTCCGCCAAAAACAATATCTTACCAGTAGGGAATTTTTTTCGAATATCTTAGCAGAAGCTTAATTATGGCTAATAATCATCACAGAGCGCGTATTTTACACGGTCTTGAACACAGTGGCGGACCTTAGGGGTGGGGGGTGGACCCATGGCCACCACAAAAAATTTGCAAAACTGTTTTTACTAATGCATTTTATATGTATATTTAGTACATTATTAACGTATTTGTAATGTGTTTTGACAAAACAATGCTACCCTTTGTAATGTTGCCCCCACGCTAGGTTAAATTCTAGGTCCGCCACTACTTCAACATGATTTATTTTTTACACGGTTGAGGAACAAAAAGTTCCGCAGCCGCACAAGGCACAACACGCGTCCCCTACCACGTACATGTGCATCAAAACATGGCCACCTTGCCATCGAGACACTGGCATTTCGCCAGGCTCTTAATTTGTATGTGTGTGCCTCTGGAGCTAGCTAGGTAGCCCAGTATTGTCAAAAAAAATACTAGGTAGTCAGGTTCCAGTAAGCTCCAGAGTACTTCCTGTGCAATGAGACAAGCGTTTGTGTCATTACAAAAATCCATGGCTTGTCCTTTCATCTCCAGCAAGCCGTGAGCACTGTGACGCTGGGGATCGAGTCAGCTAATTGTATAAGCATATTAATTAAGCTCAGTGAGCTAATTTGCAAGGGTTGTCGGTGTGCACTCCCCAAATTGAGGATGATTAATTATTTAACGGTTTTGATCAGCCAGCTAGATGCATGAGGACAAGGGCTGATCAAGTCGGTATATACAGGAGAGATCAACACATACGGAATTTCCCAGACTTGATCTTTATATGTGTGCCTAGCTGCCTGTCGGTCATGTCCAACTGGATCAGCATATGCATCTTGTAATACAACTGGATTGAACTGTGTATATTTACTTCCTAGCTAGAAATAAAATACTCCATGTGTACCGGATTGATTGGTTAAGTTTCAGAAGGCTTTTTCGTGAAAAGGAGAGGAAAAGAAAGTTTAAGCTGGCGCCAAATTAATGTGGGTCTATGACAAGCAAAAGTACTAATAGGAGGGTGTGTGAATATGTGTCTCCAACCGATCTCACGGGATTTGGTCGGTGCTGCTCTTCGGTGGATCTCTTTTGAATCTAGTTTTTGTTCGTCTCTGGTGGATCCATCTAGATTCTGGTGACCATCATCTTCATTTGTGTGTTACACGGTGTCTCATCATCAACAAGAATTGTTGTTCTGGTGCCTTGGTTCTATGGGGGCTTAACACGACAATTTCCTGATTGTTTATTACAATAAGCTATTTCCGGGGCGATGACGGCGACGCGGATTCAGCTCGCTCCAGTACTTGTAGTCATTATTAGGTGCTCCATGGATCTAGTTATAATTTTTCCAATACCATGAAAGCTTATTAATAGATTGGGATTTTTATCTGAAAATAAATTATTGCAAACTACAGTGCATGCTTTCAGATATCTCTTGCTTTTTCTTAAAAATTATTCTTTTGGCTTTCTGAGGAGACGCGCTAGGTTAGTACAGGGATGTGCTAGCTAGCTGCAAATCATAGCATCTGTGGATTAAGCATGCATGATTAGTGCACAGTCACAGGCAGTCCAACTAGTTTAAGACCAATTGGAGGATGGAACCCTAACTAGAGGGCACAGGACTAACTAATTAAGGTGCAAAAACTATGTGCCTTGATGCATGCTTAAAGTGGTAAAGCCAGTATAGGTGTGAAAGGTTACTGACATGAGATTCTTCTATTGGGCTTACCACATTTAGTATTATATTGGTACAGGACCACAATAAAACTTTATGTTTCGTTCATGAAGCAGGGGGCAGACCCCTTTCTCTATACACACACAAAAGAAATCACACAGGACCACAGAAGTACTGATTTGTTGCTAATTTTATTTCTTCTTTGCAAATGAACTTTGTTATTAATTAATCTACTAACAAGCGCTCCTCTAGTAGGAACGCAACAGGTTGTCCATGATCTGGACTTATATGTAGCACTTGGTCATCACACATCTCATGATCAACTGGCATCCACTGTCATGCACATATATATATTGTCACCATGCATATAATTGGGAATTTTTGTATTAACACTGTACTTTCTACGTACATAGTACTCCATCCGTTCCTAAATATTTGTCTTTCTAGACATTTCAAATGACTATCACATACGGATGTATGTAGACATATTTTAGAATGTAGATTCACTCATTTTACTCCGTATGTAGTCACTTGTTGAAATGCTTAGAAAGACAAGTATTTAGGAACGGAGGGAGTAGATCTTTTCCTTGCGAGGATGTTAATATATAAATTTGAATCTGTTCAGGAAAACAACAAGCAATAAGACAAGGCAGGCTATAAAGACCGATCTGGTGGTTGTTTAGCATATGAGGTCTACATGTAGTTCCACATATGTAGACATATAGAGCTCCATCTCATCTTCTACTGGACTCTGTTGGATCTTCCCCTGCTAATAATTGCAAGAGCAGGAGGAATAGGACAAGGGAACAAATACGTTGGGCGATCTTATGTTTGGAGCAACCACATGCATCATGTACGTATGCATGCAAGGAGCCTTGTTTGGAGGACATTTTTTGTATCTTCCTGGACATGTGCCTGCTTGGCATGGTGCCCTTTCGAACAACAAAACATGTGCCTACTTGGCAATGGTGCCCTTTCGAAAGAACAAAACTTGTGCCTGCTTGGCATATATCCATCTACCCATCTACAAAATAAATAATGAACTGCACATTAGGCAGGGATGGGGACCAAGAACTTACTTCCACCTTAAAGGACAGATAAATATAAGTATGTTGTACTTCACTCCTTGTTTTACGATACCGTTCTACTGTTGGTGTAAATATATTAAACATTGTCTGTGAATCAAACTTGTCTTAGAAAAGGAAGCTTATACCCATATCCCCACAGAGATACATAAAAAATAAAGAAAAATAATCTGATTTCCCCTATAATATAATTTAGAAATTTTCCACATTTTAAAAAGTCAAGAAAATTTCCCGCATTTCCCCTATATATACAGTGTTGAGGCTATGCCACTAGGGCAAGGCGGTGACTTTGTGCCGCCTGAGATGGCTCGGGTATCCAACTCGCACATGTGGCGCGATGCCACTCGATGTGGCAGCTGCTACTCGTGTTTTAACCTAGAGCATGGGTTGACTTCGGTGGGTGATTGGCGTGGATAGGGAGAAGCTCAAGCATTGTACTTTAGGTGGCTACCTACACACTTGTGGGTCAGTGTCCTTTGGTTGGCAGGCAAGGTTGGTATTTGGGTGGTGGGACGACGACCATGATCTTTGGGAATTGTGGTGTTCCCACGCTGTGAGCCCTCCACCGGTGCTGGTTAGAAGTGTTCACCGCATGGGTGATGTGGCGGCTCACCATTGGTGTGCGCATGCTAGGTGTGACGGCTTCTCGATGGTCGTTTCAGCCCATAGTCTAGGGGGAGGAGATTTTGCCGAGCAAAGTCTTGCCCGGGAAATCCGTAACCAATGGTAGTGATGCTTTGGCGCAACAAGCTGTTTCCCTCTTGATATTCCTGGTGAAAACCCTTGATCTGCTCTGGGTCGGATGATGGTGGTGCTATAGTGTCCTGACTTTCCTGAATATAATTTGTTTATTACGCAACCCTCTACTCTTTTGGTGCAAGTGTACTGGTGACGGCGAGGGATGAAAGTGGACATGTCTGAATTTCTTCTTTTTTGTATTAGTTCAATTTTTAAAGCAACATTGATTAGTTTATTTTTGCCTTCTTAGATAGTTACAGACGCTTCCACTTCCATATCTAATGGTGATGTTCGGCGGAGGCTGAGTTTGAAATGCTTTCCCACGGGTGGTATCATAAAAGCTTGGACAAACACTAACTACTGTAATGTGTTTTCGACAGCAGCATTGTCATGCCAAGTACTCTTTCCGTCATAAAATATTTGTCGGAGAAATGGATGTATCTAGACGTATTTTAGTTCTAGATAATTTCATTTTTATCCATTTCCATGACAACTAATTCCGGAGGGAGGGTATCTTTAATATTTTTATTGATACTCTAGAAAGCCGTCGTTTTTTTTAAATGGCCAGCGTCCAAAACGGCAACTTTTATAGGCGAGAGGGGCTTGTAGTACGTACGTACGTTCTCGAGGAAAACCATGCAAGGGTTGAACTCACGCGTCAGATGGTCAGATGCAAGTGAGCATAAAATCTTGCCCTGATGGGATATCATCGATCCGCTCGATCTTTATGTATGTACGCTTGTACCTACTCCTACTTTCTTGCATTTTACTGCTTTTCGGTACAGCTAGCTCGTACTGACCATGAATGATCAAGCCAAATATTTTGCTACGTCGTGCATTATATATATGCGGTGCAATGCATGCAGCATGGATGTGCAAGACGACGATCGAGCTATACATATGTGTGTGTACGTACCATGCATCACCAAAGCGTGCATGCATGGTCCATGTTTACCATTAATTCTATGGCGTACATGCTAGGACCAGCACGTGAAAATCATGAACAGCTAGCTTCTTGACCGAAGGAACCTTCATAGTTTGTGTCGGTGCAACTAAGCATGCATCCATGCATGCACCTGAAGAGGTCGCCAAACTAATATTCCCTGGAGCAAAAAGCAGTCGTTGGTAATAGATTTCCGGAGATTTTAATATGGGCAGTAGGCAAGCAAATAGAACTTGGTAAGAAGCTAGACTAAAGTTAGACTAACGGCCAAATCATGCGTCTACGCACGAATCGATGCCCCAATGTATAAACATGGTCACGTGTACAAAGAGAAGCCGGACAATGACAGCGCGCGATAGATAGCACAAATTTATATGCTCACCAGTCTAGCGTAATTTCTTTGCATCTTGAGAGTACAACCAACTTGACACTATTCGTTTTTAGACAGAATTGATCGAACTTAATTCTTTATTTTTCTTGGCAAACATTAGCCTCATCTTGATCTGCTTTTTTTTCTTGGTAAACATTAGCCCCACAAAAAGTAGCACTCACCATCAGCAAAGACAGAAATTACAATTGTGCAATTGGAACAAAACGACACACATGTTGGACATCCTACATGTCACGACCTGTGGGAGATAACCTCAAGGGAAGAGATGGACAGACGATAGGCAACGGATCTGGCAAGCCCACCAGAGTTTAAGTCCTAAACTTGACACTGGTGCTCACATCTTCTTGGATTTATTACCGGTCTTTCAGCGATGTGTGTTTACTGGGGAGACGTTCCCGTCGACTATGAAGTCGTCTGTGACGACTTCGTCAATCAGAAGATGATGCGCCGGCTTAGTCTCTCGAATGTACTCACATAAGTAAGACGTGTGTGCGTGCGTTCATAATAGTGAGTGTATATGCGTATTCATGAGCGTCTGTGTTTATATTGTATTAAAATAAAGATCTGGAAGCCCACCTAAAGGCCCAGGCAGAGGCCCAAGGCTGGCAACAGCCCCTGGAGGTGCACACAACATCAGTATAAGTGTTGCATCCCCTCTTAGAAAGGGGGTCAATGAATTGTAATATGAAACCAGGTGAGCATTGAGTTTATCAGGATTCCATCCTCTTAGCGTGACGTCAAGACTTGTGTCATGAGAATTCATGTATTCCGAATATACCTATATACATATACATACATATGTGTGTGTGTGTGTGTGTGAAATCTGGTATCTACAGCAAGGTGGATTTCCAACCTTCCTTCCAGAAAAATCCACAGAAAATTTGTTTTCTCCCCATGGAGAAGGCACACTCGGAGGTGGCGGAGCTGCGGGTGCAAGGCAAGGATGTGGGAGAAACAAGTTGACAACTTGACGGGCACTCTGCTCTAAGCATAATAACGCAGCTCTGTCGATATAGAAGACGACACACCACTCTAGCTCTAGCTCGTACGATCACATATTGTTAATCTCCCTTGCTTAATTCTTCCCTTCTGTTGCTGTCAGGACATGCATGTGGCGATTTGATTAATTAGGTGCTAACTAATCAACATCATAACAATACAAAGCTAGCTAGACGACAGATTAATCGATCTAGCTCCTTCTCTTGATCTCATATATGCAAAGATTGCATTGTTCTACCCTGCTTTGCTTCCTGTCCATACATACAAGACTAAACAACAGTACAAGGATCACCCAAAGGAAAATTAAATTTTAATTTGTTGTCTGAATAATGCATGCAGATGGGTACACATATGCATACAAAGAAGTGCAGCTCTTAGAGCTAGCGCTAGCACCTGCATGCCTTGTTGTTTTGTGCTCCACATTGCACATTGATGTCACCACTAAGGGCAGATGCATTATTACTATTTGTTTACTATACTTAATTACCTGGTGACGAGGCCGACGAATGATGTTCTTCTCGGGTTACTTAGCACGATCTAATTGCATATTTTTAAGCTGCGTGTCTTTTCAAAGATTTCAATATGAAATACATACGGAGCAAAATAAGTGAATCTACATTTTAAAATATGTTTATATACATCCGTATGTAGTTCATATCAGAATCTCTACAAAGACTTATATTTAGGAAGGGAGGAAATATATTTCATTTTTTAATAGTTATTGCACATCTAAGTGTGTGAATCAAGCATAAAGTGGAAAAAAGAAAAAAGAAAAAAATATATTCACATGAATCTCAACGTAAGATCAATGACATAGAACTTAGATGTGCAATACTTATGGCACATCTAGATGTGCTTTACCAAAACTGTTTTTAATATGTATTGTTAGCGAGTAGAATCGAAGTAAGGTATCGATCCTCTCTTCCAATCACAACCTTGCAAGTTTATACATGCGAATTGGATGTATGTGGAAACTAAACTACTGGTTCAACCTTATCTTAATCTGCTTGATAATGATGTAATTAATCATGTCGATTGGCACATCTCAATAGTTATACGAGATAAAGTCTATCTATCTGCACTTTCCACGCGCCAGCTGCAGCTCGACCAATCCCAATACGCGTATTATTATGAAGATGGATAGCGATAATTAATGCAGTACAAGTTTTTCACACGTAGGCACCAATGTCAGATGATGGAGGGATTGCGTTCGATTGCAGAACAGCACTATGAACAAGACAAACGAACAATGGAACTGATGTATATACTGGGCACAAGAGTTGATAGGAAAAAACAAATGTCCACGGCAACTGATGTATATATGTATGTAGTATGTACTCTCTCCCTCCCAAAACAACCTTAATACAACTTTGTATGAAAGTTAGTACAAAGTTCAGACCCTTATTTTGAGACGGAGGGAGTACTATATGTTGTGTGAAAGGCAATGGATTATATTCATCTTGATCTATAGCTGGAAACGGTCTTCCCTTTTCTGTTTATGATCATTTTTTTCAAGAAACCAACAGGAGCTCCGCTTATTCACTAAATGCATCTCCAACGTCGACCCTCAAACCACCCACAACCGTCTGGACTGAGTGGTCTAGGCGTATTTTGCCATCCACCACAGTCTTGCATTCGTCCGTTCGGCAATCGGGAGTCAGCACACACTTTTTTCCCGCAAACCGAATACAAACTCGGGGGAGGGGGGCTTTCCGGCAGTCCGGACCACTGCCACGCCCGTGTCTGACCAACCTAGCACACAAAAAAAAAGTCCATCCGCCTCTCTTGCGGTTTCTATCAGATGCGTGCGCCACTTCCCGCACCGTATCAATGCCGGTCCAGAGCATGCGGCGGTCGGCATTGATGACGCATGATGTGACCGGATAAGAGGGCGGCGTTGACCGATGAGACCTCTCAGGAGCCGTCGCTTCAATGGGGACACAACTTCTCGAGGAACCAACTCCGGCCGCAGCGCCGCATTGAAGCGGCTGACCGTTCGTTGGCATGGCCTGGCCAAGGCTATACAAGCCATGCTTCGGCACCAGCCGGCCACATCGTAGTAAGCGCATCACTCCGCACCTCCGTCCTCCCCTCCCCTCTTCCTCTTCAACTCCAACGAAGGGCTGGTCATGGGCCTCAGCGCCGGCTGGTAGTGGCTTCGGAATGGGCTCCGGAGGGTCGTGGCGATGCCGCCCTCGCACTCCGGGGCCATCATCCTCATCGGCAGCCGGCTCCACGGTGAAGGAGGAGATCATCATCACCTCTGGAGATGAGGAGGACCCGCCGCTGCAGCAGCATCCGGCGACGTAGGACGCATGGCATGCTGTGAGTGAAGCGGAGTACAAGGAGCAGATGGAGGTCTTGCTCCGTTGCTCGGTCCTCCATGTCAACGGCCTGGTGGCGCCACCAGAGACGCTCCTCACGTCCCCTCCCCGATCTCCCCCATGCAACCATGGCGCCCAAATCGGACACCGCGTCAAGGAGGAGCGGCTCCCGCCGTTGCCCCGACGTATCAAGGTGGATCGGTTCTCTCTGCGGCCCCGCCGTGTGGAGGAGGAGCAGCGCTCACCGTCTCCCCGCCAAGCTCATGGCAGCCTAACCCATGTGATCGCGGTGAAGGCGCACGGTCACATTCTCCCCTACGTTGGTGGCTATAGCAGCGGCGGTAGCATCTTATCTTCTCGGAGCGCCCTAATGCGGAGGATTACGCCGATAGTGAGTGACGCCGATGGGACAGGTGCAACGCGGTGCGCCGGTTGGAGTTCGCGAACTGTGATGTCCCATCGCTACACATCACAGCGTACCCGGAGCTGGCCACGGCCTGGGCCTGGACTGCTCCAAGACGACGACAGAGATGATCAAGCGCCGTCTCCGCCGCCTTGACGAGGAGATGGCCATGTATGGCCAGGAGTGTTCTCTCTGTGAGTCCGCCACCACCGCCGCCTCGTCCAACGCCCGCTGCTAATTCCCTCCGCCCACATCGTTGGTGGTTGTGGCTGCATTGCGCAGAACGCAGGAGCAACCGGAGAGGATAATCCATGAGCGGCAGGCGACTACCGGGAAGCCCTTCCGCCTCCCGAAGCATGACGATGACCCCGACAATGGCGACATCGACGATGATGGAAGAGCCGCCGGCCAGCCCGGCATGGCCTACGAAGTATAGGGTAGTATAAGGTTAGGTTTTTTTAAAGATTTTTAGTTCACTGGAGGAAATATTGTCAGGTTTTATGTAAAAATTATCCTAGTTTAAATGAATATCTTCCGGTTTCATTGAGTTTGCATCAAATTTGATCAATAACGTTAAATTTCATTTGAAATGCAACCGGACATATCCGGCTAGCTTTGGATGGCCGGCTCCGGCATCTATATACGCGAGCGGATGCGGTGTACATTTTACGGGCCGTGTCGGAGTAATGGGCCACGGGTAGCCTAACCCGAGTCCCTGAACCTTTCAAGACATGAGGGCTGGCCGCGCCCCTCAAGGCATCGAGATAAAGCGCCGCCTTCTGGAGGCCGGCTGGCCGAGCGGCCGGCTGGCCAGAAGGCGGCTAAGCTCCAGAAGGCGGCACCAAGACGGGCCGACTCCCTGCAGGCGGCCTCCAGCCGGCTTCTAGCAGGCGGCCCACAGCGCCCTCAGAGTCTAGGCCCCCATTAAGAAGACAAGACAGGATGAGGCTACAGTGTAGCCCATCACCCCCATATCTGGGCCGGGCGTGGCCACAGTGCTCCGTACAGGCGGAGATCTCCGCCCGGCGCGACACTGTTGCCACTCCGCCCCTGACGTCACAGCTGGCAGGCGGAGCGCTGTTCCCACGACGGCCTGTTGGCACGGCCTGCAGGCGGCGGGCCCTACCAGGCAGCGAGGGCCCGGAAGATGGCGGAAGCCAGACCAGCCGGACCTTAGGGAGGCCGGCTTCCCGCAGGCGGCCTGTTCCTCCCTCGGGGCCCGTGCACCATTAACCAGATGAGACACGGTGTGGCTACAGTGATTTCCCACCAGGCGGCGGGACTGTAGCCACGCTCCCCTGACCAAGCCTGCGTCATTAGCATCACGGCTACAATAATCAGCCGCCGGCAAGACCCGCGAGCAGCGGAGGCAGTCTGTCGGCTCCGTACCAGACCAGTCGGCGGCGCCCACCAGGCGGCGGGCCCCAGCAGCCGGCGAAGAAGCCGGCGACCAGAGACACTGACAGCCGGGTCCTACACCCGGCCAGATTACCATTGTACCCCTGGGGTAGGCCTATATAAATCCCCCAAGGCGCCCATGCAAAGGGTTCCCAACCCAGAGGAAGGAGAGAGCGTGCCTGCCTTCTTCTACCTCTAGCATACAGCTCGAGGAGCACCATTGTACTCACTAGTGCCTTAGTGATCATGCGGAGACCCCGCAGAGCAGGACTAGGGGTGTTATCTCCTAGGAGAGCCCCGAACCTGGGTAAAGTGCGCCGGTGTTCGTGTCTACGCCTCATCCCGCTTCCAGGCACCGGCGACGTTCTACTCGCTCCCACCATGATAAGCCATCCATTGGCATATGTCGCACCCAACCCCCGACATTTGGCGCCCACCATGGGGCGAGGTGCACCGTCTCCCGGAGACCTGTTATGGACGGGAACCTTGTTCCTTCCTGGCGAGTGCAGCCAGCCCGGCACGCCAGACGGTGTCTGCGCCGACACGCTGCACGACGCGGAGGTCGCCTGCGCGGCGAGCTGCCTCGCCGACCTTGTTGGCGAGATCCGCCTCTCCGACGAGCCCGCATCCGACGCGGGCACAGAAGGCCCCGAGAGCCGCCTTGACCAGCTCTACGTCGCCAGCGAGCCTGCTGCAGACTTGTCGTCGGTCGGCTCCACCGACCCGATACTTGTCGACTCCGACACGGCGTCGCTTGACGCGTTCCCCACCATCGTGGTTGTCTACGACGAACCGCTTCCTCGCGCGGACAGTGGCGGCAGCACCGTCACGGAGGTGGCCAGGATCCGTTGCAGGCGGCGATGCAAGACCTGGCAGCGCCCATCCCGAAAGATGCTGACGCCGAGACGCTGGAGGCACGCCGCGTCCAGCTCGTCGAAAGCGCCAACCGGCGGGCCAGCATGAGACGCCTTTCGGAGGCCTACCAGCGTGAGATGGACCGAGCTGTCGGCGGCACCCCGGCTCCTGGTGGGCCTAGCCGCATTGGCTTGATCCGGCAGCGTGGCGCGACCATTGCCACCATGTTCGGGACAGATCGTCCCGTTTACGCCACGCCCGCAGAGAATATACGAGCTGCCCAGGCGGCAGCAGACGAGCTAGACAAGCTCAAAGGCGACGAGCGTCGCCACATGACGGAGCGTGTCCAGCAACTCCTTGACGCGGCTGCTGAGCAGCAGGATGCCGGGTGCCGCACTGAAGCGCCCAACGGGCAAAACGACGACCCGCCTCCCCGCCGAGACCAAGGCGCGACATCCCGGACGCCGACTGGTGGCGTCCGCGGTGGAGGAGACAAGGAGCCGACTGCCAGCCGCAGCCGGACTCGCATCACCATCAAGCGCGACCAAGACGGCCGCCCAAGAGTAGTGGAACGACGGGACGATTGTCCGCCTCCTCCTCCCCGCAGGCAGAGGCGTGTCTCCCCGCCGCCTGTTAATCACCCGACACTCGGCGACCGTCTTGGCCGCCGAGAAGGAGTCAGAGAGAACGATGCCCGCCATCGGATCGACCGCCTCAACCGATCCCTGGCGCTAGAAGAAGAAGATGAACTGGCTCCGCCTTGTTTTGGCCCCCGTATCCGAGACGAGCCCTTCCCCAAAGGGTTCACGCTCCCAAGAGATACGCCCAAGTACACCGGCTCCATGAAGCCAGAAGACTGGCTGGTCGACTACTCCACAGCCGTTAGCATCGCAAACGGCAACAAGCGTGTTGCCGTGAAGTACGTTCCGCTCATGCTCCAGGGCACAGCCCGGACATGGCTGAATAGCCTGAAGCCCCGCAGCATCAACAGCTTGGTTGATTTCACCGAAGCCTTCATCAGCACCTTCACCAGCACGTACAAGCGGCCGCCCAAGCCTAGCTCTCCTTGTGCGTCCAAGGCCCCAACGAGTCGACTCGCGACTACCTCACGCGCGGGGCCGAGCTGCGCAACTCCTGCGAGGGCGTGCACGAGGTGCGGGCCATCGAGTACTTTACCGCCGGGTGCCGAGAAGGCGCCCTCCTCAAGCACCGGCTTCTCTACGACGAGCCGGCGACCCTCGATGAACTGCTGATTATAGCAGATAAGTATGCAACGGCCGACTCCTCCATGAAGGCGGAGATCCAAGTTGACGCATCTGGCAAAGTGGCTCCTCAAGCTCCTCGGACCCCGGCTGGTGACACCAGTCGGCGTCAGCAACAGAATGACCATAAGCGCAAGGCCACGCAGCCGGCTTCCACAAGCCGGCAGGTGGCGACAGTTGAAGACCAGCAGCCGGAAGGGCAACCTCCTCCCAAACGCCAGAAGGGCGGCAAGCCTAACTGGTTGCCGGCCTTCTGATACGAGCAGACTCTTGATGCACCCTGCAAGTTCCACAGCGGCGCGAAGCCATCCAACCACACCACTCGGAAGTGCCACTGGCTCACCAGGATTGCCAAGGGCGACGAACTCCTGCCTCCTCCGCTTGCCGGCCCGCCGCCGCCTCCTCCCCAGCAGCCGGCGGCTCGGCCTGTAGGCGCAATACAAGATAAATACCCTGAAGAGCATGGAGCTTATGTCGTGTTCACCAGTGTGGCCGACGACAGGCACAGCAGACGGCAGCGACAACAAGAAGTGAATGCAGTAGCATCAGAGACCCCTGAGTTCATGCATTGGTCTGAGAAGCCTATCAGTTGGAGCAGAGCTCACCAACCGGAGGTGATGCCCTCTCCTGGTTCTTATGCTTTGGTTTTGGATGCCACCTTTGCAACAGAGAGGCGGGCAGCTCGCTTCTCCCGAGTCCTGATAGATGGCGGCAGCAGCATCAACATATTGTACCGAGATACTATGGAAAAGTTAGGAATCAAACAGAGGCAGCTTCAACCCAGTCGGACATTATTCCATGGCATAGTTCCTGGCCTTTCCTGCTCACCAATCGGCAAGACCCAGATAGATGTCCTCTTCGGAGACAAAAATCACTTTCGCCGAGAGCCAGTATGTTTTGAAGTGGTGGACCTTGAGAGCCCCTATCATGCGCTGCTTGGCCGGCCTGCTCTGGCCAAGTTCATGGCGGCCCCCCACTATGCATACCTCAAAATGAAGATGCCGAGCTCCAAGGGAATCCTGACCATAGCAGGGGACTACAAGAAGTCATCCGCCTGTGCAGCAGACAGCAGCCGGCTAGCCGAGTCCCTCGTGATTGCGGCAGAGAAGCGGCTCCTTGACCGGGTTGTGGCAATGGCAGGCAAGCAGCCGGAAATGTCACCCAACCCCAAGGAGTCGGAAGCCGAGGGCTCGTTCAAGCCGGCCAAAGAAACAAAGAAGATACCTTTGGACCTGGAGCACCCGGAGAGGCACGCTATCATAGGTGCGAACCTTGACAGCAAATAGGAAAGCGAGGTCGTCGATTTTCTCCGTGAGAATCGGGACATCTTTGCATGGTCTCCCAAGCACATGCCGGGTGTTTCGACGGATTTCGCCGAGCACAAGCTACATGTCTGACCTGATGCCAAGCCAGTCAGGCAGCCCTTGCGCCGCCTGTCAGAAGAGAAGAGAAGAGTTGTTGGAGAAGAGATAGCCCGGCTTCTAGTAGCCGGCTTCATCATGGAGGTGTTCTTTCCAGAATGGTTAGCCAACCCAGTCCTTGTGCTGAGGAAGAATAAGCAGTGGCGCATGTGTATTGATTATACCAGCCTCAACAAAGCATGCCCCAAAGACCCATTTGCTTTGCCAAGAATCGACCAAGTAATTGACTCCACAGCCGGATGCGAGCTGTTGAGTTTTTTGGATGCATACTCTGGGTATCATCAGATCAAGCTTAACCAGGCCGACATGCTGAAGACCGCCTTCATCACGCCATTCGGAGCCTTCTGCTACTTGACCATGACGTTCGGCTTGAGAAATGCCAGCGCCCCGTTTCAGTGTTGCGTGTAGAAGTGCCTCCTCAAGCAACTCGGCAGAAACGCCCACGTCTATGTGGACGATGTTGTGGTGAAGACGGAGAAGCATGGAACGCTACTAGAAAACCTCAAGGAGACCTTTGAAAACTTGCGCCGATTTCAAATCAAGCTCTACCCGGAGAAATGCGTCTTTGGAGTGCCAGCCGGCCAGCTTCTTGGCTTTCTGGTGTCAGAACGCGGCATAGAGTGCAACCCTGTGAAGATCAAGGCCATCGAGAGGATGGAGGTGCCCACCCGACTACTGGACGTGCAAAAATTCACCGGCTGTTTGGCATCCATCAGTCGTTTCATCAGTCGGCTGGGCGAGAAGGCTCTTCCCCTGTACCAGCTCATGAAGAAGACCACTTTTTTCGAGTGGAACGACAAGGCGGATAAAGCTTTTCTCCAGCTCAAGAAGATGCTGACCACTTTGCCTGTCCTGGCGACTCCGACTCCTAAGGAGCCCATGCTCCTCTACATTGCCACCGCCAGCCGGGTGGTCAGCACAGTCATAGTTGTGGAGCGCAAGGAAGAAGGCAAAGCACTACCAGTCGAGAGGCCGGTGTATTACCTGAGTGAAGTGTTGTCCACCTCCAAGCAGAACTACCCCCACTATCAGAAGATGTGCTACGGCGTGCACTTTGCCGCCAAGAAGCTGAAGCCATACTTTCAAGAGCACCCAATCACTGTGGTCTGCACTGCTCCACTTGCCGAGATCATTGGAAGCCGAGATGCTTGAGGCCGAGTGGCCAAGTGGGCCATGGATTTGCCCCCCTACACCATCTATTACCAGCATTGCACCGCTATCAAGTCACAAGCACTGGCCGACTTCCTCGTCGACTGGGCTGAGACCCAGTACCTGCCGCCAGCGCCAGACTCCACCCATTGGCGGATGCACTTTGATGGTTCTAAGATGCGCACCGGTTTGGGAGCCGGCATCATCCTTACATCTCCCAAAGACGACAAGCTCAGATATGCGCTGCAAATCCACTTCGCCGCCTCCAACAACGTTGCTGAATACGAAGCACTCATTCATGGGCTCCGGCTTGCCAAGGAACTCGGCATTCACCGGATCCTGTGCTATGGTGATTCCGACTTGGTGGTCCAGCAGTCGTCAAGCGACTGGAACGCCAAGGATGCAAATATGGAGAGCAACCGCTTCCTTGTTCAGCAACATAGTGGATACTTCGAGGTGTGCGATTTCCTCCATGTGCCAAGAAATGACAATGAGCAAGCCAATGCTTTGGCACGGATTGGCTCTACCCGGCAAGCAATACCAGCCGGCGTCGCCCTGTAGCGCCTCCTCAAGTCATCTCCAGAATCAGACTCCATCTTCGTACTGGCTCCTCCTGAAGCAGTCGGATCCGACTTGAGGACCCCAGCAGCCGGCGCGGGGAATTTGGCAGGCGATCCAGGGACTGCAGCAGTCCCACCCGGCCCGGGGACTGCAGCAGTCGGCCCAGGGACTTCATCGACTCAGCAAGCGGCAGCCGACTCCAAGCCGCCGCCTTCCGGCCCAACCGCCCTTGTGCAAGTAGCAGTCCTGACAGTCGAAGAAATTGCAGCACCTTCCTGGGCTCAGCCCATCCTCAACTTTCTGGTGAACAAAGAGCTGCCGACCGATGAGATCTCGGCCCGACAAGTGCAACGTCGGGCAGCAGCATACACCATCGTCAATAGAGAACTTGTGAGGCGCAGTGTCACTGGCCTCTACCAGCGCTGCGTAGAGCTAGGGCAAGGCCAAGCAATCCTCAAAGATATCCATCAAGGCGAGTGTGGTCACCATGAGGCTTCAAGGGCACTCGTGGCCAAAGCTTTCCGCGATGGTTTTTTCTGGCCGACTGCTCTAGAAGACGCCAAAGACATGGTCCAGAAATGCAAAGGGTGCCAGAAGTTCCGCTCCAAGCCACATCATCTGGCTTCTGCACTCAAGACTATCCCCATTGCCTGGCCCTTCGCTGTCTGGCGGCTGGACATGATGGGACCATTCAAAACAGCCCGTGGTGGCATGACTCATCTGCTTGTCGCGGTGGATAAGTTCACCAAGTGGATAGAAGCAAAACCAATCAAGAAGTTGAATGGTCCGACTGTTGTGACTTTCATCTCCGACATCACCATCCGGTATGGCATACCACACAGCATCATCACCGACAACGGCACAAACTTTGGCAAATGCGCCTTGGCCTGTTTCTGCGCGACGCAGGGCATCCGACTGGACTTAGCGTCCGTTGCCCGTCCGCAGTCAAACGGACAGGTGGAGCGAGCAAACGGCCTCATTTTGTCCGGCATCAAGCCCCGACTGGTCGAGCCTCTGGAGCGGTCGGCCGGCTGTTGGCTCGACGAGCTGCCGGCCGTCCTCTGGAGTCTGCGCACAACTCCGAACAAGTCAACCGGCTTCACGCCTTTCTTCCTCGTCTACGGTGCCGAAGCCGTCATCCCGACGGACATAGAATTCGACTCCCCTTGAGTCACCATGTACACCGAAGAGGAGGCCAAAGAAGCGCGTGAAGACGCCGTGGATCTGCTGGAAGAGGGCCGGCTGTTGGCACTCAGCCGGTCCACCATCTACCAGCAGAGCCTGCGCCGATACTACAATCGGAAGGTCAAGCCAAGATCCTTCCAAGAGGGAGACCTTGTGCTCCGGCTGATCCAGCGAACAGCCGGCCAGCACAAGCTCTCGGCACCTTGGGAAGGCCCCTTCATCATCAGCAAGGTGTTGGGCAATGACTCCTACTACCTGATCGATGCCCAGAAGCCTCGAGCACGCAAAAGAGACGACTCCGGCAAGGAGACGGAGCGGCCATGGAATGCGAACCTCCTCGGAAGGTTTTACAGTTGATGCAGTATGTACCACGCCAACTTTTGTATTAAGTACGAAGACTCCGGGTCCCCCGAGAAGAGCTCGGGGACTGCCCTCTTTTATCTATATGATAAGTATTATGCCTATCAATGTGTTATTTCATTAGTCCGCCTGGCACCGGGTTCGACCAGTCGACCCGGGGACTCGCTGCCTTGTACTATGTAATGCTTCCTGCAGCCGGACAAGTAATGTGTTGGCACTTAAGCCCTCTCCTACCGGAAGCCACAGCTCACAGAGTGACTGTCTGGCGGGCAGGAGTTAAGGCAGAAAGGGTGTCCACATGAAAAAAGGCTAAGGACCCAAAGCATGCACATAGTTCAAGCCGGCTTCCCGCGTCGCCGACCGGCTGCTGAGCAGCCAGCCGGCCGGCTTCTACTTAACTTGCTAAAAACTCTAATCGGCTAAGTACTTACCCTCCCAAAGTGGCCAAGTACTGGACCCAACCGCAGTCCGCAGAGCGGCTGTTTGGCTGGCCAGACGGCAGCCCAGGGAGGGCGGCAAAGGAAAAAAGCCAATGAGCAGAAAGCAAGGGAAGATAGAACTCGACAAAAATATTTACATATCAAAAGGCCCTTGGCCAACATTCAACTGAAGTTTGAAATAAACCCCGCGGGTGGAATTGTGCAAAGTTAAGAAAGTTTGCCGAGACTGATAAGCAGGTAAAAACAAAAGGTAAATTGGCAGCCTAGGGAGCAGCAGACGGGTTCGGCGGAACGGTGGAGTCGGTGGTGCCAGTTGGTGGAGTGGCCGACTGGTCGGTCTTCGCTTGGTCGCCTTTAGCAGCAGCCGGCTCGCTCGGGCGTGACTCGTTGCTGGAGGTGCGGTCGAGCTGAGGCTGGCCATCCGCTCCAACCTCTGGCTCCTCCTCTTCACTTTCCTCGTCCTCCCCGCCTTCTCCCTCGTCGCTGGAGTCGATCACTTCGGCCGAGTCCTCGCCATCCTCTGGGTTTAGCCCGAACCACTCCTGCGATGCCTCAGTGCCGTTCTCAGCTAGCTCAGGAACGAAGACGCTGGTGCTGGTGTACTCGGCGATCGCCGCAGCCTGCTGGACAAGTTCGGGCTCCACCGCCACCAGCTCCTCTTGGGCTTCCAGTCAAAGTGTGGCCCAATGGGCTAGATTTAGCCCAGGGTACCACGCCTTGACAAACTCCAAGGCCCGGTGTGCTCCAGCCCGGGCCGAGGAACCCTTTCAGGCCTCAAGACGGCCGGCCGCCACCTCCAGCCAGTCGGCAGTCCGACTGGGTGTACGTGGAGCCGGCATGTCTGGCCATAGGGCGGCGATCGCCTGGGCACCGACACGCTGAAGACGGCGTAGCATCTGATGAGCCGGCCAAAGACGGGCCTGGATGTTGAGAAGTTGTTCGCTAAGGGTCCGGGGGGCGTCGGCAGCGATCTCCGCACCTTCCGCCCTCCACCCTTCGCGATCGGCCTCGATGGCCTGATTGGCAGCGCCGGAGTGACCCGGGAAGAAGTCTACCCAAACAGAAAGCAAAAAAGCCAATATTAGAGACAAGAAGCCGGCTTGATCAGAAGCCGGCGGCTCGAAGAAAGACTAAAGAAGGAAGCTTACCGTCAACCATGTCTTCAATCTCGCCAAAGCCGGCAGTCAGCAACGCCTCCTTATCGGTCTAGGCGGAGCGTTCGGTCTCGAACTCAGCAAGGAGAGCGGCCTCCTTTTCCTCCGCATCCTTCTGGGCTTTCTTGAGAAGCTCCGCCTCCTCCGCCAGTTGCGTGGTCAGCCGGTCACGCTCCTCGGCCAGCTTGCTACAGTCTCCCTCCTTGGCACGCATCGCAGTGTTGGCTTCACCCAGCTGCTGCTGCAGGGAGCGTTGGCCTCTACAAGAAGAAAGAAAGAGAAAGGCGTCAGCAGCCAATAGAGAAGAAGTACAGTCGCCGGGAAGATCCGGCCTGATTGTTTAGCAGTCGGCCCGAATCTCGGGGACTACAGCCCGCGGGTGCGCTAGCGCGCCCCCGCGGAGAAAGAACTTATCAATGTCAAGAAAGAAGAAGAACAGTTGCCGGGAAGATCCAGCCCGACTGCTCAGCAGTCGGCCCGAATCTCGGGGACTATAGCCCGCGGGTGCGCTAGCGCGCCCCCGCAGAAAAAGAAAACAAAGACTTACTACAGCTTTCCGACAAGTCGGCGGTCCGTTGATTCAGCTCCTGGACTTTGGAGTTGAAGGCAGCTGCGCGGAGGTTATGATAACCCTGCAGTGAAGATATCAGACAATGTTAGTACTCGGAGCTTGCCAATTAAAGTTCCGAGCCGCCTTCTCAGTAGCCGGCCCGAAACTCGGGGACTACACCTAGTGGGTGCGCTGGCGCGCCCCCACAAAGAAATACAACAATTAAAGATGAAGAAGCATACTCGGACGGCGGCTCGCTACTCCAGGAACGCTTGGTTGCACCGCTTCAGGGTGTTGGCCTCGGCCCGGAGTTTGCCTTGGACGTCCGGGATCGCCTGATTCAAAGGGCCCATCCTGCCTCCCAGCACGCAATCAGCGGGCGCGGCGCTGGTCGCCTCGGCGCCCGGGATCGAAGAGCTCGCGGCTGCGGCCTCCAGCGGGCATGGCGCCGAAGCCGCCTTTGCAAACCGGCGGCGTGATGGCGTGAGGACCTCGGGAGTTGGGCCCGTCACCATCTCGTCTCCGGCTGGCGGCACCGGCGGGTCCGCCGGCTGCTTGTCTCGCGCCCCTCCAGATGGTGGTGGCGGAGGCACGGCCACGTCCGGCATGACGGCATCGCCGCCGTCCCTCTCCATGATCGGGCGCCACAAACTCTTGTGGCGGCGGCGCGGAGTTTAAGGGGACGACGAATAATGCCGACTGACGGCGCGCGACTTATTTTGCCTGCTCCTTCGCCTTGGCAGCGGCCTCGGGCTCCGCCAGCTTCTTCAATGCGGCGGCCTCCGCCTTGTCTGCCTCCGCCTTCTCCAGGAGGGCGGCTTCCTGCTCCTCGCGCACCTCCCGCGCGTCTCGCTCTTGCGCCTCCCGGAGCTCGGCGGCCGGATCGATTCGCCGGGTGGTGGTGGAGGTCTCCGCCGACCCAACGATGGAGGCAGCGGCCGACTTCTCAAGAGAGAGCGGGGCCCTAAGTCAAGAAAGACGAAGATGGGAAACTCAAAAAGAATCAACAAGAAAGAAAAACACAAGGAAAAGATACTAACGCAAACACCATGGGAGGCGCCTTCGGGAGCTTCTGAAATTTGGCCGCCTTCGCGGCGGTCGGGTTCTTGGCCTTCTTCAGCGCGCTACCGAACAAGGTGGCGCCCTGTTTACGCTTTCGCGTGCCGCCTCGAGCAGTCGGTTCGGCGGAGGGGCCCGCGTCCGCCCTGCCGGCGCCTTGTGCAGGGCGCGGCTCGTCCTCCTCATCGTCATCGTCAGGCCAAGTCTCGATGCCACCTTCTTCGGAGCTGCCGGCCCCGTAGACGCCGCCTGTGGCGTCGTCCTCCAAGGCGACCGCCCCCAGGTCGGGGTCATCCACGTCGCACACAGCTCGGTCCGGAGCATAGGGGCCACCCGCCCCCACGATGGCGGCTGTCGCCTCCGACATATAGATCTGTTTCAAAGGGCAAGAGGCCGACTGGTCAAGACCACAAGACGGAATCAAGCCGAAGTATTGAAGAAGGGAAAGGTTGAAGAACTTACGGCTGGTGGCGGGTCCACGCGGTTGTATGGCTGCTTGCCGAACCGCCAGGGCATCTCCAGCTTGAGGTCGGAGATCTCGTTCACCCGATTCGCCACCTCAGCAGCTGGCATCTCCTTGGTACTCGGCCGGCATGGGTCGCGGTGCCCGCTCATCTGGCTGATCAAGTGAGGCCGGCCTTGGAGCGGAAGAACCCGGCGCGCGACGAAGGCAACCAGCAAGTCGGACGCCTTTAGGCCTTCGGCCTCGGTCAGCACCCGGAGTCGGTTGATGGCGGCAGCGCCGTCTGCTGACACCGGCTTTGGCTTGTAGCCCCAGTTGGCCCGAGGCTCAGCCGGAGGGCCGGCTTCATAGGCCGGCAGGTTGATGAAGTCGACCGCCGGGTCGACGTTCTCCACGTATTAGTAAGATTGCTGCCACATCTTGACCGACTGTGGCAGCTTGATGGAGGGGAAGGCGTTCCTGGGAGACGGACAGCGCACCGCGATGAAGGCGCCGCACTGGGCTGCCACCTCCCGGACGGAGGTGCCCAGCTTGGTGTAGAAGAACGCTCCCCAAAACTCGATGGCGGGGAGGATGCCCAGGTAGCCTTCGCACATCGTGGCGAAGGCGGATAGAAGCATCACGGTGTTGGGCGTGATGTGATGAGGTTGGAGATGGTAGAACTCGAGGAACGAGTGGAGAAAGCCGCTCGCCGGCAGGCCAAAGCCGCGGATGAAGTGCAAGCGGAAGACGACCCGCTCGCCCTCCGCCGGTGCCGGCGAGATCTCCCCCGTAGGAGGTACATGCGCCTTCACGTAGCCTGCGCCGGGAAGGCGCCGCGTGTCGCGAAGGAAGGCGATGTGGTCTTCATTGACGTTCAACCCGTCCCAGTCTCCTCCCTGCTCGTGCACCATGGAAAGCTCGGCGAGGCAAATGGCGCAGCGGGGGAGCAAGGGATCGGAGCAGGGCCAAGAAATCTCAGGGCGGAAGAGCTCGACGGAAAACGAGCAGCGGCGGCACTCCGGCGAAGCTCTGGGGTGCTGTGGCGAGGGGAGGAGGAAGGAGGCAAGAATGGGGCAAGGGGGCGCGCGTGCTCCGCTGCTCTCCCTCCTCCCCCTACTGATAGCCAGATGGGCTATGAAGCCGAGGGGGCGAGGCGTGGGATCGTGGGATTAACTGCGCCCACGACCCCACGTCCCCATGTTTACCGCGCGAGTTACTGCGCGTGCGCGCAGTAACTCCGCGAGGAAGCTCAATGGCCCGCCTCGGCCGCAGCGCACCCGCTCGCGTGCCGAGGCCTGGTAATGGTGGGCCCAACCTGCTGTCGCGTCCCATCGCGCGCGTGGGCTGGCAGGCTGGCCCGGCTGCTTGACACCACGTGGGCGGCGGGCCTGGAAGCTTAGCTAGCACGCCACCCAGTTTCCGCCGCTGCGTTCGAAGTTTCAGACAAATCCGACTGAGCGTGGCCGACTCCCACCAGGCGGCTTGCCAGGAGTCGGATGAAGCTTCCATCCAGAGCACCCGGAGGAGGAAACTGTTGAGGCTCCTCGGCTCCTCAGCCACGGCGCCTCACCAGCTTCGGGGACTACTGTCGGAGTAATGTGCCACGGGTAGCCTAACCCGAGTCCCTGAACCTTTCAAGACATCAGGGCTGGCCGCGCCCCTCAAGACATCGAGATAAAGCGCCGCCTTCTGGAGGCCGGCTGGCCAGAAGGCGGCTAAGCTCCAGAAGGCGGCACCAAGACGGGCCGACTCCCTGCAGGCGGCCTCCAGAGAGGCCGGCTTCTAGCAGGCGGCCCACAGCGCCCTCAGAGTCTGGGCCCCCATTAAGAAGACAAGACAGGATGAGGCTATAGTGTAGCCCATCACCCCCATATCCGGGCAGGGCGTGGCCACAGTGCTTCAGAGATCTTCGCCCGGCGCGGCACTGTTGCCACTCCGCCCCTGACGTCTCAGCTGGCAGGCGGAGCCCTGTTCCCACGACGGCCTGTCGGCACGGCCTGCAGGCTGCGGGCCCTACCAGACAGCGAGGGCCCGGAAGACGGCGGAAGCCAGACCAGCCGGACCTGAGGGAGGCCGGCTTCCCGCAGGCGGCCTGTTCCTCCCTCGGAGCCCGTGCACCATTAACCAGATGAGACACGGTGTGGCTACACTTTTTCCCACCAGGCGGCGGGACTGTAGCCACGCTCCCCTGACCAAGCCTGCGTCATTAGCATCACGGCTATAGTAATCAGCCGCCGGCAAGACCCGCGAGCGGCGGAGGCGGCCTGTCGGCTCCGTACCAGACCAGTCGGCGGGGCCCACCAGGCGGCGGGCCCAGCAGCCAGCGGAGAAGCCGGCGACCAGAGACACTGACAGCCGGGTCTTACAGCCGGCCAGATTACCATTGTACCCCTGGGGGTAGGCCTATATAAATCTCCCAAGGCGCCCATGCAAAGGGTTCCCAACCTGCTAGAACTAGACTCATACCCAGAGGAAGGAGAGAGCGTGCCTGCCTTCTACTACCTCTAGCATACAGCTCGAGGAGCACCATTGTACTCAGTAGTGCCTTAGTGATCATGCGGAGACCCCGTAGAGCGGGACTATGGGTGTTATCTCCTAGGAGAGCCCCGAACCTGGGTAAAGTGCGCCGGCGTTCGTGTCTACGCCTCATCCCGCTTTCAGGCACCGGCGACGTTCTACTCGCTCCCACCATGATAAGCCATCCATTGGCATATGTCGCACCCAACCCCCGACAGGCCGGCATTGGAGATGCCCTAGGGAAGTTATTTCTCACCAACGCCATGTTTTGTATTGAAATAAGCGGAAAAAATTTGCAGGATAAGCTGACTAGTTACTCCAAAATCGAGAAACAAATGGAAGTAATATCACAAACCCGACGGAGATGCATTTAAGTAACAATCATCTTTGACAGAGAGCTGCTATACACACGATAAAATAGCACCCGACTGTTGAACGATCCTATGTGGCAGCGGTATACCGAGCGTGTAAGCACGAGCTTTGGACGGGAAGGAACTGTCATTCGCAGATAGGGCAGAATCTATTGTCTGTCAAGCAATTTCGTCTTTGAAAAGAAAAGTTAGCAATCTTCGGCTGGGTTAGCTTTGCCTAAGTTCTGTGTGTATTTGTCGAACCATTTTACAGTTCGTCATAGTCAAAATCTATATATTCCTAACACCACCACCAGTGAGATTATGATTCAAGTTAGGGGTTCTAGTTGGTACTTGGCCAGTGTAGGGTTCTTTGTGCTCCTAGATATCGAGAGCTGGTGTAGGTGCAATATATTAGTACCGGTGGAAGGTTGGGAAAGGGGCCTAATGGATATGTTGAAAGTTAAAGCTCATGAATCTGTATGCTTTGCCTACCAGGAACAAGGAGGAACGATGAGGGAGTGGAGATATGGACAACAGAGGAAGAGAGAGAGGTGGCGCTAGAAGATGTACTTCGTTGCTACCAACAAGCCAACGATTGGAGAATGAAGTCTAATTTAAACTTTGAAATTGTAGACCTCGTCGGAAATTAACGCTCACCATTACTCCTCAGTCCTCACCTACGTACCAGGTGGAGATGAGAGAGGGCGAGGGTGAGGGCGACGGGGTGGCAACCTTGCCGCCGCCGCCGGAACCACAGCCCGGGCATCATTCCTTGCCCTCCGATCCGGGGATCACGGTGCCGGCATCACGGGGGCTCTCATCGCCGTCGGGGATTGCGCGGATCCAGCGTGACGACGTCGTTTCTGCGCATGAGGAGGCAGATCGGGATCGGGACCGTGACCGGTCCTCGGGCTTTCTCCATCCGGCGAGATGGCGTGTCAGATTTGAGGATACTCGGACACCCGGCCATCGGCGCGAGGGTCTGCTGTATTCTTATTCACTGTTGAGGTGGACGATGGTGACTGATCTCGAGGGAGACATCCTCGCCGGCCGGCACCTGGATGATGGTGAGCAACTGGTCGAAGGTACGCGACTCACGGTTGATGTTTTCGTACTGTGGATTATTCATTGTGTGCAGGATTCGTCGAGTGCGGAGGAGACGATTGAGATCGTGGATCTCACTTCGGAGGCGACCAGAGTGGCGACTCCAGAGGCGACCGAAGCGGCGATTGCGGGGGCGCCGCCTTCGTCTACTGCGGTTCGTGCGCGCGTCGGAGGAAGGTTCTGGGCGCTGGCCGGATCGGATGAAGACGATGCAGATGGTGACGGAGATGATCCGGCGGCCTCACCGCCATCGCCGACGCCGTTGGATCTAATATGCGAGTTCTTCCATTCCGGCTATGACGAAGACGAGGTAGCCACGACGGTCGACAAGATCTTGCCGGTGGACGATCCGGCTAGGATTAGACTTCACGCGGGCGAGAGGAAGGAGATGGTCCGTCGCGTTGTTCATCGAAGAACGGCGGCGACGGCGATCAGGCCATGGAACGCCCCCCTACCTAAGCTACGTCTGCCGAACCTTACACTTTTCGATTTAATTTGTCCGGACTCGTGGATCACGGTTAAGAAGAGGAGGCAGGTGCGCCGGAAGTTGGCCGAACTACGGCTGGCGGCGGCCGCGGCGCCCGTGCCGTCGATCCCGGGGATCGGGCTCAGGGCGGCTCGGGAGGTCCGTTTGAATTTGCTCTTGGGCCGTGATGGGCCGCATCTAACAGATACTAGGCCGCAACTGGCTGGGCCGGAGATAGCTGGGTATGAGGCCTAGGCTATTCCGAAACCCACCAAGTCTGCGTGCATTGATACATGCAGAGGTGTGATCGATCTCAGTCCTTCGTACGTGATTGCGCCGATAGCTAGGGTTCACCGGAACGGGACACCGGGGTTCCCTTCTTGCGGCTCTGGACGTGTGCGACGGATCCGTCCCCTTGTTGCTATGGCGGGCCGAGGGGCGGGGCTGCCTCCTGCGAAGAAGCCCCCGTTGGTGGCCACAGGTGGCCGCGTCGGGGATCGCCGCCGCCGTCCGCGGGCGCTGGGCGTGGCGCCACCGCGCATGCTGCAGCTGTGGGACGGGGGGTGCCTACACTGGGTCTCGGCCTCCGACGCCCGCTGTGGGTCGGGGCGAGACGCCTCGTGGTGCCCAGCCTTCGACGGCTAGGCCGCCTGTGGTAGCGGAGGGTCGGGGTGGGCCTGTGGGACCCCGGTCGACAGGGCCGACCACGGCGGTGCCTGCTGCTGCAGGGCGGGGCGGAGCAAACAGTCTGAGGCCATCTGTGGTCAACCAGGTTGCCTCCACCGGAACTCAGCCACGTGCGGCGCCGCCGCCTCACTACGTCGCGAGGCCGGTGCTAAAACGGTCTGGCCAAACGCTGATGCATCAGAACACGGTTGTTGGAGTGAACCACCCCGGGGACAGTGTGGGGACGATGGTTACGATGCATATGGGGATGGCCAACACCGTGGTTCGTCATCCACGGGAGGTGGTCGCGGATATGCTTGGCAGAGTGATGGTTCTACTGAGAGACCTTTTCTCAGCCCTCCGGGTGGTTTTGTTGAGGGAGCATCTGGCCCTGAATACCGGAAGCGAGGTGGTTACCTGGGTCCCCGTGGTGGTCGTGGTGGTGGTCGTGGTCGGTACCGTAACAGGCAACCCCCACCACCTGCTGTTGTTGACCAGACGACCTCTGTTGTGGCAGTTGATCCCGCTCAGACGACAGACTTGCCTAGCCAGGCGATGGAGGTCGTGACGGCGCTGGCCAACGTTGAGGTACCTGGGACTGTGGCTACAGCCGAGACGGGCGACAGGGCAGACTCGGAGAGAGCGTCCAAGTGGGCGCGTAAGAAGGAGAAAATGTTATGCTATCGATGTGGTGAGAAGGGTCACTTCATTGCTGAGTGCGTGGCGGAGCTTTGCGATTCATGCGGTAAGCCAGCACATGTTACGGGGGATTGCCCGCTGTTGCGTGATCAGGCTCCGGCTCTTACAATGTATGGAGTATATTGTGCTGAGTTGATGTTCTTTGAGTCCCCGGCTGCGAGCGAGATTCCGGTGGTGACTCAGAGTTTGACTACTGGGGTTGTGAAAGTTACCCAGGGAGAGGTTTCTGAGGCTCAGATTGTGCAGAGGCTTCAGGAACTTGCTCCAGGTGACTTCCAGTGGGAGCTTGTCAGTATTGAGGCCAATATGTTCAAGGTTGACTTCCCAACTGTGGATGATTTGCATAGATTGCTGAGCTTTGGGCTGTGCAGAGTACCTGGCACTAAATGCATTCTGGAATTCCACGAGTGGAAGAAGGTCGAGCCACAGGGCAAGCCCTTTACTCAGGTTTGGTTACGATTTTCCGGGGCTCCATCTGACCTGATGCAGGATGCTCGGGTTGTGGCTAGTTTGGGTATTATAGTTGGAAAAACTGAGAGAGTGGATATGGCCTTTATCCGCGCCCACGGGGTAGCCCGACCGCTGGTGAGTGTTTTGGACATGGAGTTCGTCCGTGATGTGGTCAACTGGACTTATAGGGGAGAGGTTTTCAATCTCGAGATTGAGTTTGAGGATGCAGATCTGTTTGCTGAGGCGATCAATGGGACTGATGTGGACATGCACGAGGGTGATGACAACACGGGTGCCAAGGAGTCGCCGGCTGATGATACTGGACGAGAGGTGTCCAACGGATCGGGCCCCGTTGCTCAGACGCACGGAGACGGGCCCGGGGACGGGACGACACCATCTTCCTCGGTGCCTATGAGTTCTCTGAGGTTTGGGTCGTTTGAGCTAGGCTCTACCCCTCCCAGACTCTGGAGCGACCGGGTGGAGGCCGATGATGTGTTTGAGCGCACGCTTCTTGCTTTGGAGTTTGATGCTGCTGATAGTCCCATGATCGGAGGCTTGGTCAGGAGTTTCTCGGAGACGACCTCGGATGGGGGAGGAGAGGTGAAGCCTGAGGTGACTTCTCTCTCTCCCACTATCCCCACAGTTTCGATCCGGGAGACGACGTCTACTGTGGAGGCTGCTCCTAGGGGAGGGAGTCCAGGGCAGGTGGCCTCGACTTCCTCTCCGCCTATCCTGGCGCCGGAGATGCCGACGACGGCCGGGCGTGGGGGAGGTGGGTCGGGGTAGGTGGCCTCAGTGCCCTCTTCCCCTGTGGCGGCTAGAGTGGCCGCCTCTCCTGTGGCGCTGGGAGATGGTCCGGGGCAGGTGGCCTCGACCCCCCCTTCCCCTGCGGCGGTTAGGGAGGCCGTTTCTCCTCCGGCACCGGTGACATCCTCTAGCCAGAGGGTTGGGGCGGGAGGACTGCTCGGGCAGGCGGCTCCAGCGATCCCCTCTCCCGGCACACCGGCGGCCCAGGGCCTCGATTTGGGGCGCTCTTCAGTGGGGCCTGGGAACCCACCGCCGCTTCCTCCGGTAACTCTGGTTGACCCTTCGAGGGATACGACGAGAGGGGTTACTCGGGAGGAGGTCATAGCCTTTGGTGGGATCCCGAACACGGTCTCTGCGGGGCGACGGATGAGTTGTCGGCTCCAGGAGCACCCGGAGGTTGATGACATGCAGCAGAGGTGCGCCATGAGGGCGGCCAAGCTTCGTGACATTGAGGTCACTACTGGTATGTCGGTCAACGTTTCTAATTCTATCTTGCATTTTTCTAATGATTAGATTATTAATAATGCACACCAATTAGGAGTTTCACTAGGGAGTAATGATAGTGAAATCTCTAACTCGGTTAATGATCTCCTGGATTTGGAAGCGGAGCGCGCTTTAGAAACGATTCGAAACTTAGCAGCGGTAAAACCCATGAATGATGCAGATATTGATGCGTTGGGGGTCAGAGTGCTTGGTAATTTTTGTGCGGATCTTGCACCATCCATTCCTGAGTTTGAGGAAGAGGATGCCACTTTAGAGGATGTTGTAGTTCAACCCACCGAGCCCGGTTATGAGGACCGGATAGAGGACCAAAGCAAACCCAAACGCAAGTGGAAGCGGAAGATTTATCCTGCTTCAGCGGTACGTAGGAGTGCTAGGATCTGTACTATCAAAAAATTTCATGATGAAATATGAAAGGAATCTTTTGGAATAGCAGAGGTCTAAAAGACTTGGCTAAAAGAAGGTTTCTTGCAGATGCGTCTATTGAGCATAGATTGGATTTTATTGCTCTCTCGGAAACTGGTAGAGATAACTTTGCGCCCCAGTTTCTCAATACTTTATCGGGCGGTGTCGATTTCGATTGGCACTGCCTGCCTCCGCGAGGAAGATCGGGTGGGATCTTACTTGGAGTGCGATGCGATTTGCTGGAAGTCCGAAGTGTAGTGATGGGTGACTTCGGGTTAAGTTTCGGGTCAAGTCCAAAGCTGATGGGTTTAACTGGGCTCTGGTGGCGGTTTATGGTGTTGCGCAGCCCGAGCTTAAACCAGAGTTTTTGGCGGATCTTGTTCGAATCTGCGGATCCGACCATCTCCCAATTTTGGTTGGGGGTGACTTCAATATCATTAGGAGGAGAGAGGAAAATAATAATGATAATTTTGACGGCAGATGGTCATTTATGTTTAATACCATTATTGAAAGTTTGGATCAGATAGATAGGGCTTTCCGGTAGAAAATTTACTTGGGCTAATGCTTTGCCAAACCCGACGTTTGAGAAGCTGGATCGAGTCCTCACCAGCGTCGAGTGGGAACAGAAATTCCCTTTGGTAATGGTCCAGGCTCTCTCGCGCGGAATTTCTGATCACACACCTTTATTCGTGGACTCAGGTGAGCCAAACCACGTGGGAAACAAAAACTCCTTTTCATTCGAGCTGGCATGGTTTGAGCGTGAAGGCTTCTTGGATCTGATTGCCAGGGAATGGGCTAAGGATGCAGGAGGTAGGACTTCTGTTGAGCGCTGGCAGAATAAGATCAGGCATTTGAGAAGTTTCCTACGTGGGTGGGCTAAGCACCTTAGTGGGATTTATAAGGTTAAAAAGGAAAGGCTCCTTTCACTTATTCAGTCCCTAGATTTAAAAGCCAAATCCATGATTTTGCAAGCAACAGAGCTTCATGATAAACTAGAAGCGGAGATGAGGTTGAAAGAACTTCTCCCTGAGGAGGAATTAAAGTGCGCGCTGTGGGCTAAGGTCCGCAAAGTTGTCTAGGGGGACGCGAACACTCAATTCCTTAAATTGATTGCTAATGGCAAGCACAGAAAGAAGAGAATCTTTCAGCTTGAACAAGATGAAGGAACTATTTTAGGACATGATAACCTAAAACTATACATAACCGAGTACTATAAGCAGTTATTTGGGACTCCGGAGGATAGTTGTGTGTCCCTGGATGAGTCCAGGATTGAGGATGTGCCTCAACTAGCTGCTTATGATAATGATATTTTCATCGCCCCATTCTCGGAGAAAGAGGTGTTTGAATCTATTGCACAGATGAAAAACAATAAGGCTCCAGGGCCGGAAGGATTTCCGGTGGAGTTCTATAAAAAGTGTTGGCATATTATTAAGGGGGATTTGTTACCAATGTTCCATGATCAATTTTCTAGACAGCTTCAGCTATTTCACTTAAATTTTGGAACAATAACACTGCTTCCTAAGAAAACGGATGCTGTGAGAATTGAGCAGTTCAGGCCGATCTGCCTTCTCAATATTAGTTTCAAAATTTTCACCAAGGTTGGGACCAATTGGCTCACACAGATTACGCATTCTGTGGTGCAGCATTCCCAAACTGCTTTCATGCCGGACAGAAACATCATAGAAGGGGTGGTGGTCCTTCATGAAACGCTCCATGAAATTCACTTGAAAAAATTAGATGGAGTTGTTTTTAAGGTGGATTTCGAGAAAGCGTACGATAAAGTCAAATGGCCATTCCTTCAACAGGCATTGCGTATGAAAGTTTTGATGAAGCCTGGCGCCGCCAGGCAGAATCGTTTACGCAAAAAGGGAGTGTTGGACTTAAAGTGAATGACAACATAGGTCATTATTTCCAGACACATAAGGGCCTGAGACAAGGGGATCCGATGTCCCCTAAATGTTCAACATTGTCACTACTAGGAAAAGGCCGACTAATGGCGCACCTAATTTGGCCATTAATGGCGCATTAGTGGTGTGCCATTAGTAGCACGCCAATAGTATATTTTACTAATGGCGCACCACTGGTGCGCCATTAGTATCTGGTATACTAATGGCGCACCCCAGATGCGCCATTAGTATATACAACAGTGCGCCATTAGTATGCCTCCCAGGGTGCCATCCATTCCCAGGTGCTTTGGCATACTAATGGCGCATAGCAACGGGATGCGCCATTAGTAACTTCGGCATACTAATGGCGCACTGTTTAGTGATGCGCCATTAGTATGCTCTGGCATACTAATGGCGCACTATGATGTGATGCGCCATTAGTATGAATATTAGGTTTTTTTATTTTTTTATTTTCTGTTTTTTGCACAGGTTACAAAATGTATAATTGGACAAAATATAGACAGCACACATCAACAACAGATTCATCGAATACAATAGAAGATTATACAATTCATCATTTTAGTCTCCGAATACAATTCATCATATTAGTCTCCGAATTGAAAAGACCGAACAAAGATAGAACATTATATTACAAGTCTCAAGACCGCGAGTTTGTCTTCACATTACAAGTCGATATCGATCATCTAAACTACCATCACATAGAAGAGAGCTGCGGTCATCACGATGAGCATCATCACGATGAAACTCGTCTTCATCCGGTTCCTCCAACGCTCCCTCCCCTCTCCCGCTAGATAGCGGTCGTATCTAGATTCGGCCTCCGCCCTAGTGGCGTACCCTTTGTAACTGTTACCGCTGTATCGGTGAACCTGTCTCCGACACTCCTCCCAGTCGTCGTAGACTCCGGGAACCTTACGCTTGTACACGACATACCACGGCATCGCTATGCAGTAGCCAAACGAAACGTTAGTACCAATTCACAGACAATACATAAGCAATATATAAGTATGCAACAGAACGATCGGAAGAGAAAAGCAAGACATTAATAGCATCGATTACATCTAAGTTGAACGACTCTCGAAACCAAAGAGACATACTACAAGTTCATTAAAGTTTAATTACAACATGAGCCAATCGATGTTTCAGAACTAGACACAGCATCACTGCTTTCGACTCGACTCAAGGGACCGGAGCGTGGATGAAGCCGCCGTCTATCGTGGGAGTCATGAAACAACGGGCGTTGTCAGCCTGCATTTGTAGGATTGTGTCGATGTCACTGTTGGACGGTTGATTTCTGAGGTAGAACTGCCCCGAGGTACGAAGGACATCTTGATGGATGATTTCCGCAAACTCCGACTGGATGCGAAAGAATTCTTGTCTGATGTCCGCGTCCTGGATTGCCCCCAAGCTTGCGGCCCAATCTTTGAGATTATTTGCTAGGAGAAGGTGATTATGGTCCCGCATGATCGCCCGCATGTGATGGATGGCGTAGTAGGCATCCTTCTGACCGCCAGGCGGCTGCTTGACGCAGCAGAACGTCGTATTGTGGGAGAACACGTGCTTGCCGTACTTACGAATAGGCCTGGTGAAGGTGCCTCCAGATTTGACGTAGCCGGGGAGAACATCATCAAGAACCTTCTTGACATTTGTGTAGTCTATGTTCGACTGACGGTCCGGGTCGAAATACGTGGCCATGGAATATTTGGGGCTTAGGAGGATGAGCGTGCAATGCGTGTCACTGCAGAAAACACAGAATGTTAAAAGAAAAACGATCGAAATCTAAGAATTCATATGTTACGGGGCGGTTGAGGGGAGGACTTACTCGGGAAAGTAAGGCACGAGGAAGTTGTCCTTATCTTGGTTTGCCAGAATGACGCCTTCGAGGTAAGAACTCGCGACTTGCCGGTCCCCAGCGCTGCCCAAGATCTTGGCACGCATGTAGAAGGGGTCGACTATCACGATGTCCGGGGTCTTGTCGCGAATGATCCGCATCTCCATACTCAGCGAAAATAGCCGAACGGAGGTGTAGTGCAGCGGATGAAGGTTCAACATAGCGTGGATGTCATCAAACCGCAGGACGATCGTACCCCCGATGGAGTTATCCACAAAGCCCTTGCCCTCTGGCACCTTGGCCGCGAAAACCGGGTATGCCACATCCTTCTCTCGGAGACGCCACTTCTCCAAAGAAAGCACACTGTCATGCAGACTCCGCATAGCACCGGTTGCAGCATCGAGCATATTCTCGGTAGCATCGGCCTACCCGCCACATGCACCCTCCTCGAGATATCCGCAGTTGAAGGTGGCCCGTCCTGAGCACGGATCGTACTCGGTGCCGGCTGGCCCGCACCCTTGTTAGTCTTTCTTTTGCGTGCCTTCTTCTTGATCTCCTGTAATGGGACCGAGTTCTGCTCACAGACCGCCTTCTTGAGTGTGTTGGGGCTGATCATATTTGGCACCTCGCCTATCTGAGGCTCGGTGAAGTCGGCAGCTGGAGGCGTCTCCTGAGAGCTGAACTGCAGATGACGCCTGTTGCAACTTGGCTTCTCCGCGGTACCAGCTAGATCGCACACGTCTTTTGTTGGGTTGGGTTCTTGAGAAGGAGGCCCCATGAAGTCGCCACCGTCCCCATGATCGGCAAAGTACTGATCGACGTTGGCAAATGTATCGTCGTCGTCGTCGTTCTGATCCTGTGCCATATGCATGTTTGGATCCAGTGGCATAGGGATGTCCGGCACCATTGCGGCGGTCTTGCCATGGGGCCGACTTGGCGCCGGCACGACTGGCGGTGTTGTCTTTGGGGTGGTGTCCCCCGCCCCCAAACGAATCTGGCTCTTCGGCCAAAGCAGGGGCCAGCTCAGGCAGGCGCTGAGGTTCATCACGTCATCATCGTCGGCCCCCATGGGTCGAATCGGAGGTAACACCTCGTCGCAGCCTGGCAGCACCCGAACCAGTTGAACCCTAAACAAGTTGGGTGGCATCTGGGTACCGTGGAACAAGGGGTTGCCCGGTTGAACGATTTTTCCCTTGGCGACATCGACCAACTCGTTGTTCACGAAGTGCAGGAGAGTGCACGGAACGTCGGCGGCGCCCTGCGAAAACATGTAGGGCATTAGGGATGCCCAGTCAAAGGCAAGGAGATGAAGTCCTCGGCCGAGAGAGGCTTAATTAGTTACCGTGATGATGGCGTCGAGCTCGGCTAATGTCGAGGCACCGCCAACGGCGGGCGTGCAGTTGACGGAGGGGCCGCTTGCTGCAGAGGTGCCGGCCGGCGTACACCCGGGTGCATTAAGCTCCCGTGCCGGCGTCGGAGACACCAATGGCCCCGCCATCGCGTTCAGCGAGTTGCTGGCCGTGAAGCTAGGAATCGGGGGCGGCCCCTGTTGGCCGCCCGCAATCCACGCACTAATCCCCTGGATGAAGGTAGGCACAATGGCGGTGATCGTCGCTCTGAGTTGTTGTTGCACTTGCTCTTGGACAATCTCTGGAATCCGCACCACCTGTGCCCTGAGTTCTTGAACCTCGCGCGCCTGGCTTTCCAAGCTGGTCTTTTTCTCCTTTCGCCCAGCAGTGTCATAGTATGACGACCATTTTGTCGACAAGCCTTTGCCGGCCACACGACCAGCTGACGTCGGCTTACTGAGCTTATCCTTGTTCTTCATTACATTCAACGCCCTATTTAGAGTGGTGTCCCAAGGGTTGCTCTTAGTCGACCCCGCGCTACTGCTTTCAGTCGCCTGCGGAAGGAATGTGAACCATTTAGAAATTTGGCTTCATTAATTAGAATGCAACCATATGGAGCTAATTACGAGGGGGTGTATTCCTTACCAGAACAAGCTCAAGCGCCCTGGTCTTCGGATCCGTGGTAAGCTCCTTTGTTTTTGGGTCCTTCTTGTACCGGGCCCTGACAAAGTTCCTGGTCTGCTTGTCACCGTATTTATCGAAGAGGGGCGGTAGGCCTTGCTCGGCACGGTCCGCCTCCTCCTTGTCCCATATAGGCTCCGCCACTCTGTAACCGCCGGGACCGAGTGTGTGTTCCCCTAAGTTCAGCTCCCGCATTTCTTTCCCCCACTTACTTGATTCGGAGTTTGCGGTGCTCGAGCAATTGATCTTGAAGTCGTTGTAGTCATCTTCGGTGATCGAAGGATTTTTCTCCTTGATCTTCTCATAACTCTCACCTTTCTCGATCATTCTCTTCACATTGCTTTTCCAAGTAGACAGGGCCTTGCTCATCTTCGTGAGGGCAGCATTGTTCACTTTATTCCCTTTGAGGCTTGTGTTTTCAAATTCAGCGGGGAACTTGTATCGTTCGTGCAGCTTCGTGAAGAGGAGGTTGCGCAAATTCCCTCGGTCAGGATGCCTCAGGTTCTCGGTGTTGATCGAGACGGTGCTCCGGAGAATGCACCCGAGCTGAAGCGAGTACCCCTTGACTATTCGTTCGGGCGCCGTTGGATTCCCGTCGGAGTCCACTTCAGTAACTTCCTCCTTGAGGGTGCGGAGCACGGTCGGGCGCCGGTCCTTCCGTTGCCTCTTCGGTTGGCTGCCATCTGTGCGTGCGCCGCCATCATCAGTGGTGGCATCCTCGGCGGCACCATCAGTGGTGGCATCCTCGGCGGCACCATCAGTGGTGGCATCAGTGGGGTCATCCTCGGCGGTACCATCAGTGGTCTCAGGATCGGTGGGGAAGGCGGCGTCCTCATACAAGTGAGGTTGTTCCTCCATCTCCTGGGACAGCATCCAGAATGGCTTGACGCTCGAACCCCCGGCCTCATCGTTGTTGGCCATGTTTCTCTCTAAATAGGAACAAAGTTTGGTCAAAAAGTTGGTTATTGTCAAGGAACAAGATCATGGTCTCATCATTTAGGGTTTGTCGACACCGAGGCATCCTAAAAGCTAAGCTTTTATCATTGAGGGTTTTTCGACGCCGAGGCACCCTAAAAGCCTAAGCTTTCATCATTTCGGTTTTTATCGACACCGAGGCACCCTAAAAGCCATGCATTAGTCACAAGTACGCCGGGGCACTTGATCCTACTTAATTAACTACTAAGATACCCCGGCCCATGCATTAGTCACAAGTACCCCATATGTCCTATTTTTAGCAAAGTCATGCTAAAATTCACGGAAAATTTCAGCATGACCTTTGCTGAAAATAGGACATATGGAGTACCCGAATTTGCCGGAACGGAAGTTAATCGACATTCCGGCAAACTCAAGGGCCTCTCGGGTGGACAAGGCAAAAAAGGCCTCCATCACAACATGGAAAATACACCAAGCAGTATCATCTCCAAGCAGTATCATCTCCAAGCAGTATCATATTTGTAATGACTGAAAATATTTACTTCAGGAAATATTTACTACTGTAGTTTCTGTTACAAACAAAAAAAAGACTGAAGTTTGTCCTAGCTATATTTCAGGATGATTTTTCAGTTGCTCATGCTTTTTACAAATTGTAGCTACTGTTTTTTATACCTAAACAAAATTGCCCTAGCTATATTTGCTACTGTTTTTATACCTAATTTTTTGCTACTGTTTTTTTAATTTGCTACTGCTTTTTTTTATTTGCTACTGTTTTTATACCTAAACAAAATTTCCCTAGCTATATTTGCTACTCTTTTTTATTTGCTACTGTTTTTATACCTAATTTTTTTGCTACTGTTTTTAAAATTTCCTAAAAGATTTCTAACTTTGCTAACTGTACTGTGCTAGATTTGCCCTAAAATCTATGCACAAAAACACAGAGAAGGCATTAGGCATTACACAAAAACACAGAGAACTGCTATAATGTACAACAGGCTTTTGGTTTCTGGAACCATTTCATGCCCAAGTGATCTGATCCTTGTACTTTTGCTACAATGATACAGTGATACAAGTAGAATATGAAGGCATTAGGCATTACAACAAAAGGAACAGAGCTGCTATATTTACAACATGCTTTGATACATACACCACCAAAGTCCAAAGAGTAACCACTTATTAGCTACCAGGAGTAAGTAACTAACTAAATACACGACCAGAGAATAACTCACTTTGCCTCTCACTTGCTTCCTTCACCTCAGAGCGATCTTCTCTTATTACTACTCCTGCACAACATTGTCATAATTTTTATTATCTTCACAACCAAGGTACTGCATTCTGTAACAACCAACTACAAAACTACAAATCAATCAAGGACATGTGGTTATTTCCTCCGCACTAAATTGGCAGGTGAGTCACAAAAGGAACCCCGCCAAGTTTCATAGCACTATCACCCAAACAAGGTACTGAGTTTCTTGGAGCAACTCATAAGCTGGTCTGTGGTGCTAGTTCATGAGGAACTATGCAAACGTGTACAGAGATACACAAGAGATTTAGTCTTATACTCCATCCAGCACTGTGTCCACATATTTGGCAATATCTGCCTAATCAAATATGTTGCTCTGCTAGTTTGCTAGTATAAGAGATTTAGTCTTATACTCCATCCAGCACTATGAACTATGCTAGTTTGCTCACTCTTACTTTTACTGCTCATATACTGTTCAAATATGTTGGTTAGAAACATGTGCTCTAAAAAAAGAAACTTATTATCTGTTCAATATGAGTAGGATTACTCAAGATTCCCCTTGTATGTAAGTAGGCGGTGTTTAATTTAAAGTTATGGTGTTCTATGCATTGCTAAAAAACTCTGTTACCGCCAAAAAAACTGTTACCTCTGCCTTTTTTATTCCATGGTTTTAGTCCAGCATGAGCATCCTAACCATTTTTACTAAGGTTTTTTCTTTTGACACACCATACACGAAGAACTATCTGGACAGGTAGTTGCTACTGACTGGCAAGCAGGCTTCTAGGTTGCTGCATGGGCGTGCAGTTGTTTTTCCGTTATGAGTGTAGCGGCATAAAAAGTAGTGAGCAAGACTGTAAATGTTCTGAAAATTAAAAGAAAAGAGTGCTATCTCAGAACTCAGCAGTTACACCCAGAGGTTATTTTTTGGCAAACAAAATTGAGAAATTTTAAGACACTACCGAGTTAATATTAGCCGTTGATCTTTTAATTTTCTGTTTTTTGCACAGGTCACTAGCTTCAGATTTTTTTCCTCAGGTATAGGTTGATGCTTTTCTTCATATTTGCCATATGAAAAAATTAGGATGCTATCATCCTATATTTTGCCATGCTAAAAGAATGTGCCATGTAGAAAATTGCCATGCTAATATTTAGATAAATACAAATAGAACAAACTCTTAGATAAAAATTTGCCATGCTATTTTACAGAACAAACAAACATTTTGCCACCTTGATACATAACTGAATTTTTGTGTAGTAGGTTCAGATCTCATTTTTTGAGCTATCACACTTTTTTTTGTTTACACAGCTACAATCTTTTGCCATGCCAAATCTTGGGACCATGGTCACATGGCAACTGTAGGATTGCTCTTAGCTAAAAACACGGCAAATGTAAAACATGGCAAAGTCTGAAATTTCCACAACATGTCAAACTTATTTCAAGTACCATGGCAAACTGAATGTTTTTATGAAAGTTGCCATGGCAGACTTTGCTATGAGTAGTTGCCATGGATAGAATCTCTACGAGTTTTTGACATGGCCAAATTCTGGAGAAAGAGGGGAAGCGGAAGAGGGGAAGCGAGGGAAGCTCACCGCGGAGGCACACGAAGGCCCGGCGGTGGATTAGGAGCAGCAGGCTGGCCGGACTTGAAGGAGAGGCGGCGGAATCCGAGGTGGAAGAAGGGCTCGGTGGCGGGTTCGCGGTGCTCCTCGGCTCGGCTCCGGTCCGGTTCGTCGACGTATCCGACGGGTGCTCCGAGGAGACGAGGAGAGCGGCGCCGAGGAGATGAGGACGACGGGGCGGCGGGGCGGCGGCGTCGGGAGAGGAGAGGGCGGCGTCGCGGCGTCGGGGCGTCGCGGCGGAGACGAGGACGACGGGGCGGCGTCGAGGCGGCGGGGCAGCAGCGTCGGGAGAGGAGAGGGGAAGGGGATCGAGGGCGAGGGAGAGAGAGGGGATAGGTTATCCAACAGGTACATCCATACTAATGGCGCACCTCACCCTGGTTCGCCATAAGTACATCCATACTAATGGCGCACCTCACCCTGGTGCGCCAGTACTTTTTTTTTATTTCTGCTCGAGCCAACAGGTTATCTTCCACCTTACCTGATCCACACCAAGTTTCCTCTACTAGCTCGACTGGTCAGCAGCCAGTTCTCACACCAGGAGGTCCTGGGTTCGATTCCCAGGCTCCACAATTTTTTTTATGCATTTAAAATGCTGTTTCATATTTATTTGTGTTTAAATATGTTCAAACTTGTTTAAATCATAACAGTAATATTTTTTATAAGACAGTAATAATTTTTTAAAAAATATCATCAAACAGTAATGCCGGTGGAGCGGGGGAGGGTGCGCGGGGTGCGGGGGGCCGGTGGACCGGGGGGTGCTCGGCGGCGAGGGGGACCCGATCTGGCGAGGTGGGATAGCTAGCGATCGAGATGGAGGGGGATCGAGATCGAGTGTCCATGAAAGCGGGGGAGGGTGCGCGGGGTGCGGGGGGCCGGTGGACCGGGGGGTGCTCGGCGGCGAGAGGGTCCGGATCTGGCGAGGTAGGATAGCTAGCGATCGAGATGTAGGGGGATCGAGATCGAGTGTCCATGAAATTTAAAAATATTCATGATAGTTCAAAAAGTGCCCATGAAATACAATCGAGAAATGAAGACTACGATTTAAATACAATCGATCTCTTAGCTAGCTATCTGTTCACAATCTTCTTGCCCTTTTTTTCGCAAATGGAGTTCTTCTGTGGAACGGACGTCCTTTAGGTAGGGTGGTCCTGCTTCTTCTTGTGGTGTATGCTGCTACTTGATCATCGTCGTCATGTCCGATTCTCGGGTCGCCGTACTTGTCGAAGTCTTGCTCATTGGCTACTCCATCCATTCCGATGATCTTCCTTTTGCCTCTCCTCACGACAACACGACTGGGCTTTGACGGGTCGGTAATGAAGAAGCATTGGTCCACTTGGGAAGCCAGTACCCATGGCTCATTTTTCGCGGTGACATTTGCGCCTGGGGTCTTGGATTTGGCTTCGGGTATAACCATGGTGGTGAAATACCCGTCTTCTTTTAGGACGCTCTTGGCCCATCTGACACGGAACATCGGGACCTTCTCTCCAGCGTAGCTCAGCTCCCAGATCTCCTCGATCCTTCCGTAGTATCTGTCCTTGTCGTTACCGGTGTAGGATTCCATCGTTACCCCGGAGTTCTGATAACCATCGCTCTTCATGTCCTTGGCCTCGGTGTAGAATGTGTAGCCGTTGATATCGTACGCCTCATAGGTCATCAGGTTGTGCTCGGCGCCCTGTGACAAGGCGAATATGAGTTGTTCTTCCGCGGAAGAATCCTCATGTAAAGGGTACGACAGAAGCTTCTGCTTGAACCAACGCGTGAAACATGAGTTGTGCTCTTTGAGTATATCTCCGTCCGTCCTCTGTTGGCCTCGGTCATTGTACGTCTTCTTAATAAAGGTTTTGTGCTCTACCACCCAAGGATCGACCACGTCTATCTGTTGTAGCGCGACTAGGTTTGCTCTTTCAAAGTCGGCGAGTCGACCCTCGAAGTCGACATGCATTTCGCGGCGACCCTCACGATGACCCCATCCAGCGAGCCTGCCGAGGTGCCTGTTGACGGGCAGACCAACGGGGTTCTCGATGCCTAGATAATTCGTGCAGTAGGAGATGCACTCTTCGGTCAGAAAGCCCCTGGCTATGCTTCCCTCTGGACGTGACATGTTGCGAACGTATCCTTTGATGACATCATTCATCCTTTCGAACGGCATCATGCTGTGCAGGAACGTCGGCCCGAGTTGGATGATATCGTCCACGATATGGACCAGCAGATGCACCATAACGTCGAAGAATGCGGGCGGGAAGTACATCTCAAGCTCGCATAGTATCACCACGATCTCTTCCTGTAGCCTTCTGAGTTGCCTCACGACAACAGACTTCCGAGAGATGACGTCGAAAAAGTTGCATAGGCCAAATAGCATTTCACGGACGTGCGCGTCCATGATCCCACGGATTGCAACTGGAAGTATCTGCGTCATCAGCACGTGACAGTCGTGAGACTTCATCCCGCTGAACTTCAGCTTCGCTAGGTCTAGGTATCTGCTTATCTTCCCCGCGTAACCGTAAGGAAGTTTTACTCCTACGAGGCAGGTGAAAAACTGCTCGGTCTCCTCCTGACTTAGAGTGAAGCACGCGGGAGGGTAGTCATTTCCGGTCTTCTTGGCCTTTTTGCCTTTGCGACGACTTTCCGTGTCCTGCTTCGCCTCATCATCATCATCATCATCATCATCATCATATATAGCGTGAAGCTCCTGCCTGATGCCCATTGATTTAGAGTCTGCCCTTGCTTTCGGCCCATCTTTGGTCCTCTCTGACATGTTGAGCAGGGTACCAAGCAGACTCTCGCACACGTTCTTCGTGATATGCATGACATCAAGGCTGTGAGGCACACGGTGGATCTTCCAGTACGGCAAGTCCCAGAAAACAGACCTCGTTTTGCATACCTTCAGCAGCGGCTCTGGCGCCTTTCGCTTCTTTCCCGGCTCTGGCGCCTTTTGCTTCTTTCCCGACAGTGGGCAGTCTTTCCAATTTTTCAACAGCTCGTCTATTTCCTCGCCGCTCCTCGTACGCGGGCGTCCTCGGGGTTTGGTTTCACCATCGAATAGATCCTGGCGTTTTCTCCACGGGTCATCGTCGCGAAGCCACCTTCGATGTCCCATGAACACGGTTTTCGAAGAACCGGGATCTCTATCTAGCTGGCGATACGTTGTGTCATCCATGCACCTGACGCATCCAGAAAATCCGTGGACCAACTGCCCTGCGAGATATCCGTAACCGAGATAGTCGTGCACCGTCGTGAGCAGCGCGGCTCTCATAGGGATATATTCTTTCTCTGCGGCGTCCCACGTATTGGCTGGCGTTTTCCACATCGTGTCTAGCTCCTCTTTCAGCAGCCCCAGATATAGATTGATGTCGTTCCCTGGTTGTTTCGGTCCTTCGATTAGCATACTCATGTGAATGTACTTCCTCTTCATGCACAACCAGGGGGGAAGGTTGTACATCCACACAAACACAGGCCAGGTGCTATGTGTGCTTCTCTGGCTGCCAAACGGATTGACTCCATCGGTGCTCGCGCCCAGCATGATGTTCCTTGGATCGTTCCCAAATTCTAGGTCTTCGAAGTTCAACGCTTGCCACTGGCTCGCATCCTTAGGGTGACTCAGCATCTTGTCTTTTTTATCTATCGCCGGATCATTTGCGTCATCTTCTCACTTCTTCTCCTCCCTATCCGCGTGCCAACGCAGGAGCTTTGCTACCTTAGGGTCTGCGAAATACCGCTGCAGACGAGGAGTGATCGGAAAGTACCACACCACTTTTCGAGGAGCTTTCTTCCTCTTCTTGTATCGAGTGACGCCGCACACCGGACATATGGTAGACTCCGCGTGCTCGTCCCGATAAATGATGCAATTGTTCATGCACACATGGTATTTCATGTGCGGTAAATCCAGAGGACACACGATTTTCTTCGCCTCCTCCAAACTGGTCGGGCACTTGTTCCCCTTGGGAAGACGTTCGTGCCAGAATGACATGTTCTCGTCGAAGCATGCGTCAGTCATTTTGTGTTTTACCTTCATCTCCAGAGCCATGAGCGTTACTTTTAGGCGGGTATCCTCGGGCCTGCATCCTTCATACAATGGAGTAACCGCGTCTAACTCAAGTTGATCCATCTTGGCTTTCTCTCAGGCGGCAGCTCTTGCGTTATCCGTCTTCTTGAGAAGCAGCTCTTGAATATGAGGGTCCTGCACCCAGCCCATCGATGGTCCAGCGTCGTCTGCTCCGCCGGCATCATCATCTTCATGATCATGCCCGTCGTCTGCTCCGGCATCTTCCTCATCATCATGTCCTGCATCTTCTACATGATGACTATGTACAGCATCACCGTCGTGATCATCTCCTGGGGATTGTTCGTCTTCTCGCCCGCCCGAGCCGTGGTGGTTGTCTTGCTGCCCTTCCTCATTTCTTGCCCGGCCCCCATGGACGACTTCGTAGTCATCTTCATCACCTTGCCACCGATAGCCATCCATGAAACCACGCAAGAGCAGGTGGTCCCGCACCTGCCAGGATTCCGGGTCCGCAATAAGGCTCTTCAGCTTGCATCTTCGACACGGACATCTTATCTCCGTCTCGTTCTTTTGAAGCATCTCGGCCTTCGCGGACCTCAAAAACCTATTCACGATGCCTTCGGTCATCATGCGGACCATGGTCGCCTGCGGGGTAGAGCAAAACGATATTTTAGAACCAAGAAAAAATTTGGCATGACTTTCCCTAAAAATAGTACCAAAAAGAATGCTTAATGCCAAAATTCTCGCCGAAACGGAAATGAATCAACATTCCGGGAAAATATTGGCAACTATCGCATTTCAAATACCGGTACACCTCCAAACACAAACACATATGCAACACCACAAACATATGCAACACCACGAACATACATAGATCTAGCTAGGCCATAAAAAGTGCATGTGCACATTGTTGTAGGGAGAACAACATAAATATAGCTTCCCCCCTTACTTACCTATCAAAACAAGGTAATTTAACCACTTAAATTGAATGAATCTATGGTGGAAATGAGGTGAAAAAGAGGAGGCACCCGAGACAAGGAGGAGGTGGAGAGAATGAAGTGGGGAGAAAGTGAGTGTGGGTAGGAGAGGTTGTCCAAAATATCTTGTTGCTGCCCACTTACTAATGGCGCACCAACACTAAATGCGCCATTAGTAATCCAGGTTACTAATGACGCACCTTCTGGTGGTGCGCCATTAGTATGTTTGGACAGGCGCATTAGTTAAAAAAAAACTTTTGATACTAATGGCGCACCCTGGGCCAGGTGCGCCATTACTAGTTACAACTAGTAATGGCGCACTGTGTCAGGATGCGCCATTAGTATGTTTGGACAGGCGCACTAGTTAAAAAAAATTATACTAATGGCGCACCCTGGGACAGGTGCGCCATTACTAGTTACAACTAGTAATGGCGCACTGTGTCTGGATGCGCCATTAGTATGTTTGGACAGGCGCACTAGGTAAAAAAAAATTTTTGATACTAATGGCGCACCCTAGGCCAGGTGCGCCGTTACTAGTTACAACTAGTAATGGCGCACTGTGTCCGGATGCGCCATTAGTATGTTTGGACAGGCGCACTAGTTTAAAAAAAAAATTGATACTAATGGCGCACCCCTGGCCAGGTGCGCCATTACTAGTTACAACTAGTAATGGCGCACTGTGTCTGGATGCGCCATTAGTATGTTTGGACAGGCGCACTAGTTAAAAAAAAAATTGATACTAATGGCGCACCCTGCGCCTGGTGCGCCATTAGTAGTTTCAACTCTAATGGCGTATCAGAAGGTGGTGCGCCATTAGTATATACTAATGGCGCACCGCTTGTCTGGTGCGCCATTAGTGTCAATCCCATCTATAGCCCTTTTTCTAGTAGTGTGTAGTTGATATGTTGGCAATTTTGATAGGAAGGGCTAAGGAGGCTGGTCAGGTGGGTGGCTTGGTACCTCATCTAGTTGATGGAGGTGTGTCTATCCTACAGTACGCCGATGATACGATCATCTTTATGGAGCATGACTTGGCCAAAGCGAGAAATATGACGCTGGTGTTATGCCTTTTTGAATAATTGACCTGGTTAAAGATTAACTTTCACAAAAGGAAATTTTTCTGCTTTGGTAGAGCCAATGACGAACAAGAGGCATATAGGCAATTGTTTGGGTGAGAATTGGGGACTTTACCTTTTACGTACTTAGGTATACCAATCCACCATCGTGAGCTAACAAACAGAGAATGGAAGTGTATCGAGAACCGCTTTGAAAAGAAACTGAGTTGCTGGAAGGGCAAGCTCATGTCATACGGAGGCCGATTAATTCTCATTAACTCGGTTCTCACGAGTATGCCTATGTTTCTTTTGTCGTTCTTCGAAGTCCCAGTTGGAGTTAGGAAAAGACTGGACTTCTATCGATCACGATTCTTCTGGCAGGGCGATGAACTAAAAAGAAAATACCGACTCGCCAAATGGGATATCATCTGTCGACCGAAACACCAAGGGGGTCTTGGTATTGAGAATCTTGAGGTCAAGAACATATGTCTTCTCAGCAAGTGGCTGTGGAAGTTATCGAGAGAGATTGATGCCACTTGGCCGCAGATCCTCCGTAGCAAGTATCTTCACTCCAAAACTTTGTCCCAGGTGACAGCAAGGTCGACTGACTCACCTTTTTGGAAAGGGCTTATGAAAGTCAAATTAACCTTGTTTAGTAGGACAAAGTTTATTATTGGTAACGGTGCTAGTACGCGATTCTGTGAGGATACTTGGCTCGGAGAGACCCCCCTGGCCATTCAATACCCGTCTCTGTATTGTATTGTTCAACTACATGAGGCGTTCGTTGCAACGGTACTCCAATCCAACCCCCTTAATATTCAGTTCAGAAGGACGCTAGTTGGCAATCGTTGGGAAGAATGGCTCCATCTAGTAAGTAGACTGATGGAGGTTCAGCTATCTCAACAGCCCAATAAATTACGTTGGAAGCTTACTAGGTCTGGAGAGTTTACAGTTAAATTAATGTATATTGATGTAATCAATTCAAGCTCGAGTCCTAGTTCCAAACATGTTTGGCTGTCAAAGTTCCTTTGAAAATCAAAGTGTTTATGTGGTTTGTCCATAAACAAGTTATATTAACCAAGGACAATTTGACAAAGCGTAATTGGACAGGACCTACTAGGTGTAGTTTCTGTGATCGGGATGAAACTGTCAAACACCTTTTTCTTGATTGCCCGTTAGCCAAAGTTCTATGGCAGACTGTCCATATTGCATTTAATATTACTCCACCAAGGTCTGTCAATACGTTATTTGGGACGTGGCTTAATGGGATAGAGTTCGAAACAGCGAGACATATTCGCGTAGGAGTCTGTGCTTTATTGTGGGCAGTCTGGAACTGCAGAAATGATTTGGTTTTTAACGAAACAACAAATTTTCATTTTTTGCAGGTTATTTTCCGAGCCACTGCGTTGATCCGTATGTGGTCGTTACTCACTCCGACGAAAGCAGGGAGCGTTTGGTTACTGGATCTATCCGCTGGGAGATGGTAGCACGGATATCTTCAACCGGTTTGGATGGCGGTCATGTAATAGGATAGGCAATTAGTTTACCTATCTCTCTTATGCCAGCCGGTTGTGGCTTTTCATGACTAGTCTGTCTTTTGGCACTTTTGGCTCTTTGCGAGCTCTCCTTTATTTTCGTTTTCAGACTTTAAGACCTTGTTGAACCTATTTTTTATTTAATAAGTTGGCCGTATGCATCGTTCTGATGCAGAGGACAGAGAGTGCCCCTTTTTGAGAAAATTAAATCACTGAAGTCTGTACCTTGTCTTCTCTGATTCCGGTCTAAATAAATCTTCATACGGTCTTAGGAGTGGATTTGATGACATGGCACGAGAAGGTCGGGATAGCTGACTTTGACCGTATTAATAATCTGCCATGTTGGCGTCTACTTGTCATATCTATCTTATTCACATCCCTCCCCCGAAAAATGCCCTTCTGTTATACTCGTCGGGCATGCCTCGGACGTCGATTCTCCCCGTACGGCCCGAGTCCGCGAATGCCGGCAACCGAGTTGACGCGAGGACGAGTAAGAGCTGCAAGAGCAGGCAGACGAGGCATGCAATGCACAAGTATCGCTGGAGGAAGCCATCGGGGAAGCAACGAGCCTACCATAGCGGGGAAGAACGCGAGCGCCCGGCAATGTTGACAGCACGAAATTGTGATAGCTCGGGTAGTTTGCATGGATTCTAGTACGATCCAGAGGTTCAGGTTCGAATACTACGGGTGCATCTTTTTTATCTAGTTGTTTCTCCAATTGATAAGTGAATCCCGCATATATATGTGCCACATAGCCCACTCGATCATCCTGACCTTTTTCAGTGCCACGTAGGAAATGCCCGTATGGATACACCTATAAGGTCAAAAATGATCCGGATTGCAAAGGATAGGGTGCAAATTTCAAGGATTTAGTGATGAGCGTTCATCTGCGTCGAGCTCTGCAACCTCAGGATTTATTTTAGATTTCACATGCACATGAGGGACATGGCCCCGTCTTTGAAAAACACCAGGTACAATTAGACGGACCGACACATGTACATCAACGCACACAATTGACACTGCGCGCATTGGAGTCTGTAGTTCTAAAGCTTTAAGATTGGCAAAGTCGGCAGTCACCACATACGCCTCACCATCGACATAAACGTTATTTCTCACGGTAAGGATATTTTTCGACTTTGCCAATCTTTAAACCCACCCACTGTAAGGATATTCTGTCATAATGAAACACACGAGGCGTTAAACCCAGTGTCTAACCTCTGCTGAGCCAATAATATAACTTCCAACGACAAGTTAATTAGGTAGGTCCTCAGGGGCTTGGTGTTTTCAGATAAAAATCGTTATCACCAAACCGGTCGCCAAACCATGCGCCCATGCATATAGCGTGCGTTCTTTTGCATACGCATAAAGCACATATCTACTCACGAGATAGATCACTTCGGGGCATTATGGATTCCGCGCAACCATGAAGCGCCGGCCCTAGGTCATACTCCCTCCGTTCCTAAATACTTGTCTTTCTAGGCATTACAATAAGTGACTACATACGGAGTAAAATGAGTAAATCTACACTCTAAAATATGTCTACATATATCCGTATGTGATATTCATTTGAAATGCCTAGAAAGACAAGTATTTAGGAACGGAGGGAGTAGTTTCTAGTAGTCGTGCTTGAATTAGTATGGGCAATGGTCACCTTTCTATGCACGAGCTGATGACTCCAGCTTAATTAGGACAGTCAGATAACCCCTGACCTCAAAATCACTAATTAAGGAGTACTCGTTGCAAAGAACACTCCATCTTTCCAGGTCACGACAAGTGGCGCACATGCAACGCGCCACTTATCGCAACCTGGGAGTTTTCCCTTTTTTCGTAGATTCGTTTATTCAAAACGTTATATCTCTTAAACCGTGCGTCCAAATCTCAAACCGTTTTCACCATTGGATTCTCGCGTCGAGATCTTCAAAACTAGATCCCATGTTGATAGGTTTTGACGAACTTTTTTTCACGAAAAAAACCGGACGAAAAAACCAAACCGGGAGCACGGTTTTTTTCCTTTCCCAAAGAGGCACGCCCGTGCCTCTCGCGAAATCACAACCGTGCCCCTCGTGGAAGCAAAACCGTGACTCTCGTGGAAAAAAACAGAAAACGCGTTTTTTCCCTTTCCGAAAGAGGCACGCCCGTGACTCTCGCGAAAGCACAACCGTGCCTCTGGCAGAAGCAAAATCGTGACTCGTGCGAAAGAAAAAAAACAGAAAACGCGAATTTTTTCCCCTTTCCGAGAGGCACGGCCGTGACTCTCGCAAAAGCACAACCGTGCCTCTCGCGGAAGCAAAACCGTGACTCTCGCAAGAAAAAAAACAGAAAACGTGTTTTGTTTTTCCCTTTCCGAGAGGCACGGCCGTGACTCTCACGAAAGCACAACCGTGCCTCTCGCGGAAGTAAAACCGTGACTCTCGCGAAAGAAAAAAAAACAGAAAACGCGTTTTTTTTCGTTTCCGAAAGGCACGGCCGTGACTCTCGCTAAAGCACAACCGTGCCTCTCGCGAAAAAAACATGACTTTTCACGAAAGAAAAAAAAGTAAACACGTTTTTTCGCGCAAAAAAAACTTTTCTTCAAATTTTTTTGGTCGAAACGCTAAGGAAGACCGGCGAAAAACCAAAACGTCGAAAATAATGGGAAAAAACTGTTTAAAAAGCCGAAAACGCGTGCGGAAAAATTAAAAAAAAAATCTGGAGCGAGCGTCCAGAGCGTGACACGTGATGATTGGCTAAGAGCGCGCCAAGTGGCGCCGATCGTTGCGAGGCTCCCGAAGGAGCACTCGTTAATTAGTTGCTCCCCCCGACCTGACCGGTCGAGCGTAGCTACACACGTCTATGACTATGTGCGTTGCCGGCTGGCAGAAAGTGGGGCAGCTAGCTAGCAGCTAACCTAATTTGTAGTATAGCTCAGGACTTTCATTTCTTGTGCATTTTCAGAGTAATTTTCTTATATGCAAGCACCAAGACAGTGGCCAAAAGTGTACAATTTTTTATTTTTTATTTTTGCAACGAGCTATAGTAATTTGCTGGCTTGAGAAGTCATTCCAAACGAAGGCTTGGAAACTACTCCAGTCTTCTGGCCCCCGCGTCGCTCCGCTCGGAGCGACACGAGAGGCGACGAAAACCCTAGCGGCCGCCCCCCTTCCCCCCCTCGCCGTCGCCCGAGGAGGCCTCCGGCGAAGCCCGCGTGGTCGCCCAGGACGGCGGCGGTGAGGATCTGGCTGCTTTGCTCTTCACGGAGGGCTTTGGGCACCAAGGCAGCGGCCTCGGGAGGCGTGGCGGCGTCGTTTTCTGCGGCGAGCGGCGTCCTGGGTGTTGTCCACCGTCTCCTTGGTCGCGAGGGCGGCGAGTGATGGCGGGCGCTGGCGCCGGTCGCAGCTGGGGCGCGGCCTCCCTATTCGCGTCTGGATCTGAAGGCCGCTTCCACTTCCCCTTAGAGCGCTCCTCCTCACCGGATCTGGTCGCCGGCGCCCTCTGGACGCCGGTCCGAGGTTGTTGGGGTTGCCTGGAGCAGCGGAACGGGACCGGGAGAAATCCCTGGCTGGTTCTCCGGCCACGGCGTTGACGACATGGGCAGGTGTCATTCTCCTCCTTGGAGGCTTCGTCGAGGTTCGTTTCCTCTCCCTCCTGCTCCATGACCCGGGTGAAAACCCTTGTCTTTTCAAGACTGGACGGCAACGGCGCAACGTGCGTCGGCACCTTCTTGAAGGTGTCGTCTTGGGCATGGTAGGAGTGTGCAGAGTGTTGTGAGATGGGTGTCGGGTTGGCTGCGTCAGCAGCGAGGGAGATGAAGCTTGGTGCTCTGTTGATGTAGCAGTGTTGCTCTGCTTTGGATTGCTCGCCGGATCCTTGCTTGCTTGCTCGCCGGTTTTGTGGCATTCTTGGGCAGGGAGGGGACAGGGCTCCTCTCTTTTTCTAGCAGCAACTTGATTTGGTGGCTCGGGCACGGAGCCTATCCATACGGGCTTGATCTGCATCCTGTCAGGTTGCTTCATCCTGCTTGCTGCTCGTTTGTTCAGTGTCAGTGCCTTTGCGCAGTTTTTCCCCTTGGTGGTTGTAGCAGCGACCTGCGGTGTGGCAATTCGGCTGGTTATCCTCGTGCAGTGCTGCGTCGGGTTGAGAATCTCCCATGGTGCCCGGCGTCGTGTCCAATCCTGGCTCTAGGGTGAGCTTCTCCATCTTCCAGCGGTCCGGCGCCTTTCGAGCCAAGGCGAGGGGCAGGGCCCCCCTCTAGATTTGGAGAGGAAAGGATCGAACAAGGTGTCACCTTCCGAGGTAGATGAGGGCGCGACCACCGCTGGACTTTGTCTCCGTTTGAAGAACCCCTCCGTTTTGCTCGGCTTGATCTACTTCACTTGGTGGACTCCATCGACTTCTAGCTAGTGCTTAGTTTTCTTATCCCTCGAGGGCTTGTAGTCTTTGGTGCTTGTAAGCTGCGTCGGCAACACTATGTATCTGCTGTTGTTTTTTCTGTTCTTGTTAGCGGCTTTTCGCACTCGTCTCGTTGTTGTAACGATGGCCTTGTGTAATCCCTGGCCGGTCGAGCAGAGGGACTTGGTGGAGAATTGGCCAGAAGGTTCAAGACGCCACCGAACCTCGTCCGGGCCCGCATCCACCGCCGGCTCCTGGAGAGCGACGCAATCAAGCAGCTCAAGCCACGCGGAGGCTTCCGGGGGCCCAAATGGCCTCCGAAAGGCGAGGCGCCCTAAGTCAATAAGGGCCCTCTCAATGGATATTAAGGGGGCGACGGTAATGGAGAAGAGGTCGGGGAAACGGGCCGCAAAGGGAGAGTCTCCCGCCCACCGGTCGAACCAGAACAGCGTCGCTGTACCCGATCCAACCGCGATGGAGGTTCCGATGCGAAGGACGGGAAGCAGTTGGAGAACCGATTGCCAAAACTGGGAGCCGCCGGATCTCTGACAGAAGGCGAGGGGCTGTCCGCGCAGGTACTTGTTCCGGATAATGTCAAGCCAGAGACCACCGTGTCCTTGCGAAATGCGCCAGAGCCAGCGGGTGAGGAGGGTGATGTTCATGCGTTTAGAGCACATGATACCGAGGCCTCCCTGTTCACGGGGCTTGCTGATGTCCGGCCAGCTAACCATGTGGTATTTCTGCTTATTGTTGTCACCCGCCCAGAAGAAACGAGATTGAATTTTGGCGATCTCATGGTGAAGGGTCTCATGGAGGCTGTAGAAGCTCATAAGAAACAAGAGGAGGCTAGTGAGGAGGAATTAATGAGGATCGTCCGAGCCGCCTTTGACAGCCATCGGCCTTGCCAAGGCTCCATGCGCGTTTGTAACTTGGCGACCGTGGGGCGCAAGTCCGCGACAGTGAGCTGAGAGTCACTGATGGGGGTTCCCAAGTAAGTCGTGGGAAAGGAGCCGAGGGGGCAATTGAGGCGGTTGGCGATGTCAAGGGCTTCTGCCGGAGAGTAGCCCATAACCATCACATCACTCTTGTCGACGTTGATCTTGAGGCCAGACATTTCACTACTACAAAAACAGCTATAGCCAATATGGACACTAATGACGCACTGTACATGTGGTGCGCCATTACTAACTAGTAATGGCGCACCATGTGTTGATGCGCCATTAGTGTGAAAATACTAATGGCGCACCACATCCACGGTGCGCCATTAGTAAAATATTTTTTATTTTTTTTATTTTCAAAACTACTAATGGCGCACCAGGGGATAGTGCGTCATTACTAGTTAAACTAGTAATGGCGCACCACTCCCATGGTGCGCCATTAGTAATTATGTTTCAAAAATTTTATTTTTATTTTATTTTTTAAAGTACTAATGGCGCGCACCACTCCCACGGTGCGCCATTAGTAGTTTGGCCCAAACATTCCCCCGAATGCACCCCCCCTGGACCGCCTTTTCAGTTTCAGAAAATAAAAGAAAATAACATTCCCATGTGATATGTGGTCTAGTTGTTAGCAAAATTTACAAACATGAATTTTTTACTTTTTTGCAAAATCTCTCGGGAATTTGTAAAATGGGCATAACTTTTGCATACGAACTCGGATGAAAAAGTTTTTTATATGAAAAATCATCTACTCGAAAAGATACATCCGAATTTAACTGGGGGATCCCCATTAAACATTTTCAAAATCCTCAAAAACCTAACAGAAAAAAAGATACGGGGCTTTTAAGATCTGGAGAGGGAAAAAATTCAAAAATATTCAAACTTACTAATGGCGCACCTGCCCATAGTGTGCCATTACTATCTTCCCGCCTTCAAAATTCAAAATAAATAAATAAAAGTTAGTAATGGCGTACCTGCCCACGGTGCGGCATTACTATGCCGTATATATGGCTGGGCATGGTCCTCTCCTCCTTACCTCTTCATTCTTCTCCTCCACTCCACCTCTCCTCCACTCCATCTCCTCCTCTCCTCCACTCCATCTCCCCTTCTCTCCTCCACCATACTACCCTCCTCCTCTCCGGCGACCTCCTCCTCCTCCTCTCCGGTGACCTCCTCCTCTCCGGCGACCTCCTCCTCCCTCCTCTCCTCCCCTCCCCTCACGGTTTCTCCTAACTCCTCTCCGGTGAGCTCCTCCTCCCTCCTCTCCGGTGAGCTCCTCCTTCCTCCTCTCCGGTGAGCTCCTCCTCCCTCCTCTCCTCTCCTCCCCTCATGGTTTCTCCTTCCTCCTCTCCGATGCTCCGGTGAACTCCTCACCGGCGACCTCCTCCTCCTCTTTGGCGATGTAGGCGAGCGCCTCTCCGGTGACCTCCTCCTCCTCCTCTCCGGTGACCTCGGCCCTCCTCTCCGGCGAACTCCTCTCCAGCAAAAGAACATGGCAAAAGAACATACAAGATCCAAAAACGAGAACAAAATTTCAAAATAATATCGTGCAAAAAAAAGAGCAAAAAAGGGCAAAAAATCGCGATCCAGATCCAAATTCAAAATTCAAAAATACTAATGGCGCACGGTGGGGGTTAGATGGTGCGCCACTACTATTTTCCCGCCTTCAAAATTCAAAAATACTAATGGCGCACCGTGGCCTATACTAATGGCGCACCAGTGGCCTATACTAATGGCGCACCAGTGGTGCGCCATTAGTATTTAATACTAGTGGCGTGGTACTAGTGGCGCACCAGTAGTGCACCATTAGTAGGCAAAACTGGTGCGCCACTAGTAGGCCTTTTCCTAGTAGTGTTTGTTGGAAGCAGAGAAGAAGGAACTTGAGGTTAGCGATGTCCGTGTCCGAGCCCTCGACCATGATGATGGTGTCGTCGGCGTACTGGAGCATGGAGATCCCGGAGCCGCCCGCCAGATGAGGGGTAATCCCACGAATATGGCCTGCGGTTTTGGCCTTATCTAGGGTGGCGGCAAGCGCGTCCACCACCATGTTGAACAGGAACGGAGAGAAAGGATCACCTTGTCTAACCCCACAGAGGGTGGGGAAGTAAGGACCAATCTCCCCATTGATGTTCACGGCAGTGCGCCCGCAGGACACCATCTGCATCACCCGGGTGATCCAACGATCATCGAAGCCCTTCCGGAGCAAAACTTCCCGAAGGAAGGACCAACTAACAGTGTCGTAGGCCTTGTGAAAGTCAATTTTCAGGAAGACCGCCTTGAGGTGTTTAGACCGCACCTCGTGGAGGACTTCATGGAGAACTAATACCCCATCCAGGATATACCGCCCTTTCACGAAGGCGGACTGGTTGGGGTGGGTAATGAGGTCTGCTAGCAGGGTTACCCTATTGGCGTACCCCTTTGCCAGAATCTGGAAGATCACATTGATCACCGTGATCGGGCGGAACTGGCGAATGTCGGAGGCCCCCGGCACTTTGGGAATGAGCGAGATGATCCCATAGTTGAGGCGCCCGAGGTCGATGGTCCCAACGTAGAACTCGTCAAAGATGGCCATGATTTCCGGCTTAATCACATTCCAGAAGGTCTGGAAGAATTTCACCGGAAGGCCGTCCGGACCCGGGGCCGAGGAGGGATTCATGCCTCTAATGGCCGCCCAGACTTCACTCCCCCCTCCCTGCGGTTTGGTCCATCCGCTTGCCATTGAAAATTCAGATATTCATGTGGAAATGGATCCGCGGTAGGATTCCGTCTGGGGTGGAGGTCCGCAAACGCAATAGCCCTGGGTCCGGCATCTGCCCCCTGTGTGGTACCCCCGAAGATTCGAATCATATCTTCTTCTCCTGTGTCTCAGCTCAATTCATGGGGAGCTACTTTAGGGAGGTAGTGGGAGGCGATTGGTGTCACACCAACTTCCCCGACCTCTTCGCCGAACTCCAGAACTCCCCTTCCCCCTCTCGCCACATTAGGTGGCTCGAGATCGGGGTTCTAGCACTAGTAGAAAACAGGTCTTTCATTCGGGCATGGCAAGCCCATTAGTCCCGGTTCAGTCACGAACCGGGACCCATGGGGGCATTCGTCCCGGTTCGTGAGCCCAGGGGGCCGGCCGGGGCCTCGTGGGCATTGTTCCCGGTTCGTATGGAACTATTTGTCCCGGTTCGAGGCACGAACCGGGACTAATGGGCCTCGCTCCTGGCCCACAACCATTGGTCCCGGTTCTTGGCATCAACCGGGACAGAAGGCCCGGATTTAGTACCGGTTCATGCCACGAACCGGGACCAATGAGGTGCCTATATATACCCCTCGCCCGCGAGCAGAGCACTCCAGTGCTCTGTTTTTCTGTGGCCGGCGAGGGGGGCTTTGTGGTGCTCTAGCTCACCTCCTATGCACATGAGGTGTTCGATGAAATGCCCGAGCCACACTAGTTAAGCTTTGTCCTCTCGAAGCTCGACCTCAAAGCTCCATTTTCCTCGAGATTTGTCTAGGTTTAGCGGCCCGTCACGTCCCATTCCCGTCTTCACCGCCATCGACCGCCCGCGCCGATCTCGTCACCGGCACCACCGTGGTGAGCCTCTTGTTCTTATCTTGTTTTTGAAAGGAAAAAATTCTAACTTTAGATAGATACTTATCTAATTTTTTTACTATTTTATTCCTTCTTATTACACAGTGCGATGGTTTTGGTATCCGCCCCCGTCGGCCCTCGTCCTGTCTATGATTCGGATGTGGTATATATTATCTTTTTATAACTATTTGATTCATTTATTGTTTATGACAAATATACCGACCAGCGTGACATAGATTTTATTTATCTAGGAGGTGTTTGAACCGGAAATTCTAACCGACCCTATTGTCGAGAGGTTAAATTTAGTTGAAGAAGAAAACAATTACTTGAAGGAAAAAATAAAAAAAATTGAGGAGGAGAAGATGATATTGGAGTTGCATGTTGCGGATGTCGTCGATGATCACAAGATCAAGATGGATGCAATGCGCTTGAAGATTAGAAAGATTAGAAAATATGCCATTCATACCGAGGCTTGGTATCATTATGCCGTTGGATCAATTGTTACCTTGGTTGTGATTATGATCGCATTTGTTTTCGCATTGAAATGTTTTACATAGTTTCAATGTATGGTTTAATTAATTAGATGCTCTGGAGAGCTATATATATGTTGTTAGATGAGAACTATGTATGTACTTTGGTTCTAATGTGATGATGAACTTCTATTAATTTGGTCACTTAATTATCTATTCATGATGTTCTGTAATGGTTTTTGACACACTTATTATATATAATGCACGCAGATGAACCGGCAATGGATGTACGGTGACAGACACACCTCCGAGTACATTAAGGGCGTGCATGATTTTCTCGAAGTGGCTGAGGCAAACAAGCAGAATGGTTTTATGTGTTGTCCATGCCCTATATGTGGGAATACGAAGTCTTACTCTGACCGGAAAATCCTTCACGCCCACCTGCTTTACAAGGGTTTCATGCCACACTATAATGTTTGGACGAGGCACGGAGAAATGGGGGTTATGATGGAAGACGGCGAAGAAGAAGAGGATGATGACAACTATGTGCCCCCTGAATACGGTGATGCTGCAACAGGGGAAGCTGCTGAAGATCAAGAGGAACCAGACGATGTGCCCAATGATGCTGCAAGGGGGGAAGCTGCTGAAGATCAAGAGGAACCAGTGCCCGATGATGATGATCTCCGCTGGGTCATAGTCGATGCAAGGACGCAATGCGAAAGTCAAAAGGAGAAGCTGAAGTTCGATCGTATGTTAGAGGATCACAAAAAAGGGTTGTACTCCAATTGCGAAGATGGCAACACGAAGCTCGGTACCGTACTGGAATTGCTGCAGTGGAAGGCAGAGAATGCTGTGCCTGACAAAGGATTTGAGAAGCTATTGAAAATATTGAAGAAGAAGCTTCCAAAGGATAACGAATTGCCCGACAGTACATACGCAGCAAAGAAGGTCGTATGCCCTCTAGGATTGGAGGTGCAGAAGATACATTCATGCCCTAATGACTGCATCCTCTACCGCGGTGCGTACAAGGATCTGAACACATGCCCGGTATGCGGTGCATTGCAGTATAAGATCAGACGAGATGACCCTGGTGATGTTGACGGCGAGCCCCCCAGGAAGAGGGTTCCTGCGAAGGTGACGTGGTATGCTCCTATAATACCATGGTTGAAACGTCTGTTCAGAAACGAAGAGCATGCCAAGTTGATGCGATGGCACAGTGAGGACCGTAAGAAAGACGGGCAGTTGAGAGCACCCGCTGACGGGTCGCAGTGGAGAAAAATCGAGAGAAAGTACTGGGCTGAGTTTGCAGCTGACCCAAGGAACGTATGGTTTGGTTTAAGCGCGGATGGCATTAATCCTTTCGGGGAGCAGAGCAGCAATCACAGCACCTGGCCCGTGACTCTATGTATGTATAACCTTCCTCCTTGGATGTGCATGAAGCGGAAGTTCATTATGATGCAAATTCTCATCCAAGGCCCTAAGCAACCCGGCAACGACATTGATATGTACCTAAGGCCACTAGTTGAAGAACTTTTACAGCTGTGGAATGGAAACGGTGTACGTACGTGGGATGAGCACAAACAGGAGGAATTTAACCTGCACGCGTTGCTGTTTGTAACCATCAACGATTGGCCCGCTTCAAGTGAGTGTTACTGTCTTGTGCATATTCGGTTTCCCTTATTAGTCCAGGTTATGGTAATGTAATTGATGACTTATGCATGCATGCGCAGCTTCCACTATATTCTCCTAGAGATTAAGCTTGAGCCGGGAGTAGTAACCGTCTTAGACTCGAGACGAAAAGATCCCCAGGACTATGCGAACATGACTCAAATGCTCCAGAAGTAAGTTAAATCGATCATTATCCACCATATCAACAACTTTGTTCATTTCCTGATATCAAGTAATTGTTTTCTTTGTCTGGCAGGGTATGGAGAAAATTCACCTCAAAAGGTCCGGGACTGCCAAAGAAGCTGCAATTTAATCACCCGAAAGTAAGTACTATAGTAGCATGTTCCGCGCATCTCCTAGTGATTCAAGCGGTAGTTTCATCAATACCATTTAGCATGCTTGCTTATCAGTTTGATTGACCTCTATTTCTTGTAAAGTGGTTGTGGCAGCAACCCAGGAATAATTACTGTGGATACTACATTTGCGAGTCCATCCGCTACCATACCTGTGAGCGGGGCTACACTGAAGAACAATATGAAGTGCGTAAGCAATAATATTCACAATTTTATTTTATTACCATCATTTGTGTTGAGTTTCATTTATTCATATATATATGTATTGACCCCCTTCTTCAAATTAGATGTTTCGGAAGCGGGATGAACTCCTAGCAGAAGATCGTATGCGAGGAATTCAAGAGGAATTGGCGGCATTCTTCCTTGACCACGTGATCGCTGAAAACGGAGAATACTATGTGGACCCTGTGTTCCTACAATATAATTAGGAGATTGTATTGTAAGAGGTAATTATTGTATATATGTAGCGGTAGTGTCGAATAGATATATGAGAACTTGTTGGTCGACCAATATCTCGGAGAAGGAGAGGTGGTCGATATCACTTGTCTCTGTATGCATATGTTCATGACGATCTTCTGTTTCCTTCATTTCATTACTAGCTAGCGTGTCTACTCCTCTCCATACGTATATAGTACGTAGCGTCGACCAAGCACGGAGATAAGAGAGGACACTTCTCTCTATTAATTAGCTAGCTAACACAATATATGAAACACCTAAATTAACCCCCCAAAACCCCTAAACCACCCCCTTTCAAAAAAAAAACCTCAGCTCCTGCCAGGTGCTGCCGCGTGGATGCCTATTGGTCCCGGTTGGTGGCACCAACCGGGACCGAAGGCCCTCCTGCCTGGGCTCCCCGCATTGCGCCTCTTTTTTATTTTTAATCATTAAAAGCAAAAAGAATTTTCATAAAGAACTTTTTTTATAGAAACTTTAATAGCAGAAAGAATTATCATAAAGTAAAATAAATAAGTAATTAGAAACAAAATAAAATAAAATAAATAAGTTTTTGTTGTAAGTAGAAACAAAACAAAATAAATATAGCAAAAAAGAAAACAAAAAAACTAAATACAGCAAAAAGAATTTTCATAAAGAATTAATGGCACTAATAGAAAGTTTATATTTTTTCTAAACCTAATGGCACTAACAGACAGTTTATAATTTTGCTGACCTAAAAGCAAAAAGAATTAAAAAATAAAGAAAAAAACAAAACAAAATAAATAATGCAAAACACAGAACCAAAAAACTGGATTTTTTTTTAAAAACTGCCACCTATTGGGCCACCACGGCCTGAATACGACTAGAAACCCAACCTGGGCCAGGATTCAGGCCCGCAGAAGGCCCAATAGGCCCATAGACAGCACAGTGTGACATTAGGCCCGTAAGCCTGCATTTAAGAGGAGCTCGAGAGGGCAGCCGTAGTGGGGCTTATAAACCACTCCGAGCCCCTCTCAACTAGCGAGGTGGGACTAAACTTTTGGCCGCGGGCAGTGCAAGGCCTTTGGTCCCGGTTGGTGGCACCAACCGGGACCAATGCCCCCCCTTTAGTCCCGGTTGGTGCCACCAACCGGGACCAAAGGCCGCCGCTTCCCGCCCTTTGGGCTGCTGAAAAGGGACCTTTGGTCCCGGTTGGTGGCATCAACCGGGACTAAAGGGTGGCATTGGTCCCGGTTGGTTCCACCAACCGGGACTAAAGGTGTTCCTATATAAGCCAACACTTGGGAAATTTTCAGATACCTCGCCAGTTGCCCCCGACGCTGCCAGGCTGCCCGTGCTCGCCGTCGCCGCCCGCTCCTCGTCGCCGTCGCCCCGCGCCCTTGCCTCGACGGGTCGCCGCCCGGTGCTCGTCGCTGTCGCCCTGCCCCCACGCGCCGCCCCGCCTCGTGCTCCCCTGCTCGCGCGCGCCGCCTCGGCACCCCGAGCCCCCCCTGCCCGGCCCACGCGTGCTCGCCGGTGCCCTCGCCGCCCCCGCCGCGTCCCGCCCCCGCGCGCCGGCGCCCTCGTCGCCCCCGCCGTCGCCATCGTCCTAGCCGCCCCCGCTGTGAGAGCCGCCGCCCCGGCTCTGTTTTTTATTAGTTAATTGTTTTTTGATCATATGTGTATGTGGCTATAATGTATATGTGAACAAAAAAAAATTTGTATGTATGTAGATGTTCAAAATGTATGAATATATATGTCAAAAATGTTTTTTTGTTCATAGAAAGTTTTTTGTTCATATATAGAAAGTTTTTATATATGACAATGGATATATATTCGATATATATGAGAAATGATGATCCACATGGAAAAGTTTTATATATGCAAAAGTTACAATTTTAGAAAGTTTTATATATCTAGCTAGGAAGGGAAGAAGAAGAAAAAGGAGGATAGGAAAGAAGAAAATAAGAAGAGGAAAGAAAGAAGAAGAGGAGAGGAAGAAGAGGAGAAATAAATAAGAAGAGGAAAAAAGAAGAAAAAGAAGAGGAGAAGAAGAAAGGAATAGAGGAGAAGAAGAAAAAATTCTATTTTTTCTTCTTCTCCTCTATTCCTTTCTTCTTCTCCTCTTTTTTTTTCTTCTTTTTTTCTTCAATCCTCTCCTCTATTCCTTTCTTCTTCTCCTCTTTTTATTTCTTCTTCGTTTTCTTATGTTTTATCGGGTATGTCGTCGTCGATATATACCCCTCCCGAGAACTTCAACACGAGGGGGGATAACTTCAACACGAGGGGGGGTCGATATACCCCCTCCCCGATAACATTATTTTCCCGTGTATATATGTCGTCGTTGTCGATATAACCCCCTCCTGATAACTTCAACACGTGGGGGGGGGGGTCGATATACCCCCTCCCCGATAACATTATTTTCCCGTGTATGTATGTTGTCGTTGTCGATATTACCCCCTCCCCATAACTTCAACACGAGGGGGGATAACTTCAACACGAGGGGGGGGGGTCGATATACCCCCTCCTCGATAACATTATTTTCCCGTGTATGTATGTCGTCGTTGTCGATATAAAACCCCCTCCCGATAACTTCAACACGTGGGGGGGGGGGTCGATATACCCCCTCCCCGATAACATTATTTTCCCGTGTATGTATGTCGTCGTTGTCGATATATATAACTCCCTCCCAGATAACTTCGACATGATGGACGGTCGATATGTATACCCCCTCTCGACCGTGATAACTTATACCACGGGAGCACCCCCCGGCCCTCTCGCTCGACCAAAACTCTCGAGGACACCCAAACCCTAGAAAAAAACGATGTCGGTCTCCTACCCCCTCCCGCCGCGCCCCTACCCTTGAAGCGTTGCCTAGGCCACCCCAAACCCGGAATAAGCTAGGTCTACGTTTGCGCTAATATATCCACCTGCTGTCATGTTTGTGTAATAATTGCCATGTTGTAATATTTGCAGAAACAATGGAGCACGGACGAGATGAGCAAGCAGTAGAGGTGTTGGGGGACATAATCTTAGCCGGAGGTGATATCTTGTCGTATCTTAACGACAATGATGGTCTGGAAGAACAGGGTGAAGAAGCAGGCTGCGGTGATCGAAGAGTGGAGGAGGAAAGACATGATTATGATGGCTCCGGTGACCCAATGCTGGTGCAAGAAGGAGCCCGTGGTGACGGCTCCGGTGACCGAATAGAGTCCGGCCAGGTAAATATATTAGTTAAGCCTGTGCTGACTAGCTAATTGATGCATTCATTGTTTTGGTATGTACACATATTAATTAACACTCGTCTTTCTTGTTTTTTCTAGACCTCCGGATCGAGCACAACTGCAGTAAAGAGACGAGGCCCGAAGAGAAAGTTGCGCTCGGATGAAAGGTTTGAGATCACAGCAATCGCGCGCGACGGCCAACCGATTGAACCCCTCCGGACAAAGGATGTTTTTGCTACTCAGTGCGGGGTTCTAGTTAGGGACAAGATCCCGATCAGCATCCACCAATAGTATAAGCCTAAGAAGGAAGACCCTGAGGTGTCTTATGTCAATGATATGCAGAAAGATGATCTTTGGACTGAGCTGAAGGCAAATTTCACCCTACCGCCAGAGGAGGATCCGGAGAAGCCAGTTATAGAGCAATTAATCAAGTCTCATGCTCTTAAGAAGATGGCAGACCTATTCAGGAGGTGGAAGAATGAGCTGAAAACGTTTGTCGACAAAGAAGAGACGCCAGAATTTATCAGCCGGTATGAGAAGATCAGAGATCACTGGCCCGCATTTGTGGCCCACAAGACATCGGAAAAGAGAAGAAGATGTCAGTGACGAACAAGAAGAATGCTGTGAAGAAGAAGCTTCACCATCGCACGGGGTCAGGTGGCTACCTCAAAGCCCGGCCTAAGTGGGCCAAGTCTGAGAGGGATCTGCTTGATAAAGGGATCAAACCAGAGACAATGAAATGGCCAGACCGTTGCCGGAGTTGGTTCTTCGGGGCTGGCGGAACCTTGGACCCTGTATCAGGGAGGTGTCGTTGGACGGACGAGCAACTTGCAATACCCGTCAAGAAGCTTAAGCACTATATCGATGCAGCGCAGCAAGGGACGTTCGTTCCAGACAGAGAGAACGACGAGCTCACAATGGCCCTCGGGAATCCTGAGCACCCTGGACGGACACGAGGCACGCCAGGCTCCGTTCCGTGGAAGGCTGGTTTTCCGGACGCGGGCGGTTACAAAACCCAGGAGAGGAGGAAAAAAGTGGAGCAGATCCAAATTCAGAAGCTGCACGAAAGGGTTCAAGCGCTAGAGGAGCGAGACGGCAATCGAGATGCCGAAACTGCCCCCCAAGCTACACCGCCATCTCAGCGGAGAAGCAGCGTGGCTTCCACTGAGCTGCCTCAGCTGGAGCATGCGGCTCCTGCTAGCTACCCCGTGGATGCTATCACGGAGTCTCAACATTGCCACCTTATGGCGGAATGGCAGAACTTGAAAGTCAAGGCGGCTGTTGGCTCTGTTTTACCTACTGAACCCGGCGCAACCTACCACTGCCGTCGGATTCCAGAAGGATATGCTAGGGTGATGGTGGATGAAATAACTGAGGGATTTGAGGACCTCCAGCTTGACCACCCTACCGGTGAAGGGGAGACTCGGCTGGGTTTAGCTCTGAAGACTCCATGCCTATGGCGGAAGGAGCTCATCAAGCTTCCGAACTGGACGGCTCCGGCGAGTAAGGGCACTGCGCCTCCTCCTCCGCCTCCTCCTCCGGCGAGTGATTAGGGCACTCAGCCTCCTTCTCCGGCGCGTGGCGGCACTCCGCCTCCTTCTCCGCCAGCGCCGGCGCGCCAGAGCAGCCAGCCTCCTCCTTCTCCGCCTCGTCAGCAAGGGCGGAAGAGACCCGCCGCCGCTGCGGCTGCTCCGGCGCGTCGTAGTCCTTCTCCTCCGCCTCGTAAGCAAGGAAAGAAGACAGCCGCAGCCTCTCCGTCTGATCTGCCGGCGTCTAGTAGTACAGCTACCAGAGGCGGGAGGCAATACAGATTCGGTCCTTCTCTGAAGACTCCAGAGAAGTTACCATATGAGAGGACCGAGGAGGAGAACGCGAAGATCGTGCGAGCCGAAGTGAAGAACTTCTTTGAAGGGGTGAAAGCAAAGAAACATCCACCTCCGGAGGAGAAGGTAGATCCGGTGAAAGCAAAGCGCACTCTGGCTGCCCTGAGAAAACCACCAAAGTCTCCGCCGAGAGGCAACTATGAGCGCGTTCTTGCAAAGGCATATGCCGAAGCGGAGCGGTCGGGAAGTACTGTCAGTGATAAAAGGATGAAAGAACGACGAGCTGGGAAAAAAATTGCCCAGCTCGGCGAACAAGAGAACCAATCGTGCCCCCCGCTCAAGGTGTCAAAAGACATCGTTGCTAATGATCCGAGTATGGTGCCCGGTTATAGCAATCTTGGAGATTACCTGCCCGACGATGTACATTATGAAATCATGGAGGTGGACGAACACAAATACCATTACGGGAAGCCTCTCGTCAAAGATGTCAGATCTCTAAGCACGATGATGCGAAGACTACATGATTGGTACATGAAAACATGCAGAGAGTCTGATGGGATGAGTACTTTGACGCTGAGAGTTAAACCGGAGCATGACCTCGTTGGAATTGAACTGCTGAATGTTCCATTTGAGGATTTCTTCCAGTTTTACAATCAAAAGGCCCTCGATAAAACAACGATCACTTGCTACTGTCTGTAAGTAGTACTACTTCTGTCATTAAGTCTCTCTATATAGGTCAGCTCTTTCATTGCATGTATTTATACTTATCCTCACTATATTATGCAGATTGAAGATCGCCGAATTGAAGAAAAGACAAATCGGTGATATTGGGTTCATTAACACAAATGCATATACGGTTGAAAAACATCCCAAAGAAGCCGAGGCCAACTTGCTACAATCGTTGGTATTAAATCAAACAAAAATATAATACTCTTTCCTTATAACTTCAAGTGAGTGTTACTGTCTTGTGCATATTCGGTTTCCCTTATTAGTCCAGATTATGGTAATGTAATTTATGACTTATGCTTGCATGCGCAGCTTCCACTATATTCTCCTAGAGATTAAGCTTGAGCCGGGAGTAGTAACCGTCTTAGACTCGAGACGAAAAGATCCCCAGGACTATGCGAACATGACTCAAATGCTCCAGAAGTAAGTTAAATCGATCATTATCCACCATATCAGCAACTTTGTTCATTTCCTGATATCAAGTAATTGTTTTCTTTGTCTGGCAGGGTTTGGAGAAAATTCACCTCAAAAGCTCCGGGACTGCCGAAGAAGCTGCAATTTAATCACCCGAAAGTAAGTACTATAGTAGCATGTTCCGCGCATCTCCTAGTGATTCAAGCGGTAGTTTCATCAATACCATTTAGCATGCTTGCTTATCAGTTTGATTGACCTCTATTTCTTGTAAAGTGGTTGTGGCAGCAACTCGGGAATAATTACTGTGGATACTACATTTGCGAGTCCATCTGCTACCATACCTGTGAGCGGGGCTACACCGAAGAACAATATGAAGTGCGTAAGCAATAATATTCACAATTTTATTTTATTACCATCATTTGTGTTGAGTTTCATTTATTCATATATATATATATATGTATTGACCCCCTTCTTCAAATTAGATGTTTCGGAAGCGGGATGAACTCCTAGCAGAAGATCGTATGCGAGGAATTCAAGAGGAATTGGCGGCATTCTTCCTTGACCACGTGATCGCTGAAAACGGAGAATACTATGTGGACCCTGTGTTCCTACAATATAATTAGGAGATTGTATTGTAAGAGATAATTATTGTATATATGTAGCCGATAGTGTCGGATAGATATATGAGAACTTGTTGTTCGACCAATATCTCGGAGAAGGAGAGGTGGTCGATATCACTTCTCTCTGTATGCATATGTTCATGACGATCTTCTGTTTCTTTCATTTCATTACTAGCTAGCGTGTCTACTCCTCTCCATACGTATATAGTACGTAGCGTCGACCAAGCACGGAGATAAGAGAGGACACTTCTCCCTATTAATTAGCTAGCTAACACAATATATGAAACACCTAAATTAACCCCCCAAAACCCCTAAACCACCCCCTTTCAAAAAAACAAAAACCTCAGCTCCTGCCAGGTGCTGACGCGTGGATGCTTATTGGTCCCGGTTGGTGGCACCAACCAGGACCAAAGGCCCTCCTGCCTGGGCTCCCCGCACCGGCCACGTGGACGGCCTTTAGTCCCGGTTCGTGTAAGAACCGGGACTAAAGGGCTAGGGCATTAATAACGACCCTTTAGTCCCGGTTCCAGAACCGGGACTAAAGGCCCTTATGAACCGGGGTAAAAGCCCCTTTTCCTACTAGTGTAGCGTGGACTCTTTGGACGATTCGCAATAAGCTTGTGATCCAGCGTATTCGTCTTCGACGGGCTATTGACACTCTCTTCAAACTGTCTGGTTACTTGCAGCTTTGGCGGCCTCTTAGCCGCCCTCCGGACCGCGACGCCATCACCGCCTTCATCGCCGACCTTCGCTCGATGGCCGTCCGTCTGTCGCCGCCGCCCCCTCCGCCACCTCCGGAGCCGGATTAGACGCCTTGCGTCGGTCGCGTCCTTTTTTGTTTATTTTGGGCTTGTTGAGCTGTGCCCTCAGCAGAACCTTTGTACTTCTCGTTTTGTGACTTGGGTGTGTGTGTTCTGAACTAGTCCGTGTATGTGTGCTCTTGGCGGTTTGCTTTATATATAAAGCGGGGCGAAAGCCTTTTTCGGTAATCCCTGGCCGGTTGATGGCTTTGTTAATTCAAAGTCGGGCTCCCCTGGAGCCTTCGTTCAAAAAAAAAATTAGTAATTTGCTGGATCACATACTTGTGTTGACTACTCCCTCGACGTCGACGGCACAAGTAAGTGGTGTTTTAGATTTTAACATGGTTTTCAAGATGTAACTTGGACCACTGCTTTGTATTGAATAAATGTATAGAAGACTATAAAAAATAATTACAATATTTTTAAGCACAAACCTATACATACGATCTTTAAATGTCTACTAGTAATCTGAATCACTTTTTAAAGGAGGGGGGGTCATTAGTAGATTTATGTCAAGAAATCTCCAGGACCAGGTCATGTTTATGTCAAGAAATCACTGCAACGATCCACAATCAAGTCATGTCGATGCACATGTTGCTTGCTTGCTTGCCTAATTAATTAGGCAAGAAGCTATGTTCGGCTAAGTATAGAGTTATGCCCAACAACAGAATCCCTTACTGTCCGATCCTTGACAGTCGCACACGACCCAGGCCATGTCTAGCCTAATCAGAGCTAAAAAGTCACGTGTGGTTGTGATGTGTGTACAGCAAGCCATGGATGCGTACAAACCAAAGTCTAAAGGTGGCTTGTCCAAATGAAGATCCACCATCGTGTATTCTACGGCTTACACGCGAAGCACGAGTCGTTTTGTACAGGGAATGGCTAAAAATCAGTCAGATGGATTTTTCATTTGTGGTCAGTCGATTTCTCAACCATTGGATGCGAAATCAAAGACTCAAGATGCTTCTTCAACCTCCATCTCCCCTTGAGCCGCCAGCCATCAGTGGCCCTCGCCTCGCTGCCCCCCCCCCCCCCCCCCCCCCCCAACCACTCCCCACCGCTGGTCCTCTGCCGCCTCGGCCATCCCTCTAGGCCTGCCGCCCTGAGCTTTTTCTCTGGCGAATCCCGGCGCCACCGCCCCACCATCGCCGGCCACCACTACCTCCAACCTGAACCCTAAGATAGATACTAGGGTAGCCTCTCCGGCGAGCCCCTCCGCTGCGGTTGGTTCTTCCTCCCCTCTGGCGAGCCCCCCCTTGAAAATTGACTGACCCAAAGTCAGTCGACTAAAGTGTAGCTAAACAGTTTTGTATATGCATGCATGGCCATGGGTTTGATCGATTTCCCATACACAATCCAAACAACATCCATGTGTGCCAATGTTAATTGTGGCGACTAAATAACCCAAGCAACGACACTGGTTATTTTTCAAAGGTAATGCACACATGCATATGCAATTATGCATGCATGCTCTATATCTGGGTAGGCAATGACTGCCGATATACGTACGCATGTCGGCACGCAGCTGAGTGCGTCCGTAGCATGCAGGCAAGAAGAAAGAAAACGCCCAATACGAGGTACGTAGCGGCTACCTTATTATTAGGGCACACGGATCCAAGGCCAGATGAGGTGAAACAAGATGTATATGGGAAGGCACAGACCTAACAATGCAGTGCATGCGTGCACGCATGCATGCTTAGAACTTCGGCATGGGGGCGATCGGGTTTCGAGCCGCCGCCCCCAGACGCCTTTACTGTAAACAATTTTAAACGATATAGATTCGGCGATATTTAGGCGTTTCACGGTTTTTTTTTACTATAGAAAACATAAAATCTACTAAAAAAAGAAAACAAAGGGTTGCTGCTACGCCTACAGGACGAAGAACTTGCTGAACGCGGTGTAGTCGCCGTCCTCCTCCTCCTTCACACAGCCGTTCCTGCTGCACCCTTGCCCGGGGTCGCCCTGGCGGACTGGTTTGGCCGGCGGCGGCGCGTCGTCGTCGCTGTCCTCGAGCACGATGACGCCTCCCTCGTTGCGGCCACGGCGATCTCCTCCAGGGCAGCGGGGGGACTGGGACGCCCCCGGCGCGGAGCCTCCACCACCCCGGCGCGCGCATATCAGGGGGCGCCGGATAGTTTGCCTCATGGAGGAGGTGGACTTTCCACTCGTGCAGAGAGTGGCGGCCGAAGCTGTTGGCCGCCGCCGTGTCGCCAGGGAACCATTCACCCATCGACTGCCGTGCACGCGGTGGCTAGATGGGGAGAGAGGGAACGAGAGGGCGTCGCCGGCGGGAGAGGGGGGTCTGCGGGCCGGTGCGTCCACCGGCGAGGCAGGGGCTTGGTTTTATAGCGGCCGGGGAGGGGGGGAGGGGTGGCAACGCGTGTACGCGTGGCGGGAGGGGGCGCGTCGCTGCACTGTGCCGCGCGTGAGGAATCAATGGAAGGCTGACCGGCGGCAGCCTTGACATTGATTCCCCACAGGAAACCGAGGCGATGAGGATGACGAGGCGTGGGGTCGCTGACTCGGCGGGCCTGTCATTCTTTCGTGCCAAAAATGATTGCCCCGGTTCCCCCCGGCGCCCCCTGACGCCCCCCAGCGCGCCCGGTTCGGCCTGGATCCGCCGGCGCAGGTTTCGGGTCTAATCGGCGAAAAATGAGCTCCTGAGGACGCGACTGGGCCGTTTTTTCAGCGCGTGCGCTTAAAAATGGCCTTGGGGGTGTCTGTTGGGGGCGCGTCTGGAGATGCTCTTAGATGCTTGGTGCATGGAACACCACGTACGTACGTGCGTTATGCACGTGCAATCTTAATTACCAGTAGCTTAATTAGACCTAAATAGTACAGCATATTTACCCGTGTTCAAAACATTACATTCGGTCTTTTCTTAGTATGATCGCCGGTGCTCATATATACGCGTGTAAATTCATTCAAATGAATGCACGGACATTCTATCCATGTGAACATTTCTAAGATACTGAACCGGTACAACATATTGAAATTGACAAAATCATCACAAATGCCAAACTTGTGATGTCATGTGATACGGCGAGCACGGAGAGATGTCGATCATGGCTTGAAGCTGCATTCAAATGTTTAAACAATGGGCTAGGTGAGAACTAGCCAGAGTTTGTTAGCTGCAGCCTGCGTGAGAGTTGCTAGCTAGCTTTGTGCATGCATGTAGTTTTCTTGGTCCAGGCAGTTGCCGAGGAGTGATCATGGAGGAAGTCTAGGACGTGGTTACTGGATTATGCGTAAGTGGCACAGGAGCCAGACAGGTACTGGCCCTGACAGTGCCTGCGTGGGTGGTATTTAAGCATTGTAATCAGTTTGGTAATGTTAATTAATGGGAACATGGGGGGAATGTAGCATATCTGTTCTCACCGGGAGTAAGAGACAAAGCAATTTTTCTCCTTGACGACGTGCATGTATGTGTGAGATTCTTTCCTTGTGTGTGTTCTTAAGATACACAGAGAGAAGTTTAAGATAGCTGTGAGAGGGAATAAGAGGGGCTGAGAGATGCAGCGCCAACATGGGCATGGTTTCCTTGTGGTTTTACTGTTCATTTGGTCAGTTGGTTTACGAACAAAAGGCACCATGTTCCACAACCACACAACACGCGTCCACTAGTATGTACATGTGCTAGCATCAAAGCAAGGGCCACTTGCCATCGAGACAATGGCGTTCGTGTGCCTATGGTTCGTCAGGTTCCAGTAAGGTCCAAACTACTTGCTGTCCAATGAGACAAGAGTTTGTGCCATTACAAAAATCCATGGCTTTGTCCTTTCATCTCCAGCAAGTCGTGAGCAGTGAGACGCTAGGGGTCGAGTGAGATGATTTGGTTACCATATTAATGAAGCTGAGTGAGCTAATTTGCAGGCATTGTCGTTGTGCACTGCCCAATGCATGTCCATACATGATACGTACATTTCTCATTATAGAATAATTAATTAAGGTTTTGATCAGCTAAATGCATATGAGGACAAGGGCTGATCAGCTCACCCTACGCTAGATCAACACGTACGGAATTTTCCAGATCTTATATGTGTGCCTGGCTGCCTGTCGGTCATGTCCAACTGGATCAGCATCATGGTCATGTAAACCAACTCAACTGAACTGTATATACTTAAATAAAGCATCTAAAACTACAGTTGGCAAATTTTGCCACCTATATACGTCGGTGGACGCGTTCGTGGACAGCATGGGCTCAACACTCATATATCCCTGTCCACAGCCACCTCCCTCATTTCTCATCCACAAATCCATAGAAATCCATGCAACATCGATCACGTAGGAACACTAATCATACATACACCATTGATGATTCACCACATTGTATGTGTAGAATACGAGAATAGGCTGTGCAACACGCAATGCATTGATCGGTGCACCAGGCACGTATATATGAGTACAGAGAGAGGTCACAACCTCGACTAGACAGAGGAATCAAGAGGTGGGCCCAATACACAATATACACGTACACAATATACTCAACACCCCCCCCCCCCCCCCCCGCGGCAGTCGAAGAGGCGCCAGTGACGCAGAGACTGGAACGAAACTCCTCGAAGATGGAAGTCGGCAGGCCCTTCGTCATCACATCGGCGAACTATTGTGCAGTCGGAACATGGAGAACCCGAATACATCCAAGGGCCACCTGCTCGCGCACAAAGTGAATGTCCAGCTCAATATGCTTCGTCCGCCGATGATGAACGGGGTTGGCGGAGAGGTACACCGCAGAGACGTTGTCACAGTAGACAACCGTAACCTGGGAGATATCGTGATGTAGCTCCTGAAGTAACTATCGTAGCCAGGTGCACTCGGCAACAGCGTTAGCCACAACTCGGTACTCTGCCTCCGCGCTGGAGCGCGAAACCGTGGGCTGTCACTTGGACGACCATGAGATGAGTGAAGGACCAAGGTAAACGCAGTAGCCAGAGGTAGACCGACGGGTGTCGGGACAGCCAGCCCAGTCCGTGTCGGAGTTGGCCACCATCTCCAGAGAGGGGGACGCCGTGAGGGTGAGCCCAAGGGTCATCGTGCCGCGGATGTATCGGAGGATCCGCTTCACGAGAGTCCAATGGGAGTCATGAGGGGCGTGCATGTGGAGGCGCACCTACTGAACAGCATACTGCAGATCCGGTCGGGTGAGAGTCAGATACTGAAGAGCACCGACAATAGATCGGTAGAAGGGAGCATCCGACGCTGGCGAGTCCTCAAGAGCAGAAACCTTGGCCTTCGTGTCAACAGGAGTAGCAACATGATGATAGATGAGCATGCCAGCACGCTCAAGGAGCTCGTGCGCATACTTCTACTGATGAAGAAAGAAGCCATCCGGTCACCGAACAACCTCAATGCCAGGAAAGAATGTAGAGCATCCAATTCCTTGATGGCAAACTCGTCACGCAGCCGGAGAGTAATCTGCTGAAGAAGGGCTCCGGAGGAGGCTGTCAGGATAATGTCATCGACGTACATGAGTAAATATGCAGTCGTGTCCCCCTGGCGATAAACAAACAGTGAGGCATCCGAGCGAGTGAGACGCTAAAGCCCAGTGTCTGAAGAAACCCGGCGATCCGCTGGTACCAGGCGCAGGGTGCTTGCTTGAGCTAGTAGAGAGACCGGGACAGCAAACACACGTGGCCAGGAAGAGATGCGTCGACGAAACCGGTGGGCTGCTCACAATACACCTGCTGCTCAAGATGGCCGTGGAGGAAGGCGTTGGAGATATCCATCTGATGAACGGGCCAGCCTCGGGACACCGCAAGCTGGAGGACGGTGCGGATCATGCCCGGTTTAACAACCGGGGCAAACGTCTCAGTGAAGTCAACTCCAGCGCGCTGTCAAAAACCATGAACCACCCAGCGAGCCTTGTAGCGCTCAGGTGTACCATCCGAGCGGGTCCTGTGGCGAAAGACCCACTTGCCGGTGATGACATTGGCGTGAGGACGCCAGGGAACCAGTATCCAGGCGCGGTTCCGCTGGAGAGCGGCCAACTCTTCCTGCATCGTGGCAAGCCAGTGAGGATCACGAAGGGATACACGAGCAGACGCAAGAAGAGGGGACGGCTCCACGGTGGAGGCGGCGAGGAGGTACTCGTCGCTCGAGTACCGCAAACTCGGACGGTGAATACCAGCTCGAGCCCGTGTGATAGGACGAGACGGCAACGCCGGAATGTCCGGCGAGGTGGCCGGCGAAGCGGCCGGCGAGACGGCCAGCGACGGGTCCAGCGACGGGGCCGGCGTGACAGCCAGCGAGGCAGCCGACGATGGGGCCGGCGCGGTAGCCGGCGAGGCGGCCGGTGACGGCGCCGGCGTGACGGACGACGAGATGGCCTTAGGGGCGGCGCCAGACCCCGTGGCATCCGCGGCGCCCAATGAGGGGGCGGCGGGCGGAGGGGTGGTGGCCGAGGTGGCGGGGTCGGCCAAGGAGGCCGACGAGTCTGGCATCGACGTGGGGGCGCGAGGTGCAGCTCGTCCCACGGCGCGAGGACCACCAAAGCCCAGATGCGGTCCGAGAGCCGAGCGGTGCCTTCCACCTGACGGAGTCGCTGAAGGGCCGCTGATACGTCCATTTTGCATCATGCTTTTATATCGATATTTATTGCATTATGGGTTGTTATTACACATTATGTCACAATACTTATGCCTATTCTCTCTTATTTTACAAGGTTTACATGAAGAGGGAGAATGCCGGCAGCTGGAATTCTGGGTTGGAAAAGGAGCAAATATTAGAGACCTATTCTGCACAACTCCAAAAGTCCTGAAACTCCACGGAAGTTATTTTTGGAAATAATAAAAAACACTGGGCGAAGAAAATACAAGAGGGGGCCCACACCCTGGCCACGAGGGTGGGGGGCGCGCCCTACCCCCGTAGGCACGCCTCCCTGCCTCGTGGGCCCCCTGTTGGCCCTCCGGTGCCCATCTTCTGCTATATTAAGTCTTTCGTCCAAAGAAAAATCATAAGCAAGCTTTTGGGACGAGACTCGGCCCCCACGAGGCGGAACCTTGGCGGAACCAATCTAGGGCCCTTGCGGAGCCGTTCTGCCGGGGACACTTCCCTCCGGGACGGGGAAATCATCACCAACGTTCCTCTCATCGGGAGGGGGCCAATCTCCATCAACATCTTCACCAGCACCATCTCCTCTCAACCCCTAGTTTATCTCTTGTATCCAATTCTTGTCTCTAAGTCTGAGATTGGTACCTGTAGGTTGCTAGTAGTGTTGATTACTCCTTGTAGTTGATGCTAGTTGGTTTATTTGGTGGAAGATCATATGTTGAGATCCATTATGCATATTAATACCCCTCTGATTATGAACATGAATATGCTTTGTGAGTAGTTACGTTTGTTCCTGAGGACATGGGAGAAGTCTTGCTATTAGTAGTCATGTGAATTTGGTATTCGTTCGATATTTTGATGAGATGTATGTTGTCTCTCCTCTAGTGGTGCCATGTGAACGTCGACTAAATGACACTTCACCATTATTTGGGCCTAGAGGAAGGCATTGGGAAGTAATAAGTAGATGATGGGTTGCTAGAGTGACAGAAGCTTAAACCCTAGTTTATGCGTTGCTTCGTAAGGGGCTGATTTGGATCCATATGTTTCATGCTATGGTTAGGTTTACCTTAATACTTCTTTTGTAGTTGCGGATGCTTGCAATAGGAGTTAATCATAAGTGGGATGCTTGTCCAAGTAAGGACAGCACCCAAGCACCGGTCCACCCACATATCAAATTATCAAAGTACCGAACGCGAATCATATGAACGTGATGAAAACTAGCTTGACGATAATTCCCACGTGTCCTCGGGAGCGCTTTTCTCTATATAAGAGATTGTCCAGGCTTGTCCTTTGCTACAAAAAGGATTGCGCCATCTTGCTGCACCTTGTTTACTTTCATTACTTGTAACCCGTTAGAAATTATCTTATCACAAAACTATCTGTTACCTATAATTTCAGTGCTTGCAGAGAATACCTTGTTGAAAACCGCTTACCATTTCCTTCTGCTCCTCGTTGGGTTCGGCACTCTTACTTATCGAAAGGACTACGATAGATCCCCTATACTTGTGGGTCATCACCGCTGGTGGCCGGCGGCGAAGGGGCGACGAGGGGTACCTGCTGCTGAAAAGGAAACACCTTCTCATCAAGGTAAACATGTTGGGAGGTGAAAACACGATGGGAGACAGGATCGTAGCAGCGGTAGCCCTTAGTGTCAGGTGGGTAGCCGAGAAAGATGCAGGCGACGGACCGGGGTGCAAGCTTATGAGGCGCAGTGGCGGCGATGCTAGGGTAGCAGAGATAACCGAAGATGCAAAGCTCATCATAAGAAGGTGGTGCACCGAAGAGAAGGTGATGAGGTGCCAAGTTCTCGCGAAAGCGACAAGGATGGATGTTGATGAAAGTGATTCGGTGGCGTGAGCATCAGGCCAAAAGCGTGGAGGCACATTGGCGTGAAAAAGGAGAGTCCGAAGGCAGTCGTTAAGAGTGCGAAGGACACGCTCAGCGCGACCGTTCTCCTGCGAAGTGTACGGGCAAGTTAGACAAAAACTCGTGCCATGTGTGGTGAGAAGAGTAGGAACAGCAACATTATCGAACTACTTCCCGTTATCAGTCTAGAACGCAAGAATGGGACGACCAAACTGCATGAGAACGTAAGAGTAGAAGGCGGCGAGAGTGGATATAACATCCGACTTGCGACGCAACAGGGAGGTCCACACATAATGCGAGAAGTCATCAAGTATGACAAGATAATAAAGATAGCCCGTATTAGTTGCAATAGGAGAGGTCCAAACATCACTATGAATTAACTCAAACGGGTGCGATGCAACATGAGAAAAGATGCCCTAAACGGAAGGCGAACATGTTTGCCGAGGAGACATGCATGACACGAGTGATCCTCGTTCTTATTACACGTCAAAGAAAAACTCCGAAGTATATGACGAAGGGTGGCGGGATTGGGATGACCCAAGCGAGCGTGCCAAAGATCCACTCCGGTGGCGAGAGCGACAGGGGTGGCGGAGGTGGTGGAGGTGGCGGAGTGAACCGGGTAGAGCTCGTCGGGGCTCTCACATCGGTGGAGTACCATCCGGGTGCGAGCGTCCTTAACAGAAAAACCACATTCGTCAAATTTAACGGTAAGAGGATTTTCACATGTAAGAGAATGAACAGAAACAAGATTTTTAATAAGCTCAGGAGAAACTAAGACTAGACATGGATATTGGAGTGGAATTAGACGGAAAATATCCATGACCTATGTGAGTGATATGAAGAGAGGAGCCGTCACCGACGGTGATGCGAGCGGAAGTGTGATACGTCTACAACGTATCTATAATTTATGAAGTATTCATGATATTATATTATCTGTTTTGGATGTTTATGGGCTTTATTAAACACTTTTATATTCTTTTTGGGACTAACCTATTAACCGGAGGCCCAGCCCAAATTGCTGTTTTCTTGCCTATTTCAGTGTTTCGAAGGAAAGGAATATCAACCGGAGTCCAAACGGAATGAAACCTTCACGAGAGTTATTTTTGAAACGGAAGCAAACCAGGAGACTTGGAGTAGATGTCAAGGAAGCTTCGAGGAAGCCACGAGGCAGGGAGGCGCGCCCTACCCCCCGGCGCACCCCCACCCTCGTGGGCCCCTCGTGGCTCCCCTGACCGACTTCTTTCGCCTATATATGTCCATATACCCTAAAAACATCGGGGAACAGAGTAGATCGGGAGTTCCACCGCCGCAAGCCTCTGTAGCCACCAAAAACCAATCGGGACCCTGTTCCGGCACCCTGCCGGAGGGGGGAACCCTCACCGGTGGCCATCTTCATCATACCGGCGCTCTCCATGACGAGGAGGGAGTAGTTCACCCTCGGGGCTGAGGGTATGTACCAGTAGCTATGTGTTTGATCTCTCTCTCTCTCTCTCTCGTGTTCCTGATGTATCGCGACCTTTGCTATTATAGTTGGATCTTATGATGTTTCTCCCCCTCTACTCTTTTGTAATGGATTGAGTTTTCCCTTTGAAGTTATCTTATCGGATTGAGTCTTTAAGTATTTGAGAACACTTGATGTATGTCTTGCATGTGCTTATCTGTGGTGACAATGGTATATCACGTGATCTACTTGATGTATGTTTTGGTAGTCAACTTGTGGGTTCCGTAACATTGTGAACTTATGCATAGGGGTTGGCACACGTTTTCGTCTTGACTCTTCAGTAGAAACTTTGGGGCACTCTTTGAAGTTCTTTGTGTTGGTTGAATAGATGAATCTAAGATTTTGTGATGCATATCGTATAATCATACCCACGGATACTTGAGGTGACATTGGAGTATCTAGGTGACATTAGGGTTTTGGTTGATATGTGCCTTAAGGTGTTATTCTAGTACGAACTCTTGAATAGATCGATCTGAAAGAATAACTTTGAGGTGGTTTCGTACCCTACAATAATCTCTTCGTTTTTTCTGCGCTATTTGTGACTTTGCAGTGACTCTTTGTTGCATGTTGAGGGATATTTATATGATCCAATTATGTTATTATTGTTGGGAGAACTTGCACTAGTGAAAGTATGAACCCTAGGCCTTGTTTCCTAGAATTGCAATACCGTTTGTGCTCACTTTTATCATTAGTTACCTTGCTGTTTTTATATTTTCAGATTACAAAAACCTATATCTACCATCCATATTGCACTTGTATCACCATCTCTTCGCCGAACTAGTGCACCTATCCAATTTACCATTGTACTGGGTGTGTTGGGGACACAAGAGACTCTTTGTTATTTGGTTGCAGGGTTGTTTGAGAAAGACCATCTTCATCCTACGCCTCCCATGGATTGATAAACCTTAGGTCATACACTTGAGGGAAATTTGCTACTGTCCTACAAACCTCTGCACTTTGAGGCCCAACAACGTCTACAAGAAGAAGGTTGCCTAGTAGACATCAAGCTCTTTTCTGGCGCCGTTGCCGGGGAGGTGAGTGCTTGAAGGTATATCTTTAGATCTTGCAATCGAATCTTTTAATTTCTTGTTTTATGACTAGTTTAATTTATAAAATAAAACTACAAAAAAAATGGAGTTAAGGGTGCCTCATATGCTTCATCTTTTTAATGTCTTTCGTGAAAATGATGGAAAGGAAAATTGTGCTCAAGTACGAGAAGAAGAATTACATAGAATGCTTGGCATAAAATATGTGAATGATGAGTATGATTGCAATGTTGTTAGTATGAATTTTTTGAATACCAATGATGCTAATGATATGCAAAGCCACAAGCTTGGGGATGCTATGTTTGATGAAGATGATATGTTTTGTCCCCCAAGTTTTGATGAGCAAATTTGTTATGATGATAGCATGCCTCCTATTTATGATGATTATATTGATGAAAGTGGGTTTGGAAGAGTCTCAACTTTAGGAAGTAATGATCCCACTATTTTGGAGGACGTTGAATCTTATTGTGATAATTATGAAAGTGGATTTGGAGAGGTCATGACTTTATTTAGTGATGATTCCACTATTTCGGAAGAGGTTCCAATTGATTATGAGAATAAAGTTTCTATCTATGATGATTATTGTGATGACATGTATGCTATAAATATTAATGATAACCATGAAACTTGTCATCTTGATTTTAATTTTCAATTGTATTATGCCTCACATGATAGCTATTTTGTTGAGTTTGCTCCCACTACTATTCCGAATGAGAATAAATTTGCTTATGTGGAGAGTAGTAAAATTCCTATGCAAGTAGATCATGAAAAGAATGCTTTATGTGCTGGTTATTTAGGTGAATTCATTCATGATGCTACTGAAAATTATTATGAAAGAGGATCACATGCTTCTACATATTGCAATAATTATGTGTTGAAAATCTTGAAGTTATGCTTGTCTTGCCTTTCTATGCTAGTTGATTATTGTTCCCATAAGTTGTTTGCTCACAAAATCCCTATGCATAGGAACTGGGTTAGACTTAAATGTGCTAGTCATATTCTTCATGATGCTCTGTTTATGTTTCAATTCTTATCTTTGATGTGACCATCATTGAAATCATCATGCCTAGCTAGGGGCGTTAAACGTTAGCGCTTGTTGGGATTGCAACCCAATTTTTTTTGTTCCTGTTTAGTAATAAATAAATAATCTAGCCTCTGGTTAGATGTGGTTTTATGTTTTAGTTAGTGTTTGTGCCAAGTAAGACCTATAGGATCTTCTAGGATGATAATTATTTGATCTTGCTGAAAAAGACAGAAACTTTCTGCTCACGAAAACAATTGTTAAACGTCACCAGAAAGTGATAAAATACTGATTCCAATTGCAGTAGATCAATAATAAAATTATCTAGGTCGTCCTATTTTGGCAGAGTTTTCTGAGTTCCATAAGTTTGCGTTTGATGCAGATTACTACAGACTATTCTGTTTTTGACAGATTCTGTTTTCTATGTGTTGTTTGCTTATTTTGATGAATCTATGAGTAGTATCGGAGGGTATGAACCATAGATAAGTTGGAATACATTAGATATTACACCAATATAAATTTATAATGAATTCACAACAGTACCTAAGTGGTGATTTATTTTCTTATACTAGCGGAGATTACAAGTTTTCTGTTGAGTTTTGTGTTGTCAAGTTTTCAAGTTTTGGGTAAAGATTCGATGGACTATGGAATAAGGAGTTGCAAGAGCCTAAGCTTGGGGATGCCCAAGGCACCCCAAGGTAATATTGACGGACAACCAAGAGCCTAAGCTTGGGGATGCCCCGGATGGCGTCCCCTCATTCGTCTTCGTTCATCGGTAACTTTACTTGGAGCTATATTTTTATTCACCACATGATATGTGTTTTCTTGGAGCGTCATTTTATTTTGTTATTATTTGCTTGCTGTTATTTAGAATAATGTTTTGCATCTCTATTTCAATAAAAATGTCAAGGATAGCCTTTACCATGCTTATTTTGCAAGTATACATGTTGCTGTTTCAAAACAGAAAGTTTACCGCTGTTGCAAAAATTCCCTAGAAAAGTCAGAATGTGATAAAATGTTGAAACTTTTTGCATAATAAGCTCTGATACATTTTCTACAGTGTGGTAGAATTTCATAATGTTTGGAGTTAGGGAATTATTGATACTCTTGCATTCTTTATAGACTGTACTGTTTTGGCAGATTGCTGTTATGTTTGCATTGTTTTCATATGTTTGCTTGTTTAATTGATTCTATTTGAGGATAGGAGTATTAAATGTGCAGAAACATTTAGTATGCAATGTTGAATAATAATTTTTATGATTTTCTACAGTAGAAAATGATATGGTTTTTGCATTGGTTTATACTAACTTATCTCACGAGTTCTTGTTGAGTTTGGTGTGGATGAAGCTTTCGAGATTTGGGAAACCGTGATATGAGAGGAATTAAGGAGACACAAAAGCTCAAGCTTGGGGTTTCCCAAGGCACCCCAAGATAATATTTCAAGAAGTCTCAAGCATCTAAGCTTGGGGATGCCCAGGTAGGCATCCCACCTTTCTTCTTCAACAATTATCGGTTAGTATCGGTTGAGCGTAAGTTTTTGCTTCTTAACATGATGAGTGCTATCCTTGAAATGTCGTTTTATTTTTTTTTCTTGCTGTTTGAATAATATCCCAAGATCTAAAATTCTTAAATGAGAGAGAGTCTTCACAAAGCTACATAATCATTTAACTATTCATTGATCTTCACTTATATCTTTTTGGAGTAGTTTGTCATTTACTCGTGTGCTTCACTTATACCCTATGAGTAAATAGTTGAATGATTTGAATATCATAAATGTGAAATTATATATGTTTCATATGCCTTTCCCATGGGGAGTAATGCCTTCACATATAAGAAGTAGAGGTGGTAAATTTTTTGAAGGTTAGAAAACATTGTATTGGTCACTTGAACAATTCATGAAAGAATATTGAAGGAAGAGATACTTCACATATAAATATACTATCTTGGACATCTTGTATGATTGTGAGCCCCATTAATTATTTTCAAACCTGAGCAAATTAGTTGAAGTTGGACAAGGAAGACAACATAATGAGTTATGCTTGGGTATACTTGTATAGAAGTTATATTGTTATGGATCCTCTAACATGTGGTGCTTGCTATTTAGAATCCTTTGCTAGCCAAAATATCTGTACTAAGCGGGAATACTGCTTGTGCATCCAAATTCCTTGAACCAAGTTTCTTCCATGAGTGTCCACCATATCTACCTATATGCGGTATTTACCTACCGTTCCAAGTAAATTTGCATGTGCCAAACTCTAAACCTTCAAATAATAATCTGCTTTGTATGCCCGAATCGCTCATGTAGCAACTATGGGCTATCAGTATCTTCCATGCTAGGTGGGTTATTCTCATGATGAGTGGACTCCGCTCATCATTCACGAGAAAATGGCAGGTAACTGGGATACCCAGTCCTATGATCAATAGATCAAAAACAAATTCGCAATTAATTTAAACAAAACTCCCCCAGGATTGTTGAAAGTTGGACGGCACCCGTTGTTTCGGACAAGCCGTGGAGTGTGATTGTTGGTGGAGGGGGAGTAAAATCTTTACCTTTCTGTTTGGGAACCGCCTATAATATATGTAGTATGGAAGATATTGGGAACTCTTGGTCGTTATGTTGACAATGAAAGCATACCTCTCAAAATTATTTCTATCTCTGTTTTAGCTTCGAGCTCTGGCACCTCTGCAAATCCCTGCTTCCCTCTGCGAAGGGTCTATCTTTTACTTTTATGCAAGAGTCAGTAGTATTCCTTCTCATTCCAACCTACTCTTTAGTTGACAAGCATCATGTGTTGGGGAAAGATCTAAGCATATGTTGGGGAACGTAGTAATTTCAAAAAAAATTCCTACGCACACGCAAGATCATGGTGATGCATAGCAACGAGAGGGGAGAGTGTTGTCCACGTACCCTCGTAGACCGACAGCGGAAGCGTTATCACAACGCGGTTGATGTAGTCGAACGTCTTCACGATCCGACCGATCAAGTACCGAACGTACGGCACCTCCGAAGTTCTACACACGTTCAGCTCGATGACGTCCCTCGAACTCCGATCCAGCCAAGTGTTGAGGGAGAGTTTCGTCAGCACGATGGCGTGGTGACGATGATGATGTTCCACCGACGCAGGGCTTCGCCTAAGCTTCGCGACGGTATTATCGAGGTGTAATCTGGTGGAGGGGGGCACCGCACACGGCTAAAATATCGTATATCAAGTGTGTTCTTAGGTGCCCCCCTGCCCCCGTATATAAAGGAGCAAGGGGAGGCCGGCTGCCTATGGGGCGCGCCAAGGAGAGGGGGGAGTCCTCCTCCTAGTAGGAGTAGGACTCCCCTTTCCTAGTCCTACTAGGAAAGAAGGGGGGAAGGAAAGAGAGGGAGAGGGAGAGGGAAAGGGGGCTGCGCCCCCCTCTCCTAGTCCAACTAGGACTCCTCTGGGAGGGGGCGCACCACCTCATGGCTGCTGGCCTCTTTCTCCCCTCAAGGCCCACTAAGGCCCAATACTTCCCCGGGGGGTTCCGGTAACCCTCCGGCACTCCGGTTTAATCCGAAACTTCTCCGGAACACTTCCGGTGTCCGAATATAGTCGTCCAATATATCAATCTTTACGTCTCGACCATTTCGAGACTCCTCGTCATGTCCGTGATCACATCCGGGACTCCGAACAACCTTCGGTACATCAAATCACATAAACTCATAATATAACTGTCATCGTAACTTTAAGCGTGCGGACCCTTTGGGTTCGAGAACAATGTAGACATGACCGAGACACCTCTCCAGTCAATAACCAATAGCGGGACCTGGATGCCCATATTGGCTCCCACATATTCTACGAAGATCTTTATCGGTCAGACCGCATAACAACATACGTTGTTCCCTTTGTCATCGGTATGTTACTTGCCCGAGATTCGATCGTCGGTATCTCGATACCTAGTTCAATCTCGTTACCGGCAAGTCTCTTTACTCGTTCCGTAATACATCATCCCGCAACTAACTTATTAGTCACAATGCTTGCAAGGCTTATAGTGATGTGCATTACCGAGTGGGCCCAGAGATACCTCTCCGACAATCGGAGTGACAAATCCTATTCTCGAAATATGCCAACCCAACAAGTACCTTTGGAGACACCTGTAGAGCACCTTTATAATCACCCAGTTACGTTGTGACGTTTGGTAGCACACAAAGTGTTCCTCCGGTAAACGGGAGTTGCATAATCTCATAGTCTTAGGAACATGTATAAGTCATGAAGAAAGCAATAGCAACATACTAAACGATCGGGTGCTAAGCTAACGTAATGGGTCATGTCAATCACGTCATTCTCCTAATGAGGTGATCCCGTTAATCAAATAACAACTCATGTCTATGGCTAGGAAACATAACCATCTTTGATTAACGAGCTAGTCAAGTAGAGGCATACTAGTGACACTCTGTTTGTCTATGTATTCACACATGTATTATGTTTCCGGTTAATACAATTCTAGCATGAATAATAAACATTTATCATGATATAAGGAAATAAATAATAACTTTATTATTGCCTCTAGGGCATATTTCCTTCAGCATATATGGCCATTCAAATATATTTGATCATGAATTATTATTGTTGACATTACCCTTGAGGTAAAAGGTTTGGAGGCGAAACATTAAGCCCCTATCTTTCTCTGTGTTTGATGAATGCTATTTGTTCTAAAAATATGCTTTGAGTGGTAGCAATCATGGAAGACTATATGATAGTTGATTATGTGGGATTTGCTAAATCAAAGCTCTTACATAGACCCTTCCTGAAAATAAGATGAATTGCAATTGTTTGATGACTGAGAACATAGTTTGTTAGTTTTCAAGAAAGTTTATGGTATATGCTTTAACATGTGAATAGCTTGTTACTTGATCATGAAAAGTTTTATGAGTTGAGCTACTGTTATGACATATAATGATGCTAGAAAAGGTGATTGAAATTATCATTGATCAAACTTGTGTACCTTCTAGCATTCACACTTCATAAATTATTTCTTTTATCATTTCCCTACTCGAGGACGAGCAGGAATTAAGCTTGGGGATGCTGATATGTCTCCAACGTATCTATAATTTATGAAGTATTCATGCTATTATATTATCTGTTTTGGATGTTTATGGGCTTTATTAAACACTTTTATATTATTTTTGGGACTAACCTATTAACCGGAGGCCCAGCCCGAATTGCTGTTTTCTTGCCTATTTCAGTGTTTTGAAGAAAAGGAATATCAAACGGAGTCCAAACGGAATGAAAGCTTCGGGAGAGTTATTTTTGGAACGGAGGCAATCCAGGAGACTTGGAGTAGACGTCAGGGAAGCTTCGAGGAAGCCACGAGGCAGGGAGGCGCGCCCTACCCACCTGGGCGGCCCCCCACCCTCGTGGGCCCCCTCATGGCTCCCCTGACCGACTTCTTTCGCCTATATATGTCCATATACCCTAAAAACATCGGGGAACAGAATAGATCGGGAGTTCCGCCGCCGCAAGCCTCTGTAGCCACAAAAAACCAATAGCGACCCTGTTCCGGCACCCTGCCGGAGGGGGGACCCTCACCGATGGCCATTTTCATCATCCCGGCGCTCTCCATGACGAGGAGGGAGTAGTTCACCCTCGGGGCTGAGGGTATGTACCAGTAGCTATGTGTTTGATCTCTCTCTCTCTCTCTCTCTCTCGTGCTCTTGATTTGGCACGATCTTGATGTATCGCGAGCTTTGCTATTATAGTTGGATCTTATGATGTTTCTCCCCCTCTACTCTCTTGTAATGGATTGAGTTTTTCCTTTGACATTATCTTACCGGATTGAATCTTTAAGGATTTGAGAACACTTGATGTATGTCTTGCATGTGCTTATCTGTGGTGACAATGGGATATCACGTGATCTACTTGATGTATGTTTTGGTGATCAACTTGCGGGTTCCGTAACATTGTGAACTTATGCATAGGGGTTGGCACACGTTTTCGTCTTGCCTCTCTGGTAGAAACTTTGGGGCACTCTTTGAAGTTCTTTGTGTTATTTGAATAGATGAATATGAGACTGTGTGATGCATATCGTATAATCATACCCACGGATACTTGAGGTGACATTGGAGTATCTAGGTGACTTTAGGGTTTTGGTTGATATGTGTCTTAAGGTGTTATTCTAGTACGAACTCTTGAATAGATCGATCTGAAAGAATAACTTTGAGGTGGTTTCATACCCTACAATAATCTCTTCGTTTGTTCTCCGCTATTAGTGACTTTGGAGTGACTCCTTGTTGCATGTTGAGGGATAGTTATATGATCCAATTATGATATTATTGTTGAGAGAACTTGCACTAGTGAAAGTATGAACCCTAGGCCTTGTTTCCTAGCATTGCAATACCGTTTGTGCTCACTTTTATCATTAGTTACCTTGCTGTTTTTATATTTTCAGATTACAAAAACCTATATCTACCATCCATATTGCACTTGTATCACCATCTCTTGCCAAACTAGTGCACCTATACAATTTACCATTGTATTGGGTGTGTTGGGGACGCAAGAGACTCTTTGTTATTTGGTTGCAGGGTTGTTTGAGAGAGACCATCTTCATCCTACGCCTCCCACGGATTGATAAACCTTAGGTCATCCACTTGAGGGAAATTTTCTACTGTCCTACAAACCTCTGCACTTGGAGGCCCAACAACGTCTACAAGAAGGAGGTTGTGTAGTAGACATCAAAGTGTGGACGGGATAGGAGGTGTGGAGGTTATCGGGATAAGCGGCCATATGCATGGTAGCTCCAGTGTCCATATACCAGTCGCCACCGCTGGTGTAGCTGGACGGTGAAGGGGCGGTGTGAAGAGCCGCCAGAAGAGCCGGGTCCCACGGCGCCGGCGGAAGAGGTTGCAGCGGGGCCGTCAGGGGCAGCAGCGGTAGCCCGCCTGGCTGCGGCTGCTGGCCGTAGGAGAGAGGCCCATAGGGCGCCGCATAGGGCTGCGACGCGGCATAGAATGCCTGGTGCGACGGTGGCCGGGCGCCGAGAATACCCGGGGCAGGGGCACGGGGAACCGGCATGGAGTAGGTGTGCACAACGCCGGTCCATGGGTTCTGGCCGGCGTACCACAGGGCCGGCTGGTAGGCCTGCTGCGGCGGCGGGGTGCTCCTCCCTGAGCGCCTGCGCCCTCCTGCTTGCTGATACGTCTCCAACGTATCTATAATTTTTGATTGCTCCATGCTATTATATATTCTGTTTTGGATGTTTAATGGGCTTATTTATACACTTTTATATTATTTTTAGGACTAACCTATTAACCCAAGGCCCAGTGCAAATTGCTGTTTTTTTTGCCTATTTCAGTGTTTCGCAGAAAAGGAATATTAAGCGGAGTCCAAACGGAATGAAACCTTCGGGGGCGTGATTTTTGGAACAAACTTGATACAGAGGACTTGGAGTGGACGTCAAGCTATCAACGAGGAGGCCACGAGGTAGGGGGCGCGCCTACCCCCTGAGCGCGCCCTCCACCCTCGTGGGCCCGTCGTGGCTCCACCGATCTACTTCTTCCTCCTATATATACCTATGTACCTCGAAACCGTCGAGGAGCACCACCAAAACCTAATTCCACCGCCGCAACCTTCTGTACCCGTGAGATCCCATCTTGGGGCCTTTTCCGGCGCTCTCCCGCAGGGGGCATCGATCACGAAGGGCTTCGACATCAACACCATAGACTCTCCGATGATGTGTGAGTAGTTTACCGACCTTCGGGTCCATAGTTATTAGCTAGATGGCTTCTTCTCTCTCTTTGGATCTCAATACAAAGTTCTCCTAGATCTTCTTGGAGATCTATTCGATGTAACTCTTTTTGCGGTGTGTTTGTCGAGATTCGATGAATTGTGGGTTTATGATCAAGATTATCTATGAAAAATATTTGAATCTTCTCTGAATTCTTTTATGTATGATTGGTTATCTTTGCAAGTCTCTTCGAATTATCAGTTTGGTTTGGCCTACTAGATTGATTTTTCTTGCAATGGGAGAAGTGCTTAGCTTTGGGTTCAATCTTGTGTTGCTCGATCCCAGTGACAGAAAGGGAAACGACACGTATTGTATTGTTGCCATCGAGGATAAAAGATGGGGTTTATATCATATTGCATGAGTTTATCCCTCTACATCATGTCATCTTACCTAATGTGTTACTCTATTCTTATGAACTTAATACTCTAGATGCATGCTGGATAGCGGTCGATGTGTGGAGTAATAGTAATAGATGTAGGCAGGAGTCGGTCTACTTGTCACGGACATGATGCCTACATACATGATCATGCCTAGATATTCTCATAAGTATGCACTTTTCTATCAATTGCTCGACAGTAATTTGTTCACCCACCGTAATACTTATGCTATCTTGAGAGAAGCCACTAGTGAAACCTATGGCCCCCGGGTCTATTTTCCATCATATAAGTTTCCAATCTATTTTTACTTTGCAATGTTTACTTTCAATCTTTATCATAAAAATACCAAAAATATTATCATCTCTATCAGATCTCACTTTTGCAAGTGGCCGTGAAGGGATTGACAACCCCTTTATCGCATTGGTTGCAAGGTTCTTATTTGTTTGTGTAGGTACGAGGGACTTGCGTGTGGCCTCCTACTGGATTGATACCTTGGTTCTCAAAAACTGAGGGAAATACTGACGCTATTTTGCTGCATCACCCTTTCCTCTTCAAGGGAAAACCAACGCAGTGCTCAAGAGGTAGCAAGAAGGATTTCTGGCGCCGTTGCCGGGGAGTCTACGCACAAGTCAAGACATACCAGGTACCCATCACAAACTCTTATCCCTCGCATTACATTATTTGCCATTTGCCTCTGCTTTTCCTCTCCCCCACTTCACCCTTGCCATTTTATTCGCCCTCTCTTTCCGTTCGCCTCTTTTTCGCTTGCTTCTTGTTTGCTTGTGTGTTGGATTGCTTGCTTGTCATGATGGCTCAAGATAATACTAAATTGTGTGACTTTTCCAATACCAACAACAACGATTTTCTTAGCACTCCGATTGCTCCTCTTACCGATGCTGACTCTTGTGAAATTAGTGCTGCTTTGCTGAATCTTGTCATGAAAGATCAATTCGCCGGCCTTCCTAGTGAAGATGCCGCTACCCATCTAAATAGATTTGTTGATTTGTGTGATATGCAAAAGAAGAAAGATGTGGACAGTGATATTGTTAAATTGAAGCTATTTCCTTTTTCGCTTAGAGATCGTGCTAAAACTTGGTTTTCGTCTTTGCCTAAAAATAGTATTGATTCTTGGAATAAGTGCAAAGATGCTTTTATCTCTAAGTATTTTCCTCCAGCTAAGATCATCTCTCTTAGAAACGATATTATGAACTGTAAGCAACTTGATCATGAACATGTTGCACAAGCTTGGGAGAGAATGAAATTAATGATACATAATTGCGCTACAGATGGTTTGAATTTATGGATGATTATACAAAAAATTTATGCCGGATTGAATTTTGCTTCTAGAAACCTTTTAGATTCGGCCGCGGGAGGCACTTTTATGGAAATCACTTTAGGAGAAGCTACAAAACTCCTAGACAATATTATGGTTAATTATTCTCAATGGCACAATGAAAGATCTACTAGTAAAAAGGTGCATGCAATTGAAGAAATTAATGTTTTAAGTGGAAAAATGGATGAACATATGAAATTGTTTTCTAATAAGAGTGTTTCTTCTGATCCCAATGATATGCCTTTGTCTACTTTGATTGACAATAATAATGAATTTATGGATGTGAATTTTGTTGGTAGGAACAGTTTTGGCAACAAGGCTTATAGAGGAAACTTTAATCCTAGGCTGTATCCTAGTAATCCCTCTAATAATTATGGTAATTCCTACAACAACTCTTATGGAAATTTTAATAAGATGCCCTCTGATTTTGAGACTAGTGTTAAAGAATTTATGATTTCTCAAAATAATTTCAATGCTTTGCTTGAAGAAAAATTGCCTAAGATTGATGATTTGGCTAGGAACGTGGATAGAATTTCTCTTGATGTTGATTCTTTGAAACTTAGATCTATTCCACCTAAGCAGGATATCAATGAGTCTCTCAAAGCCATGAGAATTTCCATTGATGCGTGCTAAGAAAGATTGCTTTGTAAAAGCGTGTTCTTCTTGTTTTCATGATAATAAGGATGAAGATCTAAAAGTAATTGATGTGTCCCCTATTAAATCTCTGTTTTGCAATACGAATCTTGATAATGATGGGACTGGAGATGAGTCAACTTTAGTTAAAAGGCGTCCCAATGATTCAGAGTTTTTAGATCTTGATGCAAAATTTGGTAAAAGTGGGATGGAAGAGGTCAAAACTTTAGATAGCAATGAACCCACTATCTTGGATTTCAAGGAATTTAATTATGATAATTGTTCTTTAATAGATTGTATTTCCTTGTTGCAATCCGTGCTAAATTCTCCGCATGCTTATAGTCAAAATAAGGCTTTTACTAAACATATCGTTGATGCTTTAATGCAATCTTATGAAGAAAAGCTTGAATTGGAAGTTTCTATCCCTAGAAAACTTTATGATGAGTGGGAACCTACTATTAAAATTAAAATTAAGGATCATGAATGCTATGCTTTGTGTGATTTGGGTCCTAGTGTTTCCACAATTCCAAAAACTTTGTGTGATTTGCTAGGTTTCCATGAATTTGATGATTGTTCTTTAAACTTGCGCCTTGCGGATTCCACCATTAACAAACCTATGGGAAGAATTAATGATGTTCTTATTGTTGCAAATAGGAATTATGTGCCCGTAGATTTCATTGTTCTTGATATAGATTGCAATCCTTCATGTCCTATTATTCTTGGTTGGCCTTACCTTAGCACGATTGGTGCAATTATTGATATGAAGGAAGGAAATATTAGATTCCAATTTCCGTTAAGGAAAGGCATGGAACACTTTCCTAGAAATAAAATAAAATTACCTTATGAATCTATCATGAGAGCCACTTATGGATTGCATTCGAAAGATGGCAACACCTAGATCTATCCTTGCCTTTATGCCTAGCTAGGGGCGTTAAACGATAGCGCTTGTTGTGAGACAACCCAATTTTATTTTATATTTTTTGCTTTTTGGTTATGTTTAGGAATAAATAATCCATCTAAATTCTGTTTAGATGTGGTTTTGTGTTTTAATTAGTGTTTGTGCCAAGTAGAACCTTTGGGAAGACTTGGGGAAAGTCTTTGCGATCTTGCTGTAAAAAAACAGAAACTTTAGCGCTCACGAGATTAGCTACAACTTTTTACTGGAGAGTGCTATTTAGTTGATTCCTTTTGAAGATGATTAATAGATAAATTCCTCACGTCCCGAAATTTTGTTTAGAATTTTTGGAGTTCCATAAGTTTGCGTTAGTTACAGATTACTACAGACTGTTCTGTTTTTGACAGATTCTGTTTTTCGTGTGTTGTTTGCTTATTTTGATGAATCTATTGCTAGTAATGGAGGTTATGAACCATAGAGAAGTTGGAATACAGTAGGTTTACCACCAATATAAATAAAGAATGAGTTCATTACAGTACCTTGAACTGGTGTTTTGTTTTCTTTCGCTAACGGAGCTCACGAGATTTTCTGTTAAGTTTTGTGTTGTGAAGTTTTCAAGTTTTGGGTAAAGATTTGATGGATTATGGAACAAGGAGTGGCAAGAGCCTAATCTTGGGTTTGCCCATGCCACGCCAAGGTAAAATCTAAGGACAACCCAAAAATCCTAAGATTGGGGATGCCCCGGAAGGCATCCCCTCTTTTCTCTTCATCCATCGGTAACTTTACTTGGAGCTATATTTTTATTCACCACATGATATGTGTTTTGCTTGGAGCGTCTTGTATGATTTGAGTCTTTGCTTGTTAGTTCTCCCCAATCATCCTTGATGTACACACCTTTTGAGAGAGACACACATTATTCGGAATTTATTAGAATACTCTATGTGCTTCACTTATATCTTCTGAGCTAAAAAATAAGGCCAGCGGCGTGGCGATTGGAATCAGGCGGCGGCAGCACGCGCTAGCGATCGCGAGAGGCTGCGGCGTGGCGATTGGAATCTAAAGTTGGCGGCGGCATGGAGCGGAAGACTAGGTTGAGGATCGGGAGACGGAAACTGATACCATGTAGAATATGAGAATAGGTTGTGCAACACGCAATGCATTGATCGGTGCATCAGCCATGTATATATGAGTATAGAGAGGGGCCATAACCTCGACTAGACAGAGAAAACAAGAGGTGGGCCCAATACACAATATACACGTACACAATATACTGAACAGTATCGGACAACCAAAAGATCGTGCTAGTTCATCGCATAGTTCGCCATCAGTCGATCAACAGGGATGCTAGCTCTTCACCGGACATGACAATTCTACTACTAGTTCTATATACAAGAAATTGAAAGGACATGACAGGATTCATTGGTGTTGACAGGATTCATTGCCGTAGTACATAGGGAAGACCTCATAGGGTATGTCTCCAGAGCTAACGTAGAAGGAGGGTGCGGTGCAGGGCAACTGTTAGAATAAATCTGAGACAACCGTCGATCATTCGGGGACCAAGCAATCATACGAGCATGGCACTGAGATTTGTTAATGAGGTTCAATGATATGGCTACATCCCGGGGCTTGACTATGGGCGCTCCTCCCCATGATACCGCTACAATACTGCACCCGGTCACCCTGGACGCCGGCACATGCCTCCGGCTTCCCTTGCGTTCCTGTGCTATTATATTGGTATAGGTTACATCGTGTGTCTACCCCCAACATATATGAGAGGCCTAGGATACAAGTGTCCTATTAGGACACAACTCCTATCCTGTCTACACACGGTCCAAAACACGGTCCAACTGTAACCTACCTTGTACAATAATATTCGACACAACTCTAACAAACTTCACCTTGGCGAATATTCTTCACCACCTTGAATTCATCCATGCGTCGAACCTCCATGTACATTAGACTTGAGATACGCCATGAGCACCGCTGCTACTCCCAGACTCCATGTGATTTCACCTGCAACTGTAGTCCCTTCTCGTCTTCTTCACAGTCAACACTCGAGCAAAATTAAGTTCCTCATTACTCTACTTTGTGCCCCCAACTTCAGGAGAATCCGTTCAGCGCCATCACACACGGACCACTGTCTGCATGAAAGTGAACAACTCACATATTGGACACTACATATAAGAGTTACCCGAACTCAACGTCACCGCTCTTTTTTGACTGTTTGTCTGAAAGCTGAAGGAATTTCACCGTCGCCCTGTGTCACCCTGAGCCAAATTCGCAGTTGTCTCACCCTTTTCCCGGATAGTCTCTGGCATGTCCCACAGCTATAGCACCCTGTCTCTGCTGTACTTGTCATCCAACTACTAGGAAAAGGCTAATTAGTGGCGCACCTGTTTTGGACATTAATGGCGCACTATAGGTGCGCCACTATCATCACGCCACTAGTAACAAGTACAAATGGCGCACCCCTGGTGCGCCATTAGTATACCAGACAATAGTGGCGCACCAGGCAGTGCGCCATTAGTATGTCCCCTGGTGCGCCATTACTATGCCTCCCAGGGGGCCATATTTACGTTGTACTCTGGGTTACTAATGGCGCACTTCTAGATAATGCGCCACTAGTGTGTTTATTGCAGTGCGCCACTAAAGTGCAGTATGGTGCGCCACTAGTATGAATATTAGGAATTATTTTATTTTCTTTTCTGATATTTGCACAGGTTACAAAATACATTACTGCACAGAATATAGACAGCACAACATATAATCAGCAGATTTATCGAATACAATAGAAGATTAGTCTCCGAATACAATTCATCATATTAGTCTCCGAATTCAAAATACCGAACAAAGTTAGAACATTACAAGTCTCGAGACCGCGAGTAGCGAGTTTGTCTTCACATTATAAGTCGATATCGATCATCTGAACTACCATCACATAGAAGAGAGCTGCGGTCATCATGATGAGCATCATCGCGATGAAACTGGTCTTCATCCGGTTCCTCCAACGCCCCCTCCTCTCTCCCGCTAGATAGCGTCCGTATCTAGCTTCCGCCTCTGCCCTAGTGGTGTACCCTTTGTAACTATTACCGCTGAAACGATGAACCTGTCTCCGACACTCCTCCCAGTCGTCGTAGACTCCGGGAACCTTACCCTTGTACACGACATACGACGGCATCTCTATGCACTAGACAAACAAAACGTTAGTAGCAATTCACAGACAATACAAAAGCAATATATAAGTATGCAACAAAAGGATCGGAAGAGAAAAGCAACACATTAATAGCACGATTCATGGTCCTACTAATAAATAGCATCGATTACATATAAGTTGAACGACTGTCCAAACCAAAGAGACATACAAGTTCATTAAAGTTTAATTACAACATGAGCTAATCGATATTTCAGAACTACATAGCATCACTACTTTCGACTCGACTCAGGGACCGGAGCGTGGATGAAGCCGCCGTCTTTCGTGATGGTCATGAATGTGCGTTCGTTGTCAGCCTGCATTTGTAGCGTTGTTTCTATTTCACTGTTGGACGGTTGATATTTGAGGTAGAACTGCCCTGAGGTATGAAGGACATCTTGATGGATGATTTCCGCAAACTCCGACTGGATGCGAAAGAATTTTTGTCTGAGGTCCGCGTCCTGGATTGCCGACAAGCGTGCGGCCCAATCTTTGAGACTATTTGGTAGCAGAAGGTGATTATGGTCCCGTATGATCGCCCGCATGTGATGGAGGGCCTAGTAGGCATCCTTCTGACCGCCAGGCGGCTGCTTGACGCAGGGGAACGTCGTTACGTGGGTGAACACGTGCTTGCCGTACCTAAAAATTGGCCTCCTGCAGGTGCCTCCAGATTTGGCGTAGCCGGGGAGAACATCATCAAGAACTTTCTTGATATTTGTGTAGTCTTTCTTCGACTGACGGTCCGAGTCGAAATACGTGGCCATGGAATAGTTCGGGCTTAAGAGGATGAGTGTGCAATGTGTGTCACTACACAAAACACGGAATGTTAGAGAAAAAAAAGAACGATTGAAATCTAAGAAATCATATGTTACGGGGCGGTGAGGGGATGACTTACTCAGGAAAGTAAGGCACGAGGAAGTTATCCTTATCTGGGTTCGCCAGAATGACGCTTTCGAGGTATGAACTCGCGACTTGCCGGTCCCCAGCGCTGCCCAAGATCTTAGCACACATGTAGAAGGGGTCGACTATCACGATGTCCAGGGTCTTGTCTCTAATGATCCGCATCTCCATACTCAGCGAAAATAACCGAACGAAGGTGTAGTGCAGCGTATGAAGGTTAAACATAGCGAAGATGTCATCAAACCGCAGGACGATCATACCCCCGATGGCGCTATCGACAAAGCCCTTGCCCACTGGCACCTTGGCCACGAAAACCGGGTATGCCACATCATTCTCGTAGAGATGCCGCTTCTCCAAAGAAAGAACACTGTCATGCAGACTCCGCATAGGACCGGTTTCCGCATTTAGCAGATTAGTCCGTAGCATCGGCCTACCCGCCACAGGCACCCTCCTCGAGATATCCTTAGGTGAAGGTGGCCCGTCCTGAGCACGGATCGTACTCGGTGCCAGCTGGCACGCACCCTTGTTATTCTTTCTTTTCCGTCCCTTCTGCTTCTTCTGCTGTAATGGGATCGAGTTCTGCTCAGTGACCACCTTCTTGAGTGTGTTGGGGCTGATAATATTTCACACCTCGGCTATCTGAGGCTCGGTGAAGGCGGCAGCTGGAGGCATCTCCTGAGAACTGAACGCCAGACGACGCCTGTTGCAATTGGGTTTCTCCGCGGTACCAGCTAGATCGCGATCGTGCTTTCCAGGGTTGGGTTCTTGAGAAGGAGGCCCCAAGAATACGTCATCGTACCCATGTTCGTTGAAGTACTCATCGACGTTGGTAAATGTACCATCGTCGTCGTCCGGATCCTGTGCCATATGCATGTCCGGATCAGCTGACGCCGGTAGCGTTGTGGCGGTCTTGCCATGGCTTGGCGCCGGCACGATTGGCGGTGTTGTCTGTGGGGTGGTGTCCCCCGCCCCCAAACGAATCTGGCTCTTCGGCCAAAGCATGGGCCGGCTTATGCAGGCGCTGAGGGTCATCACATCATCTTCGTCGGCCCCAGGGGGTCGATACGGAGGTAACAAGTCGTCGAAGCCCCGCAGCACCCGAACCAGTTGAACCCTATACACGGTGGGTGGCATCGGATTACCGTGGAACACGCGGCTGCCCGGTTGAACGATTCTGGCCTTAGAATATGACGATCAAATTTGAAAACATTTATGAATGTGAAAAAATATCATCAAATTTGTTATTTGAAAATATTTATGAATATGAAAAAATATCATCAAATTTGTTATTTGAAAATATCATCAATATTGTTTTGGATTTTTAGTTGCATTCATTTGTGAATTGGTAAAACATTGATGAATATGAGAAAATATCATCAAATTTGAAAAAATATTCATGAATTCAAAAAGTGCCCATGACATTTCAAATATTCATGAGTTCAAAAAATATTAACAAATTCAATACTTTTTGTGAGTTAGAAATTCAATACGAGAATAAACACAAATAAATATTCATGAGGACTAGAACAGAAGAAATATCATTTCAATATGTCAAAATACAATCGAGAAATGAAGACTACAATTTAAATACAATCGATCTTAGCTAGCTATCTTTTCACAATCTTCTTGCCCTTCTTTTTCACAAATGGAGTTCTTATGTTGAACGGACGTCCTTTAGGTAGGGTGGTCCCACTTCTTCTTGTGGTGTATGGCACTTCATAGTCGTCATCATGTTCCATCTTCTTGTCACCGTACTTGTCGAAGTCTTGCTCATTGGCGACTCCATCCATTCCGATGATCTTCCTTTTGCCTCTCCTCACGACAACACGACTGGGCTTTGACGGGTCAGTAATGAAGAAGCATTGGTCCACTTGGGAAGCCAGTACCCATGGCTCATTTTTCGCGGTGACGTTTGCGCCCGGGGTCTTGGATTTGGCTTCGGGTATAACCATGGTGGTGAAATACCGGTCTTCTATTAGGACGCTCTTGGCCCATCTGACACGGAACATCGGGACCTTCTCTCCAGCGTAGCTCAGCTCCCAGATCTCCTCGATCCTTCCGTAGTATCTGTCCTTGTCGTTACCGATGTAGGATTCCATCATTACTCCGGAGGTCTGATAACCATCGCTCTTCATGTCCTTGTCCTCGGTGTAGAATGTGTAGCCGTTGATATCGTACGCCTCATAGGTCATCAGCTTGTGCTCGGCGCCCTGTGACAAGGCGAATATGAGTTTTTCTTCCACGAAAGAATCCTCATGTAAAGGGTACGACAGAACCTTCTCATGAAACATGAGTTGTGCTCTTTGATTATATCTCCATCCGTCCTCTGTTGGCCTTGGTCATTGTACATCTTCTCAATAAAGTTTTTGTGCTCTACCACCCAAGGATCGACCACGTCCATGTGTTGTAGCACGACTAGGTTTGCTCTTTCAAAGTCGGCGAGTCGACCCTCGAAGTCGACATGCATTTCGCGGCGACCATCGCGGTGACCCCATCCAGCGAGCCTGCCGAGGTGCCTGTTGACGGGCAGACCAACGGGGTTCCCGATGCCTAGATAATTCGTGTAGTAGGAGATGCACTCTTCGGTCAGAAAGCCCCTAGCTATGCTTCCCTCTGGACGTGACATGTTGCGAACGTATCCTTTGATGACACCATTCATCCTTTCGAACGGCATCATGCTGTGGAGGAACGTCGGCCCGAGTTGGATGATATCCTCCATGATATGGACCAGCAGATGCACCATAACATCGAAGAATGCGGGCGGGAAGTACATCTCAAGCTCGCATAGTATCACCACGATATCTTCCTATAGCCTTTTGAGTAGCCTCACGCCAACCGACTTCCGAGAGATGACGTCGAAAAAGTTGCATAGGCCAAATAGCGTTTCACGGACATGCGCGTCCATGATCCCACGGATTGCAACTGGAAGTATCTGCGTCATCAGCACATGACAGTCGTGAGACTTCATCCCGCTGAACTTCTACTTCGCTGAGTCTAGGTATCTGCATATCTTCCCTGCGTAACCGTAAGGAAGTTTTACTCCTACGAGGCAGGTGAAAAACTGCTCGATCTCCTCCTGACTTAGAGCGAAGCACGCGGGAGGGTAGTCATTTCCGGTCTTCTTGGCCTTTTTGCCTTTGCGACGACTTTCCGTGTCCTGCTTCGCCTCATCATCATCATCATTAGCGTGAAGCTCCTCCCTGATGCCCATTGATTTCAAGTCTGCCCTTGCTTTCGGCCCATCTTTGGTCCTCTCTGGCATGTTGAGCAGGGTACCAAGCAGACTCTCGCACATGTTCTTCGTGATATGCATGATATCGAGGCTGTGAGGCACACGGAGGATCTTCCAGTACGGCAAGTCCCAGAAAACAGACCTCGTTTTCCATACCTTCAGCAGCGGCTCTGGCGCCTTTCGCTCTTTCCCGGCTCTGGCGCCTTTTGCTTCTTTCCCGGCAGTGGGCAATCTTTCCAATTTTTCAACAGCTCGTCTATTTCCTCACCGCTCCTCGTACGCGGGCGTCTTCGGGGTTCGGTTTCACCATCGAACAGATCCTTGCGTTTTCTCCATGAGTCATCGTCGCGAAGCCACCTTCGATGTCCCATGAACACGGTTTTCGAAGACCCGGGATCTCTATCTAGCTGGCGATACTTTGTGTCATCCATGAACCTGATGCATCAAGAAAACCCGTGGACCACCTGCCCCACGACATATCCGTAACCGAGATAGTCGTGCACCGTCGTGAGTAGTGCGGCTCTCATAGGGAAATATTATTTCTCTGCGGCATCCCACGTATTGGCTGACGTTTTCCACAGCGTGTCTAGCTCCTCTTTCAGCAGCCCCAGATACAGATTGATGTCGTTCCCTGGTTGTTTCGGCCCTTCAATTAGCATACTCATGTGAATGTACTTCCTCTTCATGCACAACCAGGGGGAAGGTTGTACATCCACACAAACACAGGCCAGGTGCTATGTGTGCTCCTCTGGCTGCCAAACGGATTGACTCCATCGGTGCTAGCGCCCAGCACGATGTTCCATGGATCGTCCCCAAATTCTGGGTGTTCGAAGTTCAACGCTTGCCACTGGCTCGCATCCTTAGGGTGACTCAGCATTTTATCTTTTTTATTTATCTCCGGATCATTTCCGTCATCTTCTCGCTTCTTCTCCTCCCTATCTGCGTGCCAACGCAGGAGCTTTGCTAGCTTACGGTCCGCGGAATACCGCTGCAGACGAGGAGTGATCGGAAAGTACCACACCACTTTTCGAGGAGCTTTCTTCCTCTTCTTGTATCGAGTGACGCCACACACCGGACATATGGTAGACTCCGCGTGGTCGTCCCGATAAATGATGCAATTGTTCATGCACACATGGTATTTCACGTGCGGTAAATCCAGAGGACACACGATTTTCTTCGCCTCCTCGAAACTGGTCGGGCACTTGTTCCCCTTGGGAAGACGTTCGTGCCAGAATGACATGTTCTCGTCGAAGCATGCGTCGGTCATTTTGTGTTTTACCTTCATCTCCAGAGCCATGAGCGTTACTTTCAGGCGAGTATCCTTGGGCCTGCATCCTTCATACAATGGAGTAACCGCGTCTATCTCCAGTTGATCCAGCTTGGCTTTCTCTCGGGCGGCAGCTCTTGCGTTATCCGTCTGCTTGAGAAGCAGCTCTTGAATATGAGGGTCCTGCACCCAGCCCATCGATGGTCCATCGTCGTCTGCTCTGGCATCTTCATCTTCATGATCATGCCCTTCGTCTGCTCCGGCATCTTCCTCATCATCATGTCCGGCATCTTCTACATGATGACTGTGTGCTGCATCTTATTCGTGATCATGTCCTGGAGATTCTTCGTCTTCTCGCCCGCCCTCGCCGCGGTTGTCTTGCTGCCCTTCCTCATTTCTTGCCCGGCCCCCATGGACGACTTCATAATCATCTTCATCACCTTGCCATCGATAGCCATCCATGAAACCACGCAAGAGCAGGTGGTCCCGCACCTGTACGGAATCCGGGTCCATAAGGCTCTTCAGCTTGCATCTTCGACACGAACATCTTATCTCCGTCTCGTTCTTTTGAAGCATCTCGGCCTTCGCGGAGCTCAAAAACCTATTCACGATGCCTTCGGTCATCGTGCGGACCATGGTCGCCTGCGTGGTAGAGCAAAACGATATTTTAGAACCAAAAAAAATTTGGCATGACTTTGCCTAAAAATAGGACCAAAAAGAATGCATAGTGCCAAATTCTCGCCGAAACGGAAATGAATCATCATTCTGGCAAAATATTGGCAACTATCGCATTTCAAATACCGGTACCTGCAAACACAAACATATGCAACACCACAAACATACGTAGATCTAGGCCATAAAAAGTGCATGTGCACGTTGTTGGAGGGAGAAAAAAGTAGTTCTACAACATAAAGAAAGCTTTCCCCTTACTTACCTATCAAAACAAGGTAATTTAACTACTTAATTTGGGTGAATCTATGGTGCAAATGAGGTCAAGAGGAGGAGGCAGCCGAGACAAGCTTGGAGGAGGAGGTGGAGAGGATGATGTGGGGGAAAGTGAGTGTGGTAGGTGGCTGTCCAAAATATCTAGCTGCTCTCAGGTTACCAATGGCGCACCTGTTACGTGGTGCGCCATTACTAGTTTTGCAAAAAAAATTGTTAGTAGTGGCGCACTGTGGTTGTGGTGCGCCATTACTAGTTTGAACTAGTAATGGCGCAGTATACACTGGTGCGCCATTACTAGTTTTGAAAAAAAAGTAAAAAAAATTGTTAGTAGTGGCGCACAGAGCGTGTGGTGCGCCAGTACTAGTTAAAATTAGTAATGGCCCACTATGCCCTGGTGCGCCATTACTAGTTTGGGAAAAAAATTTGTTAGTAGTGGCGTACCGTGGGAGTGGTGCGCCATTAGTGATATGGACACTAATGGCGCACCTACACATGGTGCGCCACTGCTATATAGCAGTGGCGCACCACGTATGTGGTGCGCCATTAATGTCCTTATTAGCTATAGCCCTTTTCCTAGTAGTGTCCGCACTTTGCCATGTGCACTGAACACCATTAGCTTTTGACAATTTTAGACTTCGCGCCACTTTCTCAGATTCCCTATGGTCCACTCTCATCCATCTGACATGTCAAACTTGATAGATCTAGTCACCAACTTGAACCTGGTACTCGCCAACACTGCTTCAGCATCCTTGTACACTTTATCTGGCCACATGTCTGATCACCAGTGCCTTGGCCTGCCGCTGTGTCCCGTGCTTACTGCACGCCTCGCCGCTATCACCGCGTCGAGCCTCTGCTGTCCTGGTCGAGTCTCCCGGGTCGCGAACCACACCACTCAACCCCACCATAGAGAACCACCGATCATCACCGATCGATGCCGAGTATCACGTCTCCATCAGACCACTGGTACCCAGTCTGGAACCACGTGTCTCTCGCCATCCCGCTGAAATAGGCTACGATTCTCCGGATCCTTACGCTGTAGCCCAGCCCCTCCATCAACACAGAGTGAAGTTGTCCATCAGACTCCAGCTGCACCTTCAACATGACTCCATGGTAGATGATCAGTCCACCCACGCGCCCCGCCAGCTTCAAGCTCCGTGTATACATCACCTTGAATCAACCCCGCGTCATAGTCTTGTCGAAGCCGCACAAGCCCTCGGGCCTGCGCCACGAGAAGTCGGCCGCCATCAACATCACGCTCCTATGTCGTCATCGCTGAAATCACCACCGTCTTCTGCTTTTGACCAACATCCATGTCGATACATCAGACTGTCCAGTCCGATCCAGCCGAACATATACGACTGCAACCATGCTCCACCCTGCGTCGTGTCCACCCACACATCTGTGCATGTGTTAGACGCCATGTGTATGCATGATCCCGTATGACATGCTTGTCAGCGTGCTTTCACTGCTTGTCCAGGTGTTCCAAGCCCTCTCAGCAAACTGACCCAGAAAAACTTCCATGTAACCCGCACAATTTTTCTTGTCTCTATTTGTTGTTGCAGCTTCTCCGTGCACCTTAGCAGAAAAGGACCAAACTTGATCCAACCAACAACTCTCATGCACACACGTGGTCCTGGTAGCTTCCTCTTTTTTTTGTCTCAAACAAATCTCTAGTGCTTCAGACTTTGCCTCGGCACATCACAACGCACCAAGGCACATCACGGCCTGGACAGCTCCCTCGTACGCGACGCACCTGCAGCGGCACACCTGGGCCTGGCCCGCCAGCCTGCCTACACCGCCCAGCCACCACACAACTGCTCACAGACCATAACTTGGGCCTACAGCTTGCTTTGGCTTGCACTTCGCCTACTAGACCTGCCCACCCCACGCGCAGATCGATCGACTCCGAGCAATCCGATCTTGTCACAAACTCGCCTGCTACACGTCCCGCCACCGTCGCTTCATATACACGCTGATGAGCTGTACGCTTGCCCGATCGATCCATCAATTGATCGTCGCACGTCTCGCCTCCTGCTGCCATGCGCACACGCGTCTTCCGCTGATCTGACGCCTCCTGCAACTCATGGATTCCGCTGTTCTCGCCGTCGATTGCATCTGCGGACGAACTCGCAACCGCTTCACCCACATTGATGCCTTCGATCATAACCTTCAGATCAACTACCATGGCCTCCAAATAACCTAGCTCTGATACCACTTGTAAGAATAAATTCGAGGCATACCGTTGATCATCCGAGGACCAAGCAATCACACTAGCACGACACCGAGATTTGTTAACGAGGTTCACCATCATGGCTACATCCCCGGGGCCTGACTACGGGCACTGCTCCCCATGACACTGCTACAATACTGCACCCTGGCCTAGGATAAAAGTATCCTATTAGGACACAACTCCTACCCTGTCTACACACAATTCAAAACCAAGTCCAACTGTAACCTACCTTGTACAATAATATTCGACACAACTCTAACAGCAACCCGGTGAGACGTTGGGCGACGTGATCCTACTCCACAGGGAGGCGGCGGGCTTCGGACGCGGTTGCCTCTTTCTCAGCCGTCGCCCGCTCAGACACCTTGATGACCTCTGCAACGCCTTTGCGTTCTATTGGCGGCAGTGCTAGGCATCTATCCATCACCACATAGGTAAAGGACCCTCGCAAAGACCTCGGGGATGACATGATCCTCGTCGAAAGAGGAATTCAGGCGGACCACTAGAGCGGAGCCGCACCGGTTAGGTCTGACCTTCCGGGCCCTCTCCCGGGCAACGCACACAGCTGCCCATGCCTCGGACTCCAAAGCCGTCGCGGGCTCAGCTGGCGTGGCATGAGCAGCCATCGGCAAGCGGGTGTGTGTACTGACGGTGTCACACTGGAGTTGCACTCCCGAAGGCGGTCACCAGGGGACAGTGCAAAAATCACCTCCACCCACGGTTGCCTCTGCGACTGCATTAACCCTTGCAAGCGGCCAAGGGTGGCACAAAGCTATATGAGCCTCTTTTGACGACCCACAAGCTACGAAGTGCGTGATCCACATTGGACACCGCAGAACTCGAGTCCTCCGACGCAAGAGACACCCAAGCGATTGAGTCCTTTTCGGTTCCGGAGCCATTGTCATTGCCAGAGCTGGCCATGTTGGAGCTGAAGCCCATGGGGAGGGAGGAGACGAAACTAGAGTGGAGTGGAGTGGTCGAGACTCAAGAGTGAGTAGGTGGTCTATGGTGGGGTATATGTGGGTCGGACTGGGCCAGTCTATGTCGATCCGACACGGCAGCCTAGTTCGGGCATGTCCAGATTGCCCCATATCCGCCCCAGATATGGGCTAGGTTTAGGGGGTGCCGAATAGCCTAGACGTTTTGTCTGGCTATGAGAAGTTCAGTTGGGTGGCTATTTTTGTCCGGGAAGTGACTGGGTTGTCCACCCGGACATTTAGGAGTATTTGAAGGGTCCGATTGTAGATTTCCTTACTTCATATAGGAAGAACGTGTACCTAATTGATCAGTTAATTTTTAGGAGGCTTTTTAGTGAAAAGTCTAGGAAAATAAAATTTAAGCCAATGCCAAACAAATGCTCGGGTATATGTCATACTAATGTACTGATACCTTAGGGTTAAATATGCCTTCTGGAAGACCCAAATAATTGACATTGATGTCACCTCTTAAATTGGGGCCAACTGTTGTAATAGATACTACTTACTCCATAAGCAAATATAAGACCATTTAGATCACTACTCTAGTGACCTAAACGGTATTATCTTTGTTTACAGAGGGAGTACCCTCTAAATTGTGACTTTGTAGACGTCTTTATGTCACTTTGACCATTGTAATTTATTAAATGTATGTGTAATACTCAATCTAGAAATAAAATTTGAGATAAATCTGCACATGAATTTCCAAATATTTAATCTAAATATTTAACATGTTTTCTGTGAAAAGAACTTGGATGTATTATACAGGTTCAGCAAAGATACAACTCACCCGAAAAATAAGAAGAATTACACCGACGTCCCAGCACCACCGGACGACCACAACCGCAGTCATAGTGAGTCACGAACACGCCGCTGTCTCCGCTCCCTTACCGGAGCCAGCATGACCTACTCGACGCCACGTGAAAAGTCCCCGAAGGACCAGCACCACAGAGCTTTAGTAGTCATCAATGAACCGTTGAACTGATCCGAAGCGTCTGACGCCAAATCTTATAATTATACATGCACGATGAAAAATCCTAACCTCACCACCCCATGCAACAATAAGAATCTACGTTAGAGCTCCATTGATTCCATCCCAATGGATTAACTCGAGGAAGATCATACCCTAGAAGACGAACCAAAGATGAAATGCCTCCATCCGCCTGGGATGAAATATCTCAAAAGATTAAAATTTAACTCATAGTGGGAGGGGAAGGAAACCGACTCAGCTAAATATTAACATGATATTTATTCTGAAGTCTAAAAGTTCGACCGAAGTAACATAGAAAATACCATCCGATGTTTAACTCGAGGGAGTACAAGATTTACAAATGTCCTACTAGATGTTTAACTCGAGGGAGTACAAGATTAACAAATATCCTACTAGCTCCCCACGTTAAATGCAAATTACATTGCTTGCATTCAGATTCCTCTGGCATTGTCCCGACAGAAAATATTCCTTTGGCTTTCGGAGGACACGCGCCAGGGTAGTACTTGGGGATGTATTAGTCCGCCGCAATCATAGCACTTGTGGATTAATCATGCATGATTAGTGCTTAGTCATAGCCAGGTCAACCAACCAGGCTCTTCCATTTTACTGTAAGACCCAATTGCAGGATGGATCCTAACTGGAGGGCACAAGGACTAACTAATTAAGCTGCATAACTAGTGTTTCATGCATGCTTAAAGTGGCAAAACCATCTAGTTGTGAAACGTTACTGACAAAAGATTTGGCTATCGGGCTTACCACATTTAGTATTGTAATTGTACAGGACCACATTAAAAACTTTATGTTTCATTCATGAAGCAAGGGGCAGACCCCTTTTCCTACACACACACACACACACACACAAATCACACAGGACCACATAAGTACTGATTGCAGCTAATTTTGTTTCCTCCTTGCTAATGAACTTTGCGATTAATTAATCTACTAGCAAGTGCTCCTCAGCGACGGAAGCAACAGGTTGTCCATGATCATCACACCTCTCATGTTCAACTGGCATCCACTGTATGCACATATATATATTTTGTCACCATGCATATAATTGAGGATTCATTGTATTAACACTATAAATCCTTTTCCTTGCAAGGATGTTCATATAGATATCTGAATCAGTTGAGGAAAACAACAAGCAGTAAGACAAGGCAGGCTTGAAGGACCGATCTGGTGGTCTACATGTAGCTCCACATATGTAGACATTTAGTGCTCCGTCTCATCTTCTACTGGACTCTGTTGGATCTTCCCCTGCTAATAATTGCAAGAGAAGGAGAGGAACAGGACAAGGGAACAAATACGTTGGGGGATCTTATGTTTGAAGTAAGGACATGCATAATGTATCTATGCATGCAAGGAGCCTTGTTTGCAGGACATTTTGGTTTCTAACCGGCCATGTGCCTGCTTGGCATTGTGCCCTTTCGAAGAACAAAAATGAGCCTACTAGGCACGGTGCCCTTTCGAAAGAACAAAACTTGTTCCTGTTGGGTGTACAACCATCTACAAAATAAATAATGAAGTGCACATTAGGCAATGATGGCACCGAGAGCATCTATAGCCGGATATGTCAAATATGGCCCCTCAAACGCCCGCGGACACGCGCGGTGACCGGACACTCCTCAAATTTCCATAGTTGCATCCGGACATCTCATACTAGTTTCTTAAATTCATACAAGGACATGCAAAGGAAATAAACCTACGTACTACATCGATCACCTCGCTACTCATCGTCGGAGATGTCGACGATCTCCGTGCCCGGTTCCGGCAGCATGAGCGGCAGCTGCAGCTCCTGCGCCTCCGCTCCCACCTCCTCCTCCTCTATCTCCGCGTCGAGTTCGGCAAAGTGCGCGTCAGACGCCGCCTGCTCCTGCCGGAGGAACGCCTGGTTGGCCTCCACATAGGTCTAATCCTGGATGGACTCCAGGATGGCCTGCTGCTCCACCATCTCCTCCGATTGGGCGACGGCGAACTCCGCCTCCGCCTGCTCCATGTTGAAGCCCCGCAGCTCCTGCTCTGCCTCCTCCACCCGCATCAGAGCCAGCTCCTCTTCCTCCTCTTCCCCCGGCCGCTCCTCCGCCTCCTCCGGCTTCGGCGAGTCCGAAGGCAGCTGGCATCGATGCGGGCGGTGCGCGCAGCTTGTCTCACCCAGATCTCCTGCTGCATCTCGTACCGGCGCTCCGGCGTGAGCATTGCGTAGTACGTGATCTAGCTCCGGACCATGGCAGAGCGCTAGAGCGTGGGCAGAGCGCTGGAGCGGGAGAGGGACGAGGTGAATGGGCTCGGACTTGCAGCGCGGAGAGGGGGAGGTGGATGGGCTAGGGTTGCGGGATGCCGACCGAGTTAAATTGGCGGATTTGATCTTGGCGGCGTGCCGGAGCAGCGCCACACGGCGTTCACATCTCGGTGACGGAGGAGGCGTCTACCGGACTGCCGGGTTTCCATGCATTTCCACGTGGAACCCCTTTGTCGGTCCTACGTGGCAGAGGCGCTTGGGCTCGCCCGGCCGGCCCATATCCGCTCCTTATTTGGGCTAGATATGAGGGCTGCCAGTCAACCCGGGCATTGAGGCCCGTTTGAGGCGTCTGTCTGGGTCAAAAAATCGTGACCGGTTAGTAACCGAGCGGCCCGGCTGAAAGTGCAATCATGCCCTTAATCATATTTTGATGTTGATGGCAATATACTCATAGGGGACTAACAAAGTTTGTCAAGTATATCTGAGGTTTTAGTCCCCTCGGGATCATGTGTGTGTGGATTATGACTTCGGAAATATGTATCTTCCTCAAGAACGAAGAAACAAGTCTACTGGCTTAGGCACCTTTTTATGCTTGTTCTTGAGTATAGGAATCCCGCACTATTAAGAGGGGAACATGGGGTCTTGTGAGAGTCTTTCTCAAAATCTTCTTCTAAAAACTCATTTTCTGATCTTTGTCTTTGTCGGACGACCGGTACTCACCGGACGTCCGGTTCCTCCTTTATAGAGCCAAAACATCGGACGTCCGGCACTCTCTCATCAGTACCAAAACCTCGGACGTCCGGGATCCTTCGGTCGTCCGGTACTTTCTCTACCAAGCCAAAACATCGGACGTCGGGGATCTTCCGGTCGTCTGGTACCTTCTATCACTACAAAAAAGGACACATCCGTGACATTTTGTGCCAAACGAAAAAAAATTCTGTCATACTTATGACACTTATATGACGATAATTATGACGAAACCTTCAAAAAAATAATTGTGACAAAACCCGGTATCATCATAGATGTGGTGGGGTCCTACTTCTATGACAAAAAATCATGACAGAAAATGGGCTTTTCGTCCTGGGCGGGCCGGAGACGCAGCTGCATGACATTCTTTGGGCCGTCCATGACGGAAAAAACTGTGGTAGAAGCGAGGGTGAGGAAAATATCGCGGAGTTACCGCTTACAGTGGGTGGTCGGGGGCCGAGCGATGCGTGTTTCTCTCGTACGTACGCGCGTGTGTGCGAGGTGTTCCGCTCTAACTGTAGGCTACGCGGTACTGAACCTGAGCGGTCGATCGATCCCTTGTTGTTAACTGAACTTGAGTGATTCCTTCGCTACTGCTTCTAACTGAAGCCGATCGAACACTGCTGCCTCCTTCCCTTGATGAACAGTGAGCGTTGTTGAGGGGTTTGGATGAACAGTTCCCGGTGGGGGGTTGATTAAACAGGACCCCGTGGTAGTAGAGGCCGTTACCGCTAGATGAACAGCACCCTGTGCGAGGCGTTGGGCTCTAACTGGACCCGAGCAATTGCACTGCAGGATACGCGTTACTGAACCCGAGCGATTGATCGATCCCTTGCTGTTAACTGAACCCGATCTAGCGATTCCTTCGCTACTACTGCTAACTGAAGCCGATCGATGCTTCCTCTGGATGAACAGTGAGTGTTGTTGGGGGTTTTGGATGAACAGTTCTCGGTGGGGGTGTTGCCGCTGGATGAACAGTACCCCGATCGATCGAGCTGGTGGATGAACAGGACCCCGTGGAGGGCTGGTTAAACAGTAGCCGGTGGAGGGCTGGTTGACCAGTAGCCGGTGGAGGGCTGGATGAACAGTAGCCCGTGGAGGGGTGGTTGAATAGGTCCCCGTGGAGAGGGTTGGCTGAACAGTAGCCAGTGGAGGAGCGGTGGAGGCTGGATGAACAGGAGCCCGTGAGCAACATAACCCTGCCATGTTAGAGCATGCACCTCGGGGGGGGGGGATAGGACTGGTCATCTATCTCTGAATCCTCCTCTGAGGAGCTATCCGTAACCAGCAAGACATGCGCTTCGTCAGATAGCATTGTCTGCTCTGAAGACCTTGTTTCCACTTCAGATATTTCCATGACCGTGCCAAATGGCTGATGCACAGGAAGAGCAATTGAATGTACTAAAATTGTTGACAAATTTAACACGTAATAAAAAATGATGGCATGATATAATTCACATATAAGATGACTGGCTAGCCAGGGTGGCATTGCAAAATTCACATATATGACGCCTGGCTAAACAAGATGGCATTCCATGATTCACATATATGATAAAAAAATAAACATATGGCATTGACACAAAGCATGTCTAAACTAAGCAGATGACATATTTGATGTATACAGTAAGCAATGCAAGGCACCATATGCATGATATTACCAACATCAGCATGCCAAGTTAGAGCGAAGACCTCAGGGGATAAATAGGAGTGATCTTCTCCTTCTGAATCCCCCTCAGAACAGTTATCTTCCTCTTGATTACGATCCGGAATGGGTGGAGGGGGGTTGCCTTTGCGCCCACCATGGAGCGACGTCTGCATGAAATTATATTGTCACGCAAGGCTCGTCTCTTTTGCTCTACATGTTCAGTTCCATTGTGTACAATAACCGACATGCATAGGAATAAAACATAGTGAGATTATGTAAGGAGTGCATGCACAAATCCAGAGTGATGGTAGCAAACTGTGGATAGACCCAAAACCAATGATAGTAGGCAGATAATAGCTTTAGTTAAAAAATACAGATAATGGATCCTTTAATGTTTGTTTGCACCCAACATGAAACTCATAGTAGACACCCAAGATTAACCAGATAGTAGACAGATAGTACTGATTGCTGCCCCAATATGTACCCCACAACCATTTAAAAACTCAAGTTTCAGCATTAGTTTGGACCTGCCTCGGAGTCTAATAGGTGAACACGACGATAAAGTAGCATGTCATCATATTAAGCGATGCATAACGTAAGCAGACACGGAAGAGTGCGACCTGTCTTGCGGACCCGTGTAGTCCTCAAGGTCATCTGCACAGTTGATGATGGTAATGCAGTTGTTGTGGCTGCCGGCGGCGGGGAAGAAGATCTGAGGCGGCGAAAGACAGTCTGGAGAGGGGATCCCTGTTGTGGTGAACCCTTCCGTCGTAGGAGCAGCTGAGCTGGGGTGGAACACAGCGCAGCAGGAGCAGGACAAACCACACAAGGTTTTCTTTCACACACATCTGTAACAGAAGTAGTTGTGTAAGGGCTTGTTTGAATTTGAGGATTCTAACAATGCAGGGATAGGAAATAGGATAGGAATGCACGTACAAAACAGAGAATTTAAAAACACAGGATTTCTGCCAATCTGGGTGTTTGATTCACAAGAATTGGAAGATCACAGGATGCAAAGAAGCATGGTTAGATTAAGTAAAACTACAAGTGTACAACCTCTTTGGCGAAGCCATGTCGATCTCAGCGTGATTGGGTTGGTCGGTGAGGATGCTCCGGCTGACTTAGCTGTCGGAGGAGGGGAAGAAGATCTTAGGCGTCTGGAGATGGAGCCCGGGGTACTGCTCCGCTGTGATGGAGGGTTTCGTCGTTGGAGCAGCTCCAGTGAGTTGTACGACGCCGAGGCTGATGCAGGACAAGAGAGACAACGTTAACCAGAGTGGAATTCTAATAGCATCTCCAATAGATGACGTAAAATACATAACCACACAGTGCTAGATGTAAAATACATCAGCCGCTCATCTCTGAACTTAACTGTCGAAACTGAATTTAACTGTCAAAACTGAACTTAACTGTCGAAACTGAATTTTTCTGTCGAAACTGAATTTTACTGTCGAAACTGAATGCACTAGTAGCAGAAAAGCAGTAGCAGCAGCAGCGCGTGCGAGAGCCGGGGCAGCTGGTCGTGTAGCAGCATCAGGTGAGGCTACCCTGAGCCGCCAGCCATCACCGGCCAAACACCCGCCCCCCGCCGCCCACGACCGGTGGTGCGCCGCCCCGCTCGCCCCGAAACCACTCCCCACCGCCGGTCCGCCGCCGCCCCAACCATCCCTCTAGGCCCCCCCGTGCCGAGCTTTTTCTCCAGCGATCCCCACGCCACCGCCCCACCACCGCCCCCACCCTGAACCCTAAGATAGATAGTGGGGTACCTCTTCAGTGAGCCCCCCTCCCCGCTGCGGCTGGTTCTTCCTTATCTCCGGCGAGCCCCCCCCCCCCTGAAAATTGACTGACCCGAAAGTCGATTCAGTCGACTGAAGTGTAGCTAAATCGGAGCAGCATCACAAGCAAGAGCAAGAGCAAGAGCAGCAACGCAAGCAAGAGCAAGAGCAAGAGCCGTAGCAAGAGCAGACCAAGTAGGGGACCGAGAGCAAGAGCAGAGTAGCAGCGCGAGCGAGAGCTAAAGCAGCAGCAGCTCCTACTGATGTGGACGTCGCCGCCGAGGGAGCGACACCGTGGAGGAAGTGGCCGGCGACGCCGCCGTGGATGGAGCCGCACCGTGTCGGCTCGGGACCGAGCGCCGGCAGCACCGTGAGATCGAATCAAGAAGAAAATGCGGCGATTAGTGTACAACCTCTTTCGTGGCGCCGATTAGGCCTCAGCTTTATCCGAGGAAACGGTGATGATGATGCTCTTCCGGTGGTGCAGGTAAAGACGGCAGTGTGGGAATGGAGGTGCCGCGAAAGACGAGGGGAACGTCGGAGCAGCTCCATGGAGGTGGAGGACGGGGTGGCTGAACCGGAGGGACGACAAGATCGACGAAGGATCCTCATCCGGTACGGTGGATGAGGGACGTTGAGGTGTTGCTGTGGACGGCGTCGTCGGGGAAGCGGCTCCGGCTGGGTGGCGGACGGAGGAGGGTGTGGGGCATCGCGGGTTTTCGCGGCCTCGGTGTACGAATGGGTGGGCGGTTGGGATGGGAGTGGGGAACTATGGCTTAGGGACGCACTTGTCAGAAATGTGGAGTAAGTTACAAAAGTACCCCCACCGATTTGAGCTAGGCGGTTCTTTCGGTTCAGGGGTATCACGGGCATTTGGCGTGTCGGGATTTCATCGGAGGAGGGAGTTTTCGCGTGTGTTGTAATTTTGGAATAGCAAGGCGCGGGTTGAGATGGAGGGAGTTGTCGGAGCACAACGAGACAAAGATATATCTTAAATATTTCCGGAAAACAAGGCGCGGGTTGAAGAGGCGGGAGTTTCGCAGCATGATAGACAGAGACGCTAGCTTGACATTTCGGCATAACAAGGCGCGGATTGAAATTTGGGGAGAACAAGCTTAACGTGTACCAAAAAAAAGACAATTTGCACCTCATCACTAGAGAGAGCCATGTCCCGTTTACTATATTACTAGAAATGCATTCAAGTACAACTAAAAAACTAAAAAATGGGACAACAAACATAACATGTAGAGTACCTAAACAATTTGCACTTCCCTCAACAATAAAAAAACAATGTGTGTTGTCTAGCATATGGACTAAATTTGAGTACATTTTCCCTGTTTGAATGGGATTGTACTCGGGTTAGTTATACAACCATCTAAATATTATCTTCACAACACAATACATGAATATAGGAGAAGTAAATTCCTATATAAATATGAACTACATGTACATACGATCTCAAGTTCAAATATATGTATCCATTTTATGTTGAATTCAAATCATAGTACATGTATGCTCTAGCTAGATGTTCGGAATCTAAACCATGTATGATATATTACGTACAATGTGTTTAACAAGCACAACACACACACAAACACCATTTAGACTAGTAAGGTACACGTGCATTGCACGCATGAGATTTGGCAACCAAATTATGAATAAATTCCACATTATAGCATGTAAGCTTTGAGTCATATATGCACGATGTAGATGTTCGTTTAATTCTTATAGTTCATTTCATTCAGAATCATCTAGTTTTTATAAGAAAGCTAATCTATTTTAAGATTCATGGAATTGTGCGTTGTAAGGCATAAAGTAAAAACAAATAATGGCAAATCATGTAGAAAAATATTTGGCAATCCTGATACGGGAGATTCTAGAACAAAAAAGAAGTGCTTGTGTTTTGAGGTTTGTGCATTATGCTTAAGTTCAACCATGGAATCTTCTAGATTGTACATGTGGCAAAATCTGGTGGAATCTAGATGATATCCAACGGCCAATAGTGCTCAAATTTGCCATCTCTCCACCATCAGATTGGCCTCATCCAACGACCATCTTTCAAAGTTAAAGTTATCCGCACACTATATAAAAAATATAATATATAATATATAGGCGTATATATATAGATATGTGATGCGAAAGCCACCCATCATCTCAAATTAGAATAGTGTGTCCATGCACGGATGCAATGTGGCCAAACGATGTCTGCCATCGATATCTCAAATTCAAATCAGTCTGACCTTGTTCAATGTGTATACAGTACAACATGCTCGTTTCCAAACCACACCGCGCATATCTCAGTTATATTCATGCATGCATGGGTTTCAAACATCATGATCTCTTATTCAAATATTTGAATTCAACTTTACATTGATTATGACCTCACCTAGTCTTTTACACCCACACAGTCGTCTTCTCTTTTATAATTGTACCACTAACTTTCTCCCGTGCAGGCATGCACACAGTACCAGTCGGCATTATCCATCGCACACGTGCAATGTTTTTCTTCCGATCGGTCTCCCATGCATGCACACACACACACACACCTGCCCCTCTCCATCATATCGGGCATTCTTTATCTCTCACATGCATGCGCAACGATCGATGTTCCTCTATGTGTGTGTATATATAGCTAGGTCTTTCATAGTTTCCCACACAAACCGATCAATCTATATATCTAGTGAGATCTCACCCTCTTTCCCATGTCCACATCGATCAATCTATACCTCTCTATATAGGATTACATAGCTAATACACACACATTAATTATATATCCAACATCCCCTTCTCATCATCCATGCCTTCCGCTTCATCTCTCAGACGCGCGCACAGTGGCGAAGACAGGGGCAGCAAGGGCCCTGCCCCCCTAACATCACTATATATCGAGGCTAATATGAATGTGATCATTAGACAATTGCTGGTAAAATGGTTTAAGTTGATGAATTGGCCCTCCTCGTAAAGGATTAGAAATGCTTGGCCCCCTAGCTCATTTATTTTTCATGGCTCCGCCACTGCGCGCAACGACGCACGTTCTCACCCCGTTTCTTTAAATATTGATCTCGCACTTGTGCACTCCTTCATAGTCTCCCACCACTTGGCCCCTCGCACCATCTACTAGCCCCCTGATAACCCACAAGTATAGGGGATCGCAACAGTTTTTGAGGGTAGAGTATTCAACCCAAATTTATTGATTTGACACAAGAGGAGCCAAAGAATATTCTCAAGTATTAGCAGTTGAGTTGTCAATTCAACCACACCTGGAAAATTTAATATCTGCAGCAGAGTATTTAGTAGCAAAGTAGTATGGAAGTAACGGTAACGGTGGCAAAGGTAACAATAACAGTTTTGTAGTAATTGTAACAATGGCAACGGAAAAGTAACTAAGCAAAGATCAATATGTGAAAAGCTCGTAGGCATTGGATCAGTGATGGATAATTATGTCGGATGCGATTATTCATGCAACACTTATAACATAGGGTGACACAGAACTAGCTCCATTTCATCAATGTAATGTAGGCATGTATTCCGAATATAGTCATATGTGCTTATAGAAAAGAACTTGCATGACATCTTTTGTCCTACCCTCCCGTGGCAGCGGGGTCCTATTGGAAACTAAGGGATATTAAGGCCTCCTTTTAATAGAGTACCGGACCAAAGCATTAACACTTAATGAATACATGAACTCCTCAAACTACGGTCATCACCGGGTAAGTATCCCGATTATTGTCACTCGGGGTTAACGGATCATAACACATAATAGGTGACTATAGACTTGCAAGATAGGATCAAGAACTCACATATATTCATGGAAACATAATAGTTTCAGATCTGAAATCATGGCACTCGGGCCCTAGTGACAAGCATTAAGCATAGCAAAGTCATAACAACATCAATCTCAAAATATAATGGATACTAGGGATCAAACCCTAACAAAACTAACTCGATTACATGATAAATCTCATCCAACCCACACCGTCCAGCAAGCCTACGATGGAATTACTCACGCACGGCGGTGAGCATCATGAAATTGGTGATGGAGGAAGGTTGATGATGACGACGGCGATGGATTCCCCTCTCCGGAGCCCCGAACGGACTCCAGATCAGCCCTCCCGAGAGAGATTAGGGCTTGGCGGCGGCTCCGTATCGTAAAATGCGATGAATCCTTCTCTCTGATTTTTTTTCTCCCTGAACGTGAATATATGGAGTTGGAGTTGAGGTCGGTGGAGCACCAGGGGGCCCAGGAGGCAGGGGGCGCGCCCAGGGGGTAGGCGTGCCCCCACCCTCGTGGACAGGGTGTGGCCCCCTTGGCTTGATTCTTTCGCTAGTATTTTTTTATTAATTCCAAAAATATTCTCCGTGAAATTTCAGGTCATTCCGAGAACTTTTATTTCTGCACAAAAATAACCATGGCAATTCTGCTGAAAACAGCGTCAGTCTGGGTTAGTTCCATTCAAATCATCGAAGTTAGAGTCCAAAACAAGGGCAAAAGTGTTTGGAAAAGTAGATACGATGAAGACGTATCACCCCCACCGGATTTTGCCACATGTGCAATCTAGCAGACTCCATGGCTGAACTTAAGCATAATGTACAAAACTCAAAACACAACTGCTTCTCCTTTGTTCTAGAATCTTCCGTATCATAATTGCCCAAACTTTTTTTCTAGTTGAATTGCCATTATTTGTTATTACTTTATGCTTTACAACGCACAATTCCACGAATCATAAAATAGATTAAGGGCTTCTTTGATTCAAAGGATTCTCAAAGGAATTTTTGAGAATTCTAATCCTTAGGAATTTTTCCTATCTTGGTTGTTTGATTCGTAGGATTGTAAACCATAGGAATTTTTTCATCGGATTTATTTGCACTAGATTTCATAGGAAACATCCCATCTACTCAAACCTCTTTGAAAGAATCCTGCGTTTTTTCTATGCACAATCAAACACTCGTACAATCCTGTAGGATTCAAGATGACACTCCACTCTAATCCCATGTTTTTCCTATTCCCATGTTTTGGAAATCCTACAAATCAAAGAGGCCCTAGCATTTTTATAAAAACTAATTTATTTTGAATGAGATGAACTATAAGAATTAATCGAAGGTCTATATCAGGCATATATGACTGAGAGCTTACATGCTATAGTGTGGTATTTATTCATAATTTGGTTGCCAAATCTGACGCGTGCAATGCACGTGTACCTTACTAGTACTTCGAGTATGTGCAAAACACCTAAATTAGGATTCCAATGGCACGGTACACAGTGTCTCTCTTACAGTTCATGAAGCCACATGGCACATGTGGAGTCGTTGTCGTGACCTCCTTGTGTGGATTGATCATAGTGGCGTGCTGTTTGTTCCAGAAGAATGTACTTGTCCTCTCTTAGCCACACTCGCGGTATATGCACGAAGCGAAGATGTGCACGCATGCCACGCATGCACTCATTCCCTCGCACGCACACGCGGGTACATGGGGGGACGCATTTTCGTATGAAGATCCACCCCATGTGATAATTTGACGCGTGTAAAGTCCTTCACTTCATTGATGGTCAATTAATACAGCGCATGCAAATTGAGTGGACGTGAGGGCGGAAGAAAGACATTACTACTCCACTGTGCGCATGCGAGTAGTTAAATCATGGGTTGCTAGTACTTCCATTGGTCTTCTTGGTATTTTGTGCCAACTTTTGACCATATTTTTAAATAACATAATATTTATGCATGTCATAAAAAGTGGCACAAAAAAAGGGGGCCAATAAACCAGGACGCAGGCAGCATGATCAATTTTTGCCAGGGCTACTAATGGTGGCCTTTGTATTTAAATATGGATGGAGTGGAGTAGTACTATCTTTATCTTAGCCTCGTAAGGCTCTCCCAGCGCCTAGGCTCGCCTCCCCGCCTCGCCCACTGGATCCCACCATGGAGGATCCCGCCATGGATAATCCCTTAGATCCCAGGATCCCGCGGGCTGCCCTGTCGCCGCGGCCCGCAGCACTGCCGCCTTTCAGAAAACCCACATGTGTTTTGGAGGGGATCCATTGCTCTGGAATCACAGATCCGTGGCACCGGAGGACATGCCAGGGCTGCGTTTCAGGTGGTGGGCAGCAAGGGCAAATCGGATCGAGGAAGCGTCACATCGATTGGAGAGAAGTTCCAAGGAGCTGCGCCTAGCGCAGCACAAGGCGGAGGCGCAAGTCGATCTCAGGGGAGAGATGCTGAGGGATGTCAGCATCTGGCAGCGTCGCGTTGATTTCGAGCTAGGGCTAATGGCAGAGATCATATTCACGGAGTCGACTGCGGAGGAAAGAACGCGCATGCCTGCGCAACGGCATGAGCAGCCGGTGCAACTGTTCAAATGTGCTGTAGGAGAAGCCAAATCCCGGGACCAGTTGAGGCGGCGCCGCTGGGCATGCATCGTAGGCGAGGTGAGCTACCCTCCTTCCCCGCCGGCGATGCAGTGACCTAGTCGGTTGCTGCTGCAGTGAACTTGCAACGCCATGTCGGTTTGCAACCTTGACAATCACTCCATCTATATGTATTGTATTCCTGTGAAAATACTTGGTCGTTTGGAAAAAGATGGTAACTGATTTATCACTAGTTTTAGAATGCTTCGTCGTGACAATCAACCGAAGCCACAACCAGAAGTCTCCATTGCGTAATACTTTACGGTCGGTCGCACCAACAGACTGTCGGTCAGACCCGCGTCTCACCGAAGGGACACGCATCGACATGTATGACCAGTTACATCACTGACTTGTGCGACCGCATTTGAGCAGTGTAGTACTATACTCCTTCTATCTCAGTTTACAAGTCTTGCACGTGTACCTAGGTCATTAATTTGACCAACTTTATAAGAGGCATACATTACAAAAAACATATCATTACAAACTTCAAATATTTTTTTTAATGATATATTTTTTGCTAAACAATTTATTTTATATAAGTTACATTGACGGCCTAGATACACGTGCAAGCCTTGCAAACTGAGATGGAGGGAGTACTTGAAATTTATGTTCCACTAAACTCATCGGGAGCCGTTTCGGGCCTCGAAACCAAAACCATAAATTAATCTTTACCTTGTTCCCATCACATTCCAAAGTACTAGTGCCATAATTAAGTGCAAGTCTGCTCACACGTACTAGTACGTACCAAACCTGAACGTGTTCCCACTATGTAGGTTTTAGTACTAGTTCTAGTACTTAGGTTATAAAAAGGGGAACTACCTAACTGAAAATTACTCTACCTTCCTCCTCATAAGTCCTTCTTTTTCGTCCTTCCTTGCCATGGCCGGAATGCAGAGCTCTAGGTCGAGAACTACTCGTAACAAGGGAGTGGCAACCAAGGCTGCAGAAAAAAAAGAGAGGGCTCGCCGCCACGCAGAGACCTCGAAAGATCTCTCACGGGCAGGCGATGGTTCCCAGGAGCGCCCTAGCAGCGGAGGCGAACATGCCGAGCTGGTGGCGCTGGAGTCGTTATCCCTCGACGGCAAGCCCGATCAGCTCAATAAGCACCTCAATAAGCAGAAGGAGTTCATCCACAGCTTGGTGGAGCTGCTGAAGGAGAGCCTCAACGACATGCCCGCTGAGCTCAATGAGCAGGGGGAGTTGACCGCCGGCTTGGTGATGCTGCTGAAGAAGAGCATTGCCTCGGAGAAGAAGGCGACTGGCGAAATCCTGCAACTTCAGGAGGACAGGGCGAAGCTCTGCCACGAGCTCAACCTGCTGAAGGAGGAGAACGCCGGCTGGAAGAAGCTGCATGAGAATAGTAGTTCCTCGATGAAGATGTTGCAGGCCCTCGTCATCGAACAGAAGGAGGAGTTGGCGAAGCTCCGCATCGAGCACCCGGCTGCTGTCAAGGTACTGAATGCGGCCGTGGAACAGATGATGAAGGCTCGCGTCGAGAAATCCCGCGTCATGGACAGAATGAAGAAGATGGCGGAGGAGACGCACAAGGAGATGGAGGTCGTGGAGGCGATGAAGAAGCAGTTATGACTCCGCGGCCAGCAACCCTTCAAGTAGTAGAGAGCAGCGCCCCAGACTTGTGTGTGCGTCTTCCTTCTTTTTTTGGGGTGATAACATTCCTTCTTCTTTTGCTCCTGTGTTTCTTCTTGTGCTTCGGGTGTTTCCCCGCACGTGTCACGTTCTCTGCTAGGCATGAATAGAACAATGCTAACAATGAGATGACTAGCAAATTAGATCATTTTTTATCGCCATATGGCACTGGGCTGCCGTGTTTCATGCTCCTTTGTCGTACTACTCCAGTGGAAAACTTGAGTATACCGCACGGTTCTTTGCTCCTCCTTAGGTCGTCGGCACATTTATACAAGCAGTCAAATCACAAGGCCCCGCTGAGGGAGTCCTGGATTAGGGGGTCCTCGGACAGCCGGACTATATCCTTTGGCCGGACTGTTGGCCTATGAAGATACAAGATTGAAGACTTCGTCCCGTGTCCGGATGGGACTCTCCTTGGCGTGGAAGGCAAGCTTGGCAATACGGATATGTAGATCTCCTCCCTTGTAACCGACTCTGTGTAACCCTATCCCCCTCCGGTGTCTATATAAACCGGAGGGTTTAGGCCGTAGGACAACAACAATCATACCATAGGCTAGCTTCTAGGGTTTAGCCTCTACGATCTCATGGTAGATCAACTCTTGTAATACTCATATCATCAAGATCAATCAAGCAAGAAGTAGGGTATTACCTCCATCGAGAGGGCCCGAACCTGGGTAAACATCATGTCCCCCGCCTCCTGTTACCATTCGCCTTAGACGCACAGTTCGGGACCCCCTACCCGAGATCCGCCGGTTTTGACACCGACATTGGTGCTTTCATTGAGAGTTCCACTGTGCTGTCACCGTAAGGCTAGATGGCTCCTTCAATTATCGACAACGATGCGATCCAGGGTGAGGTTTTCCTCCCCGGGCAGATCTTCGTATTCGGCGGCTTCGTGCTGCGGGCCAATTCGCTTGGCCATCTCGAGCAGATCGAGAGCTACGCCCCTGGCCATCAGGTCAGGTTTGGAAACTTGAACTATACTGCCGATGTCCGCGGAGACTTGATCTTTGACGGATTCGAGCCCATGTCAGGTGCGCCGCACAGTCACGACATGCATGACTTAGCTCTGCCGACGGACAGTGTTCGGGAGATCCCACCTGCAGCTAGCCCGGCCCTCGATCCGGAGCAGATTACGCCGTCCAAGGATGGGTGGATGGACCCCGCCACGGAGGCCGCACACTCAGCGGCGATAGAGCCGAATACTGACTTCACCTCTGATGAGACCCGTGTTGCCGGACATTTGGATTCGTCCCCGGCCGCGGGCTCCGAACTGCCTGCGTCCGTGCCTATCGAATCCGATTGGGCACCGATCATGGAGTTTACATCCGTGGATATCTTTCAGCACTCGCCCTTTGGCGACGTGCTAAACTCGTTGAAGTTTCTCTCCCTATCAGGAGACCCTTGGCCGAACTATGTCCGGCTAGAATGGGATGCAGACGACGAAGAAATTCGCTCCCCACCCACCACCCACTTAATAGCCACTGTCGACGATTTAACCGACATGCTCGATTTCGACTCCGAAGACATCGACGGTATGGACAACGATGCAGGAGAGGAACGGGAACCACCGCCCACAAGGCGTTGGACAACCACTTCATCACACGATATATATATGGTGGATACACCCAAAGAAAACAATGACGAGGAACGGAAGGATGCAGCGAAGGATAGCTCCCTCGAGAAGCAACCAAAGCGACGGCGTAGTCGCCGCTCCAAATCCCGCCTCAGCAAGAACAGCGATAACAGCGCAAGAAAAAATAATACCCCGGTCGACTCCAGAGGAAACGACGACCCAGCGACAGTGCAGGATGAACCAGCGGACGACGAACATAGTACGGAGCCGCTATCTGATCACGGCGACGACGAGGATAAAGCTCATCAACCTCTCTCCCGAGAGGAAAACAGTCCGGACGACGATGCACACACCATCACGAGAGGGCAATTGGAACAAGAGAACCTCCGTAGAAGGCTCATTGCCACTGCGAGGAGTCTGAAGAAGCGGAAGCAAAGGCTTAAAGCCGCGCAGAATACGCTCAACAGTAGATGGAACAAAGTGCTCGACACTGAAGAAAAGTATGGTGGTAGTCGCCACACAAAGAGCTATCCAAAGCGCAAGCTGTTGCCTGAATTCGATGATGAGGCCTTAGAGCCTACACAGCCGAAAAATAAAACGGCCGACCGGTCGGATCGACCACCTCGTGGCCGCGATAGAGCGGCTAACGAAGCCGCGCATAGGTCAGCACACGATCCACGCGAAGACTCGCATCAAAAGTCCGGCATGACCAGATCCATCTGCGGATCTAGGAAGCGCGCCCCAGTGCATAATCAAAACCGAACACTACAACCGTCAGAACGCCAAGACACATCCAAATACAGGGGTGCCGCGCACCCCCTATGTTGCACCGATGAGGTGCCGGATCATGAATTTCCAGAGGGATTCAAACCCGTGAACATAGAGGCATACGACGGAACGACATACCCGGGGGTCTGGATTGAGGACCTCATCCTCCACATCCATATGGCTTGCGGAGACGATCTCCACGCCATCAAATGCTTGCCCCTCAAGCTAAAAGGACCAGCTCGGCACTGGCTGAAGAGCCTCCCCGAAAATTCAATTGGAAGTTGGGAGGAGCTTGAGGATGCTTTCAGGACTAACTTTCAAGGGACCTATGTCCGACCTCCGGATGGAGATGATTTAAGTCATATAATTCAACAACCCGGAGGGTCGGCCCGAAAGCTTTGGAATAGATTTCTCACTAAGAAGAACCAAATCGTCGACTGCCCGGACGCCGAAGCCTTAGCAGCTTTCAAACACAGCATCCGAGACGAATGGCTCGCCAGACACCTCGGCCAAGAAAAACCAAGGACAATGGCTGCCCTAACAAGCCTTATGACACGCTTTTGCACGGGCGAAGATAGCTGGCTGGCCCGTAGTAGCACCAGCGACCCAGGCACATCTGAAGTCAGGGATGGTAATGGAAAACCATGACACAATAAAAGCAAGCGTCGAAATAACGAAGACAGCCCAGACAACACGGCGGTAAACGCCGGATTTAGGGGCTCTCAACCCGGTCAGCGGAAAAAGCCTTTCAAAGGCAACAGAGATGGACCATCTAGCCTAAACAAGATTCTAGACAAATTATGTCAGATTCATGGCACCTCCGATAAACCTGCAAATCACACCCACAGAGAATGCTGGGTCTTCAAGCAGGCCGGCAAGTTAAACGCCGAACATAAGGGGAGGGAGACACCAAGTGAAGACGAGGATGAGCCTCGTCAGCAAAACACTGGGGGACAGAAAAAGTTCCCACCAGAGGTTAAAACAGTGAACACGGTTCACGTGACGAAGAGGAGGAGCAAACATGCACTCCGAGACACAGACGCCACCCCTAAGTTCAACCCTTGGTCGGCCTGCCGGATTACTTTTGGTCGCAGGGATCACCTGACAAGTATCCGGCACGAAGGACTGGCTGCCTTGGTGCTAGACCCAATAATCAACGGATACCATCTCGCCCGAGTCCTCATGGACGGCGGCAGTAGTCTTAATCTGATATATCAGGACACAGTCCGCAAAATGGGGATAGACCCAATGTGAATTAGCCAAAGCAATACTACCTTTAAAGGAGTAATACCAGGCCTAGAGGCCAGCTGCACGGGCTCTCTCGTACTAGAGGTTGTATTTGGTTCCCCTGACAACTTCCGAAGTGAAAAGTTAACCTTCGACATCGCTCCATTCCGAAGCGGCTATCAAGCGCTACTCGGAAGAACGGCCTTTGCTCGTTTTAATGCAGTACCGCATTATGCTTATCTTAAGCTTAAGATGCCCAGTCCACGTGGCATCATCACAGTTAGCGGAAATGTCGAGCGTTCCCTACGCGCGGAAGAACGTGTGACAGCATTAGCAGCCGAACACTAAATGGCCTCTCCAACCAGAATAAATGATCGGTTGTCAAGACCGCGGACACGGCTAGACGAGTCTGGCGCATCACTAGCTGTAACAGCTTAGATAAACCTGAGATTGGTTTGATGGATATACCCCCATAGGTGGTACCAGGGGCTTCCCGCTTGTACAAAGGAATACAGTTCGGCTCGACCTTACTTATCTCGAATTTTAATGGTTTATTGAGAATAACCAATTTTTCGCACGACAACTTTCACCTAAGTTCTTCTCTTTTACAGATGATAATCGTGCTACACCCTTCCAGGATACGGCACAATGGAGACACAGGCGCAGACGTGCAGCAGGGCCCCGCTCAAAGGTTTCTTCTTAGATTAAGACCCTGTGTAAACCTTTTTTACTGTCTCTTGTTGCTTCACATCCTCCAGATACTCAGAATAACCGAGAGGGATGCTGACGTTATTGGAATTTCGTCACGTCAGAATAATGCACGTACCTGGACACTCGGGGTTCAATATCAAGGGCGTTACTCCGCCGGGTATATGTTATAAAGACCGAATACCTTAGGGAGTGTTCGGCGTCGCGAGTTTGGCTTTATATGCATCAGCGCCGAATCATGTCTTTGGTCAAATGTTGGGTTTGCCCGGCTCTCGCGTTTTGCTACCTTACGTTCCGCTCTATCGGCTAAGGTGGCACCGGGAGAACTACTGCGATTGTGCCCTGGTTCATCCGGATGAGCACCTCAGAAGAGAAAGCCGAAAACTGACTGTCATGGTAAAGCGTGAGACTGGTCAACCACTCAATGACTCATCGAAATCTTCGGGATTCCACCGCATTAACGAAGGACCGGTTTTCCCGGTCATGTACGTACGCGCACCGCATTCGGATAGCCGCGGAAATACCAGGGGCTATATAGTAGCCCCACTATCAAACACCTAGGGTTAAGTGAAAGTGTTAAAGCAATATAGTTCGATTGCCTCGTTCGCTGCGCTACCACCTCCTTAGTGGACCAAGACATTGGATCAAGTGTGAAGACGCGCTTTTGCGAACACCCCCGCATTATATGCGTGGGGGCTGAAGCCGACGGCTGCAAAATTTCAGGATATATATATATATATATATATATATATACATAAACGACCGCACAGGAGGCACGATAATACTTTCGGGCAAAAGTATAAACACTGCCTTTATAATTAAAATAAAATTGTTCTTACAATTGGGATACATGTCACTAGAACATGATACTCTTCGAGCACTGAGCCTCTATTAAGCGAGCGCCTTCTAAGACTTCTTCAAAATAGTGCTTGGCTGATACCCGGCCTACGGCCGAACTCAGGGTTGCAATAGCGGTGGCCTCCATCTATGCCCAGTATGTCTTGACATGGGTGAGAGCCATCCGCGCGCCCTCTATGCATGCCAACCTCTTCACAGTGTCGATATGCGGCACAGCACCAAGGAATCGTTGCACTAAGCCAAAATAACTACTCGGCATTGGCCCTTCCGGCCAAAGATGATCCACAACAGACCTCATGGCGAGCCCGGACAACCTATGGTGCTCGGCCCACTCGGCCATTTGCTCATTTAACAGCAGCGGACGCGCCGGAGCATCGAATTGCGACCAGAACAACTTTTCCACTTCATGATCTTTTTGATCTTCAAAAAACTTGGTCGCATCAGCAGCACTTGCTGCCAAATCCAGGTACGCGTCCGCAGAATTCCATAATTGATCCAGAAGGGCATACTTAGGATCTCCGAACTTCGTCCGCAACAAAAAGGGCTTCCTAGCCGTGATATTTCTGGCTTGACGTAGCTCCTCCTCCGCCGCTCTGATTTTCGAGCGGGCTTCCTTGGCTGCTAGCGTGGCTTTCTCCAGGTCCGCCGCCTTCGTTTGGCTTTTCTTTTCAAGAAGCTCATAACGGTCGGCGGCATCTTTCAGCTCAACAGCCATCTTGGCTATTTTCTCTTTGCTCTAGCAATGCGCAGCCTGTTCGGCTCTTAGCTCTTCGACCGCCTTTAGGGCGGCCGTATCACTCTTCCTGGCTTGTTCCTTGGCTAGGGCAAGTTCCGCCCGAAGGGTCTCCACGACGACAGCTCCATCAGCAATCACAGCATATTACAGATACTAGCATCATGCTCCTCTTAATGTGTGCCGAACATAGGAGAATACATACCCTGTGCCTCGTCAAGCCGCTTGTTTACAAGCACGATGTCGGCGTCTGCCGAATCAAGTTGCCGCGTCAGTTCGGCAAACTCACCAGTCCGGCTAGCCACCGGACCCTCAACCGCCTGCACGTGAAAGCAGCACGGTTATTACCTGGGACTATGATCCTCTATTTGTCGTCTTTTTCGACAGCAACCAGAGTCTCAGGGGCTACTATCTACATAGGGCACACCTGGCGTGTGCGGTACCATCAATAATACACATATTACTTCGCGTACCTTAAAGCCTCTCAGCACGCTCATGAAAGATTCATGCAACCCGCTTTCGGCGGATGAAATCTTCTCAGCCACCGTACCCATTAGCGTATGATGCGCTTCTGAGATAGCCGCTTGCTCCAAAAGATTCATCAGTGCGTCTGGTCGCCCACCAGACAATCCCGGACTCTTTATGTGGCTCTCCTTAGGAGCCGAATACTCCGGACTGCGGGTGGCCGAAGGGTTACCTTCTGGCCTTGGCGGATCAGGAGAAATCCTCCGTGACGACACCTCAGGGTCGCCCGCTTCACGAGGCGGGGAGGCGCGGGGAGGCGTTTCGCTTTCCATCATCTCCGGAAGAAGATCCCCCGAAGACGAACTCTGTCAAGAAGGGCTACGATCCGAACTACAAGACGTACATCTCGGTTATTATTCTCAGAAATGAAGCAGGGTATATTTACTATAAAGTACTTTTGTTTACTTACAACTCGGTAGAGGGCTGGCCCCCTCGCGGGTACTGCGCGGTAAGGATGCCCTTCGAGGTAGGGCCCTCTGACAAAGGTTTCTTCCCTCGCTTAGAGACCATTGCTTCCAAGTCTTCAGAGGCGGTCCTCTTCCTTCCCTGGGGAGGGGGAATTTTAGATTCTTCTCCCCGGTTATCCTCCTTCGCGGAGGCACTAATTCCCCCGGTTCGGATGAATAATGAGTGAGGCTCGCTTTCGGCTTCCTTGTTCCTCCCTTTATCTTCCCCTGATGGCGCTTGATAGGGTGCAAGCTCAAGCATCCTGGCTAGTACGGGATCCGGTGAGCCTTCGGGGAGGGGGGGCCGAACACCTCATCATCTTCGCCTTTTTTATCCAGTCCTGGTCAAAAGGCGACTTTTCAGAATGATGTTGTGGTAAATTAAAAGACAACGTGTTCGGCCACGGATTTACTTACTTGGGTGTCTAGACGATTGCAGTTCAGACCCGCATCCTCGGTGGTGTCCGGACACTTTATTCGTGATCCGAAGAACAATCCTACATCTTTTCGAGCGTCACGCCGAAGAATTGCTGAATAGTTTGCGGCCCTTCTGGGTTGAACTCCCACATACAAAGAGGTCGACGTTTGCAAGGTAGGGCTCGACGAACTAGCATGACTTGCATTACCTTGACAAGGTTGATATCTCTCTGGAGGAGATCTCGGATGCGACTCTGCAATGTCGGCACGTCATTTGCTGGCCCCCAGTCCAGCCCCTTGTTGACCCACGACGTCAGTTGTGGCGGGGGGGCCCAAACGGAAGGCGGGGGCGGCCTCCCACTTAGTACTTCGGGGAGCTGTGATGTAAAACCACTCCCGCTGCCATAAATTGGACGTCTCCGGGAAGGAACCCCTTGGCCATGGAGCATCCGCGCCTTTGCTTATTATGGCACCTCCGCACTCTGCGTGTCGCCCCTCAATTATCTTCGGCTCCACATTGAAGGTCTTGAGCCATAAGCCGAAGTGTGGGGTGATGCGGAGGAAGGACTCACACACGACGATGAACGAAGCGATGTGAAGGATGGAATCCGGAGCCAGATCATGGAAATCGAGGCCATAGTAGAACATAAACTCTCTAACGAAGGGATCAAGACTAAAGCCTAGCCCTCGGAGGAAGTGGGAAATAAATACGACACTCTCGTTGGGGTCGGGAGTGGGGATGACCTGCCCTCGAGCAGGCAGCCTGTGCGAGATTTCGGCGGTCAGCTACCTGGCTTCTCTTAGCTTCTTGATATCCTCCTCTGTGACAGAGGAGGGCATCCACCGACCTTGAAGGTTGGATCCGGACATGACTGATGGTCCGAAGCGCCTAACCTGAGCCTTGGGTGTTGGAACTTTAGGTGGGGGAAGGATTCGATTGAGCGCGAGAAGAAAAGGACAGGCCTTGGCCCCTTTATAGAGAGGGTGAATATCAAGCGTCCTCCACGTGGCCGTTTGGAACTTGCCTAAAATCGAGGAGTCATACCAACAGGCACGATTGGGTTACCCACACCCGTATTGATGAGAACCCCGTGAAAAGAGGGACACGATCTCTGCTTCAACAAGACATGCCAATAAAACAGCCTCGCAACACGTGCAGTGGCAGGCATGGGAAAAACGGTTCGTCATGACCAGACCACGGCAGAACGTCACGTTATGAAAAGCTGTCAGCAGATTGGATTTGTGGAAATATTATTCTCTCTACGGTGGTATGTGGAATTTTTTTGCAGAGCCGGACACTATCCTCGTGTTCAAAATCTTCTATGGAGTATTCGTGAGGAGGAACCCGCCTTGCAATGCCGAAGACAATATGCGCGCCGGACTCATCATCATTGAAGCCTGGTTTAGGGGCTACTGAGGGAGTCCTGGATTAGGGGGTCCTCGGACAGCCGGACTATATCCTTTGGCCGGACTGTTGGACTATGAAGATACAAGATTGAAGACTTCGTCCCGTGTCCGGATGGGACTCTCCTTGGCGTGGAAGGTAAGCTTGGCAATACGGATATGTAGATCTCCTCCCTTGTAACCGACTCTGTGTAACCCTAGCCCCCTCCGGTGTCTATATAAACCGGAGGGTTTAGTCCGTAGGACAACAACAATCATACCATAGGCTAGCTTCTATGGTTTAGCCTCTACGATCTCCTGGTAGATCAACTCTTGTAATACTCATATCATCAAGATCAATCAAGCAGGAAGTAGGGTATTACCTCGATCGAGAGGGCCCGAACCTGGGTAAACATCGTGTCCCCCCTCCTGTTACCATCCACCTTAGACGCATAGTTCGGGACCCCCTACCCGAGATCCGCTGGTTTTGACACCGACACCCGCCTTCCAGCAGTAATGAGCCATCAAATCACAAAGGCCCTCGCCTCTCTTGAAACCGACCAAGCTAGAATGCCCCGCCCTCTAGCCTTTTAAAAAATGTATACTTTTGTACAGTAGTAGTATCGATGGATTGCGCCATGGAGCAAAACTAACAAGATGAAATTAAAGAAAAAAAGGTGGTACATATAGACAGCGCTCGTAGCCAAATTATGCATACAGTACTACTAAAAAAAGCTAGTACGTGCTTAAATGGGGTGCTAAATTATATTAAAGAAATTAGCATACCTATTTAATTCTTGGGTTCTTATTATTTATGCCACTAGCTGTGTGTCACTACTCAGTTTTGCCATTAGAAGTTACAACTACTCAAAAATGCCATCGATCCGTGAGATGCCCGCTCAAAAATGCAATTAGATATCTCAAAAATGCCATCGTTAAGTTAGATGTTTGCTAAAAAATGCCATTAGACATTGTTATTTTCACGTCAAACCCATTTACCATGTTATATGACAAAAATAAGCCGATTCTCACAATGATAAGTGTGGACCCGCTTGTCAGGACTAATCAAGCGAATAATTTTACAGGAAAATAAGAACGTTGTTGGGATCAAGTAGGCCCCACACTTTATTTTACTATAGTGAGATACAGGGAGAGCTGGTATGTTGGTCCATCGGTATTTATGTCATTATAAAATGGCCAAAGATATTCGAGTCACAATAATGGTGTCCAACACAACACACCCCTCAAATAAAACTAAGCACCCTGAAATTCTTTGACAACTAAACTGCTGGCTATATGATGTTGGCCATATATATTGTACGTATATAATGTGAAGAAACGAGTGGTAGTACTATACCAACTAAAAGATGAACTGTAAGAAATACCAGTATGTACCTACTGAAGAGTTAAAGTAACGAGAAGGAACATAACATAGTTCTGCTGGGGGGCTCAGCACAACACACCCCTCAAATAAAACTAAGCACACCTGAAATTAAACTAAGCATCTAATGCGGTCGACACTGCATTAGAACCAACATGAGCAACAACACTGCCACCTTACTCGGACTCCTCGTCCACGTGCTCGACTTCGTCCTTGTCCCTCTTCCTCTTGGGCGATACTACTTTTCTTGAACCGCACACTTGGCTCTTGCTCTTCATTCAACGCTTGTAGTTATTGAACCAAAGGTAGCCATCCATTGCAGCGTAGTGGATGTGGTCTATATCTAGTACGTTCCACTCCCATGCATGATGAAACTTGAACGGAGGTTTCTTTAGTGTACCGTACGAAGGATGAACCATGGCTCCTGCCAGGGTCAGCATTGAAGGCTAATGACAGGAGGGCACCAGCCCTTTCTTCTGGAGGTCGAAGGGGTTGCCTACAACAAGGCCTATCCGATCCAGGACATCCCCGTCGTTCCTAAAGTCTACAGTAACGAATTTGACTCGGCCGTCCTTGAGGAACTTCTTAAAATCCTGGCACTCAACATCGGCATGGCATATGTGGTAGACCAAGCATAAGTCATGCACGCAAACCTGGATCACGGCGGGCTTCTTCTTCTCTGCCTCCTTTAGAGTCTTCTCGCTTTGCAGGACTGTGGTGTACTCAACATCTAGCCCAGCAACCCACTCATCCTTTGAGTTTTCGAACATGCGTCTGAAGCGAGCAAGGCATCCTTTCACCGTTGTGGAAGAACGGGTGTAGATCACGTTGAACTCATCGCCGGTGATGGTTTTAACCTTGTACTCACCGCCGATCATGGAGATTTGGGACGCCATGGATTTGGGAGGAGGGTTAGGATTAGTGGAACTGCCGTAACGTGAAAGGACGGGACGACTAGGAGCGAACTGCCGTAATGTTAAAGGACGTCTGGGGATGAGTACGAGCGAGAACTGCCAGCGGTTTTTGTAAAAATGCTGAGTGGGGCGTGTGAACGGCAGGGTAGTGGCTTCCCTGGTGGATAAATGGATTCATGCACAGTACTATGGGGGCCCAATTAGATGTCATGTCTACTCGACGCACAATTAAATGGCTTTCGATGTCATGTCAAGCGTCGGGAAAATTACAGGTGATACGAAGCTTTCCATTCTCCCATGATACGGGCTTTTGAGAGCCCTTGGATCTGAGATCGAACGGTTGCATGGCGTGATTCTAGACCTATGGGTGAATATCGTATCCTGGAGGGTTATTCTGCAAATTTTCAGCAACTTAGCATGCGGTCGCGCCCTTGGATATTTAACACGGTGCGTTAGGCTATCTGATGTTGGCATGTCATACATAGTCATCACTTATACAACAAGGTTAGCTATAAGGTTGGCTATAAGAGTATTTTTTTACTTCTCTCTATCTCTTTCTTCGTAGTATTTATTGCATTTGCCAAGGAGTGACCTCTTCCAATGAAATGGTAGTCTCAAGTCATTAAAAGCATGCACATCCCACATCTCTTATTGGTTGATATGTCAAGAAACAAGAAACGATGTATGCACCGCGCCTAAGTGTTTTGGGATTATTTGGTTTTCGTAAGATGACTTGCACGCCTAGACGGAGGGAGTAATTAACTTGCCACATCAGACTTTATGCCTATGTGGCAGGCTTAGCACTTGTACGAGCAAGTACAATAGTGGGCTATAAGCCTGCTTACATGGCATTTTTGCATATGTGGAGGAAAGAGGCAAGGAAAAAGTGGAGGAGTGGGCTCTCATGCAAGAGCCAGCCTCTACATGGTGGAGCATTGGGAGAGGCACCTGTATACCATGGAGGTGGTCACGAATCCGGAGACTCACGTCGGTCGTAGCACCGCAGTTAAAATGATAAAATGGCAAGTCAAATCACGGGGCCCCACCTGTCCAGCAGTAACTCGCTGTCAAATCACACAGCCCTACGTTTGTAGCAGCCTACTCCCTCATCTTCTCGCGTCTCTGTCGAACCGACTAGGCGGAACTACACAGCCTACCACGCGGGAAAAGCCCCGCCCTCGACTTTTAAATAGTACAGTATAACAATATTGTATCCATGGATTGCGCCATGGAGCAAAGCCTCAAGAAAACGGCGGTACACATGTACGGAGTATACAGCACGCTCGTCGCGTTCGCGTGGCACCCCAGACGGTCGGTCTGGCACGCCGCTCTCCGAATTGAACGCGGGTCATATTGCGTTTGCACACACATGTTGTCTCCTTTGGGCAGTGAGGTTATGGTTTCTTGTCATGTGGCATTTTTTCATGTTATATGTTATAATCCGGGGCACGTGCATGAAGACTTCTCGACAGTCATTGACGAGGTCAAGCCGGCTCCGGTAGACAAAACAAAACTAATACTCCACTATATAGGCAGGAGCCTCCGCGCTTGCTTGCTAGTGTTGCTCTCTTCACACTGTCTCGTCCTCTCCAGTTCTAAACACGACAGCGGTGGCCACACACTGTCTCTCTCTGCTCACCGCTGGTCACATATCCAGCCGGATCCTCCCCGCCGAGGAAGGAGAGAAGGTGCAACCTTCATGCGGTCGTCCTCGGCGATGGCTCTTACCCACTGCCGGCGCGTCCCGATTAGCGTGCCTTATCGTTCTCTCCCAAGCACTGCTGGCTAGGGAGGGCTTCCGACTCCTTCTTCCTTGCTGCCATAGTGTCGACAGATCCGGCCTCCCTCCTCCCACCTATCGACATCCCGGCGACCCTCGGGTATAACTTCCTTCGAAACCGGCCTTGCTCTACTTCCCAAGCTCCTGACGTCGCTGCATTTTTATATTTTACTATTTCCCAGGCCCCCTCGTAGATAGGATCGATCGGCTGTTCAAAAGCCACCTAAATTTTGACTGTTAAGAGGTAAAAGTAGTTCATGCACTCGAATTTAGTACTACTTGGTTCAAATAATGAAGAAAGGGGGTGGGTGGGGGAAGATCTGTTACCTGAATCTAGGGCTTGGTCGAAAGAGGAAATAATGGGGGCGAAAAGTAGCAGAGTCTGGCTATCCAACTGGTCTCTTGGTCTAATAGGGAAATAAAGGGAAACGCAGTACAAACTCAATATAAACCCGATCTATTGGTTGAAAAAGGAAAGATATCATGTTCTGATGTTTGTTGCCCTGAGCCACTCTTATGTAATGCCACTGGTAAAATGTAGCACTCGCACTGTTAAGAGTAAGGACACGTTAAACCAATGTTGTTTTCAATGTAATGCCTCCAGTAATATGAATCAATGGCACTTTTTTTCATGTCCTGCTAAATTTCCCATTAAGATAAGTTGCTTCTTTTCGTTAGAAATGCAGCTGTCCTGGTCCGCCTACTCTCTCGTGCCCAAATACCGACTCTGTAGCAGCTGTTAATGTAATGTTGCTGGTAAAATGAAGCAATGGCACCATTAAAGTAATGTCCTATTTAACGGTTGTCATAGTTAATCCTAATGCCCACACTAATATCTAGCAATGTTGCTGCTTTAGAAATTGCTATTGTCCTTGTAGGATAGCCATTCAGATAAGGAACATGCTTCTTTTCATTTGATGTATGTTTCATCACTTGTTTGTCACCCTCCTTTCCACCTTTTTGTGCAAACAGAGACATACATTTCACGCTTGATCTTAGTTGAACTGCACAAATGATATCCAAATTATAGTTGAACATTCCAGGAGCTTCACAACCAACCTTGATGTTGCTCAATTTTATTGCAACTAATGAAGATGAAGCTCTGTGGGTTTCATTTTCTGATGGAAATGGAACCGGGGCTGAAGCCCTTTTCTTCAAAAAATGAAGAAGAAGCTGCTAGCTCATGGGACATTGCTTCATATTAGGTGAACTGCACAAAAAGGTCCCATGAATTGAATCATCCATGTTGGTGACTGGTGTCATCCCTTCTACGATGGCATTCACTTCAGATATGGTTCCCATCATGAGGTATGTGAATTTTTGGTCTGACCGTTTGCCACAGATCCTGCATGTTGAGTCTGCTCTTGTGCTACTGTTTTGGCACTGCCATGATAAAGCAGTAATGTTATTATTTTGCACCTTAATCTAGTGGCATTATTAACTTGAGGCAATGTTTTGGCACCGCTAGTGCCACAGGTTTTTTTTATATATCGAAAGAGGGGGTTTCCTCGGATTTCATTAAAGAAACCCTACCATAGAGAACCATTATCCGACAACATCTCAGTGTAAACGGGCAGTTATGCAACTACTACTAGACCGGACTGAGTACTAGCAGGAGACAAGTTCGCCACATAAGCTAGGCAGGTAGGGGGACGCAGCACCAGCTCGACCAAGTTTGGATTACAACCCAAATGCTACCACAGAAACATCAGGGAGGAAGATAGAGCCAGCTTCAGCATCCCAGTCTAAGCAACCCCGGCCTCCATCCTTGCGATGCACGGTACACCTCGATTGCCACCTGCTCGACCCTAGTGCCACTGGTAAAATGAAGTAATAATACAGTTAAAATAGAGCGAGTGTCCTCTCTATCATTTCATTTCCAATGTAGATAAAGAAAGTGATTCTCTTTGTTAGTATATGTTTCATCAACTAGTCCCACTGTTAATGTTTAAGCATTTTTGCAAACTACGGTGCTTAATTTTAGTTGATGTGCACAAAAATAGAGATTGGAATGTCTCAAGGCCCCTCCTTGTACTACCGTTGTACACTGATGTTCATCACTAGAAGAAGGTGTATCGGGGAGACTTGGGTCGATTACTCGATTTCTAGTATGAGGCGTACCGTATGAGGCGTCGCAGGGCCCATCTCGCCCTCGCAGCATGGCATACTATGATACTATCGCAATATTTTCTTTTATTTATTACTGTATCTTTCATCAACTAGTGCCACTATAATGTAATCACGCTTTTTCATTATCTGTGCAAACAGGGTTATTCAGCTGCATTTTGGTGGAACTGCACAAATGTACGGATGGAACCGGCATATATGCAGAGTGCGAGGCGCCAAGTAAAAATTACCGACACCAACCCTGCTCCATCTAAGCATTGGCATCCACCACCACCAGTGGCATGCGTGGCGCTCACTGTGGACGGATCTTTCTCGGCAGCAAATCATCTAACCAAATACTAGTAGCTTAGACTTCAAAAAAATACTAGTAGCTTATATTGGCACTTTTCTAGGGAGTACTCTTTTCTGAAAGAAGCACCAATCTATTTTTCTTTATTTGTACACAGTGTCACAACTTTGACCCAAAGGTCCAGAGCTATTTCAGGGTGATTGGCGTAGTACTCGGAGACTGATTGTAAGTATGATTTTTATTAGCTGTCACACCGATTGTAAGCATGAGCAGATGGAAGACTAGGTTAGTGCGAAGCTTACCTTAAACCCTACCGACGCCGTTGAAACGAGGCGAGCGTCGAGGGAACCGTGGAGAACGGTGGGGAAGCGACGTCATGCCATCCGGCGACCTCTTGCGGTGGTAGAACGAATACTCATGTGGCTCCGGCTGGCTCTGCACCCTCACAAACAGCACACCGTACTCGATCGATTTGTTATCCTCTGGGTGCTCGACCTTCGACCTGTACGCCCACCACCTCCACCTGACTTTCGCCTCGGGCGAATCTGTCTGCTCCATCGCCCAGAGGAGATACTCGATGAATTCGAAGGACTGCCGCGTGACTGCCGCCGAGGAGTACATCGCCGCCGTCTCGCTCTTTCGCATACATTTCCACATGGCCCTCACCGTCCTCGAAATCTCCCACTCATTGTCAAGCCAAGTAAGGATCTCCTTCAACCTGGCTAACTTTGCCTCGTCGCCACCGGCGATCTGCCTGATTCACTGCTGCATCCTCTCCATAGATGTCCTTCTGAGTGGTCCAGTGCTAGCTTTGGAAGATGGGAGGAGAGGCGGTAGTCTTGCAATAGAGAAGTGGGAGAGGCGAGACGGTGGTTCTGGAATGGAGATGATGGAGAGGAGAGGGGTGGTTTTACAATGGAGAAGAGGGAGGGGCGAGACGGTGGTTTTTGAATGGAGTTGATGGAGAGGAGAGGTTTCCCTGCCTTTTGGTCGCTGACAGGTGGGCCCCGCGCTTGGTGGGACCCATGTGTCAGTGTCTCAATGGCATGATGGGCTACGTCAGGGGATCCTCGTCCGAGGAGAGAGGAGGTGGTTTTGCAACGGAGAAGAGGGAGAGGCGAGGCGGTGGTTTTGGAATGGAGATGATGGAGAGTAGAGGAGGTGGTTTTGCAATAGTGAAGAGGGAGAGGAGCGTGCGGCAGCGATTTAGAATTGGACGAGAGGGCCGGCGCGCTGTGACTAGATCAAAATCAAGATCAATTTACCCTTCAATTAAGAAAGCGACCCCACATTAACTAGTCTCCCTTTTATTCTGGGTCATAATTGACCATGATTTTCACAAATAAAATATATTTTATATGTTGCAAAAATAATATAATTTGAATGTACATTCAGATACGAACCAAACGATATAATTTTTGGTGACATGCATTCACATTTTGCTTGTCAAATACTATACGTGGTCAAACTTTGACCCAAAATATGCAAAACAAAAAATACTTCCAAGACCAGCGCCGCTCCTCTCCTCTTAAACCCCCGCCCCTCCTCTCTAGTTCCAATCTAAATCTAGCGCCGCTCCTCTCCTCTTCCATTTCAAAACCATCGCCCCTCCTCTCCTGTTCTAATCCAAAACCAGCGTCGCTCCTCTCCCGTTCTAATCCAAAACCAGCGTTGCTCCTCTCCTCTTCCATTCAAAAACCACCGCCGGCGAGTGAAGGTGCTGTGGAGAAGTAGATCGATGGAGGAGTACAACCGATACATGAGGATCGCAGACGGCGACCCTGTGAAGCTAGCTAGGATGTTGGAGATATAGTCTTGGTTTGACAACAAGGACCAACTAGCGGCAACAGCGACATCCATGGCCAAATATTTGCAACAAGGACCAACTAGCGGCAACAAGGACCATCTAGAAGGGAGTCGCGCGGGAGTACATAGAGCTGCTCCTCTGGGCCATGGAGCAAACAGATTCACCGAATCCGATCATGAGGGAGCGGTGGTGGGAGTATCGATCCCAGATGGAGCATCCACTAGAGATTGAAGGATCGAGCATCTATAGGGTGCCGTTTGTGAGGGTGCCGTGCCAGAGTGAGCCGGTGGAGTCTTCATCGACCGAAACCAACTGCAAGAGGAGAAAAGCAGTTGGCCCGACGACGCTTCCCCGCCATCCTCTCCCTCGCCGTTCACATTGTCTCACGGGGTGGTTGTCTGCCGCCGAGGAATACGAGGGGACTGCCCCCCCCCCCCCAAGGCCAATAGTCGGGCAGGTTGTGAATTGTCAGGAGGAGCTTAGGGTTGTCAGTATTTGCAAGTTGTGAATTGTGTTTTGTGTTGTGTATTTTGAGAGTACTTTCAGATATGAATGTCTTTTAAATTTCAGATTTGCAGTATTGAGCATATGAAGTATTTTACGAATTCTAGAGATCTATTTTTAGCACTTCAAAATGTAGTTTTGTAGGAGTATAAAAGTGCAGACAATGTGATTCTCAGAGAAGAAACTACAAGTTACCGTTTCAGATAAGAAACTGCAAGTTTCAGTTTCAGATAAGAAACTACAAGTTCCGTTTCAGATAAGAAACTACAACTTTCAGAGGCAGAGCATTTATATTAGCACGGCCTTTTCAAACAGGGTTAACATCATGTTGGAAGTTTTATTCATGATTAAAAATGGAACTACCAGCCAGTTAACATCATGCTGATCAACATTCGTGCATAACACATCTTCATATGATGCACAGTCAAAAAGGTATGCTATTTTCAAAATGCCCACACAATGTCGAGTGTGCGAAAAACAGAGAAAACGAGGGACGAAGTTTTGGCAACTGTTGGACGTGGTGTGCGTAGATGACAATGGGGACCCACATGTCAATAATGGCAAAGGAAAAAAATTGGAGATATTTTCCCTGCATCAGGTGGAATCGAACCCGGGCGGAAGAGCTGTCGCCTGTCGGGTAGTGTCACTTGGCCACTGGGCTAGTTCAGTACTTTAGTTACAAATAGGGCACTGCCTCAAGTGGTCCGATCTCCTGCTGCGCCTTTGTGCGCTCGCCGCGCCGCCGCTGTCTGCCATTCTGAACATGCTGAACAAACGAGAGGAATCTGGAGAGGACTGTACGTGGAGAGGCGGACAGTCCGGACCCACCAGGTCTATGGCCGTACGCAAGCAAGTGCCTCATCGAAAAAATACTTCCTCCTTATGCTGTACCGACGTTGGGGCCCACGGGTTTGTCAACATAGTTACATTTTTTAGGTGCTTCAACGTAGTTACTATAGGAGATAAATTCACAATGAAGCCGGGGAGCTGGCAGGTATCATTTATTATCACTGGGGCAGCAAGTATCAGCTGGGTTTTGGACTGCCCCGTCTAGGCTTTCTTTTCTAACATGCAGCCCACGACATGCCGGTTTGTATTTTTTTTAGGGCCGTCATGTATCGACCGGCCTATGGACCTCCCATCCGAGGTTTTATTTTTCCTGAAACATCGGCAGCCCAATTTATGTTTTTTTTTGAAGAAAACAGAGAGGTCTGTTCTATTTTTCTACATAAGAATAGGAACCCCTGGTCCAACTTATGTTTCCCTTCTAACTATATTATATATATTTAAATTATTTTATATGTTATTATATATTATTATTGTCATCATATATTTAACAGATACTTACATATGTAATAAAACAATATCCCACATCTTATTAACTTATAAAAATAATTCTTAATAATAAAATCCTGGATTTTTTTGGCAACGAAAATCGTGGTGATTTTGTACAAAAGCTTGGTAAGATTTAAGGACCAATGTAATAATAAATCACTTATTATTTAAATATATTTATAACAAAATACTCAACCCCTATTTATTTTTTGATAACATTGCTGCGCCCAACCCAACATTATAATTAGAATCAGCCCAGCAAAATCGTGTATCTCGAGAAAGTGCAAATGGCCTATAATTTTTCCGGAAAAAAATAAATGGGCCGCATGAACACTACATTATTTCTTCACCCAGCCCAGCAAAGGGACTGTAATTCTAAAAAAAAGTCAAATTGACTGTAAATTCTGAAAAAATGGGTTGAATACGTGCCACATTTTTGGAGGCTGAAATGTGGGCCAATAGGTCGAAGCCAACGCAAGTCGTTGTCAACTTAGTCAACAAATGATTCTAACATCGTTAGCCATTGGATTTACATCCAACGACCGGCATCCATCTTCCATCTCTCGTCTTCTTTGTCCAGCGCCGCCGGGACCACCTGCTCCCGCCTCCTACTGCTAGCAGCTCTGCTTAGCACGCTTCGCTATGAAGCGCTACCCCACCGTTGGGCAGGCCATCCCTCCACCCCTCCACACCTCCTGTTCTTCTCCACCGGCTGCCGAAGCACACCGCACCAGAACCAGTTAACCCTCGTACACCTCTCCGTCTATGACTCTACTCCCGCATCTTCCCATCTCCGGCTCGTTGCTGTCGGGGGCCTCGCCGTCGTCCACCACCTTGGATGCGCTCGGCGCAGAGTGGTCGACATGCTCAAGAACGACATCCATCAGAAGTAGACTGTGCGTGGAGAGGCTGACAGCTGGGTCCACGGCCGCACGCAAGGAAATGCCTCCTTATTACGCGCAAAATAATGATTCCTCCACCTGACAGCTGGGACCAACCGGAAGGGCCTCTGTATTTCACGAAATAAACGTTCCCCCCACTGACAGGTCGGACCCACCAGCTATATCTTCGCATGCAAGGAAGTGCCTCCTTATTACGCACAAAAAAATGAATACACCCTGCTAGCTGGGACCCACCATAGTGGGAGGCTGACTTGTGGGCCTACTAAGTTGACGGGGACAGAGGGCTTTGTCAACTTAGTCAATATGAACGATTCTAACTCCAGTGACCGTACGATGTCCATCCAACGGCCCAGTGCTTCTTCAACCTCTGGTCTTCTTGCTCCAGCCGCCCAAACCAGCGCCGGTCGTGTCACGTGCTCCTGCCTCCCGTGGCCGGCTGTGATGCCGCGGAGGCCTCACCGCCCCCTACTACTCCCACCGCTGGCCTGGCCATCCCTCTACTCACCCACACCCACTGTTATTCTGCGGCGACGGCAGCGTCACACCGCAGCCGAACCAGTGAATCCTCATACTCCTCTCCGCATGGGCAACCACTGCCGCGTCTTCCCCGGATCCGTGTCGTCCCCTTCCTAGGCCTCGCCGTCGTCCACCGCCCTGGTGCTCTCGGCGCGGCGTGGTCAACGTGGTCAAGAAACGACTTCTATCGGAAGAGTACTGTACGTGGAGAGGCTGACAGCTGGGTCCACGGCCGCAGCAAGGAAGTGCCTCCTTATTACGCGGAAAATAATGATTCCTCCACCTGACAGCAGGGACCCACCGGACGGGCCACCGTATTTCGCGAAAAAAATGTTTCCCCCTGACTGCTGGGACCCACCAGCTACATCTTCTCGCGAAAGGAAGTGCCTGACAGTCGGGAGCCACCTGGTCGAAGCGTATGTAGCGTTGTCATTCTGGTCGCAAACGTGTACGTACATACCGGTCGATGTAGACGCGCGCACGTGTCGTAGTAGAGGCGCACACGTAGCATGTACACGTACGTACAGCGGCCAGGGTGCAAGAAAGAAAATACGGCCACGTATGTACCTACAGGCGGGGTCTCGAACGCCTACTCGCGCATACGTACGGCCAGGGCTCATGTTGTTTGGGAACGTTGTAATTTAAAAAAAATTCCTACGGACACGCAAGATCATGGTGATGCATAGCAACGAGCGGGGAGAGTGTGTCCACATACCCTCGTAGACCGAAAGTGGAAGCGTTAGCACAACGCGGTTGATGTAGTCATATGTCTTCACGATCCGACCGATCCAAGTGCCGAACGTACGGCAGCTCCGAGTTCAGCACACGTACAGCTCGATGACGTCCCTCGAACTCTGATCCAGCCGATCTTTGAGGGAGAGTTCCGTCAGCACGACGGCGTGGTGACGGTGATGATGATGCTACCGACGAAGGGCTTCACCTAAGCACCGCTACGATATGATCGAGGTGGAATATGGTGGAGGAGGGCATCACACACGGCTAAGAGATCAAGAGATCAATTGTTGTGTTTCTGGGGTGCCCCCCTGCCCCCGTATATAAAGGAGCAAGGGAGAGGCCGACCCTAGAGGGGGCGCGCCAAGTGTGGGGAGTCCTACTAGGACTCCCAAGTCCTAGTAGGATTCCCCTTTCCTTTCCGAAGTAGGAGAGAAGGAAAGAGGGGGAGAGGGAGAAGGAAAAGGGGGCTGCACCCCTTGTCCAATTCGGACCAGAGCGGGGCGCGTGCCTCCTTCCTTTTGGCCTCTCTCCTCTACTCCCGTATGGCCCAATAAAGCCCAATATTTCTCCCCGTGAATTCCCGTAACTCCCCACTAATCCGAAAATACCCGAATCACTCGGAACCATTCCGATGTCCGAATATAGTCGTCCAATATATCGATCTTTACGTCTCGACCATTTCGAGACTCCTCGTCATGTCCGCGATATCATCCGGGACTCCGAACCACCTTCGGTACATCAAATCACATAACTCATAATACAAATCATCATCGAAATTTAAGCGTGCGGACCCTATGAGTTCGAGAACTATGTAGACATGACCAAGACACGTCTGCGGTCAATAACCAATAGCGGAACCTGCATGCTCATATTGGCTCCTACATACTCTACGAAGATCTTTATCGGTCAAACCGCATAACAACATACGTTGTTCCCTTTGTCATCGGTATGTTACTTGCCCGAGATTCGATCGTCGGTATCTCAATACCTAGTTCAATCTCGTTACCGACAAGTCTCTTTACTCGTTCCGTAACACATCATCCCGCAACTAACTCATTAGTTACAATGCTTGCAAGGGTTATAGTGATGTGCATTACCGAGTGGGCCCAAAGATACCTCTTCGGCAATCGGAGTGACAAATCCTAATCTCGAAATACGCCAACCCAACAAGTACCTTCGGAGACACCTGTAGAGCACCTTTATAATCACCCAGTTACGTTGTGACGTTTGGTAGCACACAAAGTGTTCCTCCGGTAAACGGGAGTTGCATAATCGCATAGTCATAGGAACATGTATAAGTCATGAAGAAAGCAATAGAAGAATACAAAACGATCAAGTGCTAAGCTAACGGAATGGGTCAAGTCAATCACATCATTCTCCTAATGATGTGATCCCGTTAATCAAATGACAACTCATGTCTATGGCTAGGAAACATAACCATCTTTGATCAATGGGCTAGTCAAGTAGAGGCATACTAGTAACACTCTGTTTGTCTATGTATTCACACATGTATCATGTTTTCGTTTAATACAATTCTAGCATGAATAATAAATATTTATCATGTAATAAGGAAATAATAACTTTATTATTGCCTCTAGGGCATATTTCCTTCAGTCTCCCACTTGAACTAGAGTCAATAATCTAGTTCACATCGCCATGTGATTTAACACCAATAGTTCACATAACCATGTGATTAAGACCCATAGTTCACATCGTGATGTGACCAACACCCAAAGGGTTTACAAGAGTCAATAATCTAGTTCACATCGCTATGTGATTAACACCCTAAGAGTACTAAGGTGTGATCATGTTTTGCTTATGAGAGAAGGTTAGTCAACGGGTCTACCACATTCAGATCCGTATGTATTTTGCAAATTTCTATGTCAACAATGCTCTGCACGGAGCTACTCTAGCTAATTGCTCCCACTTTCAATATGCATCCAGATTGAGACTTAGAGTCATCTGGATCAGTGTCAAAATTTGCATCGACGTAACCCTTTACGACGAACCTTTTGTCACCTCCATAATCGAGAAACATATCCTTATTCCACTAATGATAATTTTGACCGCTATCCAGTGATCTACTCCTAGATCACTATTGTACTCCCTTTGCCAAACTCAGTGTAGGGTATACAATAGGTCTGGTACACAGCATGGCATACTTTATAGAACCTATGGCTGAGGCATAGGGAATGACTTTCATTCTCTCTCTATTTTCTGTCGTGGTCGGGCTTTGAGTCTTACTCAAATTTCACACCTTGTAACACAGGCAAGAACTCTTTCTTTGACTGTTGCATTTTGAACCACTTCAAAATCTTGTCAAGGTATGTACTCATTGAAAAAACTTATCAGCGTCTTGATCTATCTCTATAGATCTTGATGTTCAATATGTAAGCAGCTTCACCGAAGTCTTTCTTTGAAAAACTCCTTTCAAATACTCCTTTATGCTTTCCAGAAAATTCTACATTATTTCCGATCAACAATATGTCATTCACATATATTTATCAAAAATGTTGTAGTGCTCCAACTCACTTTCTTGTAAATACAGGCTTCTCCAAAAGTCTGTATAGAACCATATGCTTTGATCACACTATCAAAGCATTTATTCCAACTCCGAGAGGCTTGCACCAGTCCATAAATGGATCACTGGAGCTTGCACACTTTGTTAGCTCCCTTTGGATCGATAAAACCTTTAGGTTGCATCATATACAACTCTTCTTCCAGAAATCCATTCAGGAATGCAGTCTTTACATCCATTTGCCAAATTTCATAATCATAAAATGCGGCAATTGCTAACATGATTCGGACGGACTTAAGCATCGCTACGGGTGAGAAGGTATCATCGTAGTCAATCCCTTGATCTTGTTGAAAACCATTCGCAACAAGTCGAGCTCTATAGACAGTAACATTATCGTCAGCGTCTGTCTTCTTCTTGAAGATCCATTTATTCTCAATTGCTTGCCGATCATCGGGCAAGTCAACCAAAGTCCACACTTTATTCTCATACATGGATCCCATCTTAGATTTCATGGCCTCAAGCCATTTTGCGGAATCTGGGCTCACCATTGCTTCTTCATAGTTCGTAGGTTCGTCATGGTGTAGTAACATGACCTCCGGAACAGGATTACCGTACCACTCTGGTGCGGATCTCACTCTAGTTGACTTACGAGGTTCGGTAGTAACTTGATCTGAAGCTTCCTCACTAATTGGTGTAGGTGTCATAGGAACTGGTTTCTGTGATGAACTACTTTCCAATAAGGGAGCAGGTACAGTTACCTCATCAAGTTCTACTTTCCTCCCACTCACTTCTTTTGAGAGAAACTCCTTCTCTAGAAAGGATCCATTCTTAGCAACGAATATCTTGCCTTCGGATCTATGATAGAAGGTGTACCCAACTATCTCCTTTGGGTATCCTATGAAGACACATTTCTCCGATTTGGATTCGAGCTTATCAGGTTGAAGCTTTTTCACATAAGCATCGCAGCCCCAAACTTTAAGAAACGACAACTTTGGTTTCTTGCCAAACCACAGGTCATAAGACGGCATCTCAACGGATTTTGATGGTTCCCTATTTAATGTGAATGCAGCCGTCTCTAAAGCATAACCCCAAAACGATAGCGGTAAATCAGTAAGAGACATCATAGATCGCACCATATCTAGTAAAGTACGATTACGACGTTCGTACACACCATTACGTTGTGGTGTTCCGGGTGGCGTGAGTTGCGAAACTATTCCGCATTGTTTCAAATGAAGACCAAACTCGTAACTCAAATATTCTCCTCCACGATCAGATCGTAGAAACTTTATTTTCTTGTTACGATGATTTTCAACTTCACTCTGAAATTCTTTGAACTTTTCAAATGTTTCAGACTTACGTTTCATTAAGTACATATACCCATATCTGCTTAAATCATCTGTGAAGGTGAGAAAATGACGATACCCGCCGCGAGCCTCAACATTCATCGGTCCACATACATCTGTATGTATGATTTCCAACAAATCTGTTGCTCGCCCCATAGTTTCGGAGAACGGCGTTTTAGTCATCTTGCCCATGAGGCACGGTTCGCAAGTACCAAGTGATTCATAATCAAGTGGTTCCAAAAGCAGTATGGAGTTTCTTCATGCGCTTTACACCAATATGACCTAAACAGCAGTGCCACAAATAAGTTGCACTATCATGATCAACTCTGCATCTTTTGGCTTCAATATTATGAATATGTGTATCACTACTATCGAGATTCAACAAAAATAGACCACTCTTCAAGGGTGCATGACCATAAAAGATATTACTCATATAAATAGAACAATCATTATTCTCTGATTTAAATGAATAACCGTCTCGCATCAAACAAGATCCAGATATAATGTTCATGCTCAACGCTGGCACCAAATAACAATTATTCAGGTCTAAAACTAATCCCGAAGGTAGATGTAGGGTAGCGTGCCGACCGCGATCACATCGACTTTGGAACCATTTCCCACGCGCATCGTCACCTCGTCCTTAGCCAATCTTCGCTTAATCCGTAGTCCCTGCTTCGAGTTGCAAATATTAGCAACAGAACCAGTATCAAATACCCAGGTGCTACTGCGAGCATTAGTAAGGTACACATCAATAACATGTATATCACATATACCTTTGTTCACCTTGCCATCCTTCTTATCCGCCAAATACTTGGGGCAGTTCTGCTTCTAGTGACCAGTTTGTTTGCAGTAGAAGCACTCAGTCTCAGGCTTAGGTCCAGACTTGGGTTTCCTCTCCTCAGCAGCAACTTGTTTGCTGTTCTTCTTGAAGTTCCCCTTCTTCTTCCCTTTGCCCTTTTTCTTGAAACTGGTGGTCTTGTTGACCATCAACACTTGATGCTCCTTCTTGATTTCTACCTCTGCAGCCTTTATCCATCCCTTGCATGTTATAGTTCATCACGAAGCTCTTGTAGCTTGGTGGCAGTGATTAAAGAATTCTATCAATGACGCTATCATCCGGAAGATTAAATCCCAGTTGACTCAAGTGGTTGTTATACCCAGACATTCTGAGTATATGCTCACTGACAGAACTATTCTCCTCCATCTTACAGCTATAGAACTTATTGGAGACTTCATATCTCTCAATGTGGGCATTTGCTTGAAATATTAACTTCAACTCATGAAACATCTCATATGCTCCATGACGTTCAAAACGTTGTTGAAGTCCCGGTTCCAAGCCGTAAAGCATGGCACACTGAACTATCGGGTAGTCATCAGCTTTGCTCTGCCAGACGTTCATAACATCTGGTGTTGCTCCTGCAGCAGGTCTGGCACCTAGCGGTGCTTCCAGGATGTAATTCTTCTGTGGATCAATGAGGATAATCCTCAAGTTACGGACCCAGTCCGTGTAATTGCTACCATCATCTTTCAATTTTGCTTTCTCAAGGAACGCATTAAAATTCAACGGAACAATAGCACGGGCCATCTATCTACAATCAACATAGACAAGCAAAATACTATCAGGTACTAAGTTCATGATAAATTTAATTTCAATTAATCATATTACTTAAGAACTCCCACTTAGACAGACATCCCTCTAATCCTCTAAGTGATCACGTGATCCAAATCAACTAAACCATGTCCGATCATCACGTGAGATGGAGTAGTTTCAATGGTGATCATCACTATGTTGATCATATCTACTATATGATTCACGGTCGACCTTTCGGTCTCAGTGTTCCGAGGCCATATCTGCATATGCTAGGCTCGTCAAGTTTAACCTGAGTATCCTGCGTGTGCAACTGTTTTGCACCCGTTGTATTTGAACGTAGAGCCTATCACACCCGATCATCACGTGGTGTCTCAGCACGAAGAACTTTCGCAACGGTGCATGCTCAGGGAGAACACTTATACCTTGATAATTTAGTGAGAGATCATCTTATAATGCTACCGTCAATCAAAGCAAGATAAGATGCATAAAAGATAAACATCACATGCAATCAATATAAGTGATATGATATGGCCATCATCATCTTGTGCTTGTGATCTCCATCTCCGAAGCACCGTCATGATCACCATCGTCACCGGCGTGACACCTTGATCTCCATCGTAGCATCGTTGTCGTCTCGCCAACTTATGCTTCTACGACTATCGCTACCGCTTAGTGATAAAGTAAAGCATTACAAGGCGTTTGCATTGCATACAATAAAGCGACAACCATATGGCTCCTGCCAGTTGTCGATAACTCGGTTACAAAACATGATCATCTCATACAATAAAATATAGCATCATGCCCTGACCATATCACATCACAACATGCACTGCAAAAACAAGTTAGACGTCCTCTACTTTGTTGTTGCAAGTTTTACGTGGCTGCTACGGGCTGAGCAAGAACCGTTCTTACCTACGCAACCAAACCACAACGATAGTTTGTCAAGTTAGTGTTGTTTTAACCTTCTCAAGGACCGGGCGTAGCCACACTCGGTTCAACTAAAGTTGGAGAAACTGACACCCGCCAGCCACCTGTGTGCAAAGCACGTTGGTAGAACCAGTCTCACATAAGCGTACGCGTAATGTCGGTCCGGGCCCTTCATCCAAGAGTACCGCCGAACCAAAGTATGACATGCTGGTAAGCAGTATGACTTATATCGCCCACAACTCACTTGTGTTCTACTCGTGCATATAACATCTACGCATAAAACCAGGCTCGGATGCCACTGTTGGGGAACGTAGTAATTTCAAAAAAATTCCTACGCACACGCAAGATCATGGTGATGCATAGCAACGAGCGGGGAGAGTGTGTCCACGTACCCTCGTAGACCGAAAGCGGAAGCGTTAGCACAACGCGGGCAATGTAGTCGTACATCTTCATGATCCGACCGATCCAAGTACCGAACTTACGGCACCTCCGAGTTCAGCACACGTTCAGCTCGATGACGTCCCTCGAACTCCGATCCAGCCGAGCTTTGAGGGAGAGTTCCGTCAGCACGACGGCATGCTGACGGTGATGATGATGCTACCGACGCAGGGCTTCGCCTAAGCACCGCTACGATATGATCGAGGTGGAATATGGTGGAGGGGTGCACCGCACACGGCTAAGAGATCAAGAGATCAATTGTTGTGTCTCTTGGGTGCCCCCATGCCCCCGTATATAAAGGAGCAAGGGAGAGGCCGGCCCTGGAGGGGGCGCGCCAAGTGTGGGGAGTCCTATTAGGACTCCCAAGTCCTAGTAGGATGCACCCCTTGTCCAATTCGGAACAGAGGGGGGGCGCTCGCCTCCTTCCTTTTTGCCTCTCTCCTCTGTTCCCGTATGGCCCAATAAGGCCCAATACTTCTCCCGGTGAATTCCCGTAACTCCCCGGTACTCCGAAAATACCCAAATCACTCGGAACCTTTCCGATGTCCGAATATAGTCGTCCAATATATCGATCTTTACGTCTCGACCATTTCGAGACTCCTCGTCATCTCGCCGATCTCATCTGGGACTCCGAACTACCTTCGGTACATCAAATCACATAACTCATAATACAAATCGTGATCGAACTTTAAGAGTGCGGACCCTACGGGTTCGAGAACTATGTAGACATGACTGAGACACGTCTCCGGTCAATAACCAATAGCGGAACCTGGATGCTCATATTGGCTCCTACATACTCTACGAAGATCTTTATCGGTCAAACTGCATAACAACATACGTTGTTCCCTTTGTCATCGACATGTTACTTGCCCGAGAATCGATGGTCGGTATCTCAATACCTAGTTCAATCTCGTTACCGGCAAGTCTCTTTACTCGTTCCGTAATACATCATGCCGCAACTAACTCATTAGTTACAATGCTTGCAAGGGTTATAGTGATGTGCATTACCGAGTGGGCCCAAAGATACCTCTCTGACAATCGGAGTGACAAATCCTAATCTCGAAATACGCCAACCCAACAAGTACCTTCGGAGACACCTGTAGAGCACCTTTATAATCACCCAGTTACGTTGTGACGTTTGGTAGCACACAGAGTGTTCCTCCGGTAAACGGGAGTTGCATAATCTCATAGTCAAAGGAACATGTATAAGTCATGAAGAAAGCAATAGCAGAATACTAAACGATCGTGTGCTAAGCTAACAGAATGGGTCAAGTCAATCACATCATTCTCCTAATGATATGATCCCATTAATCAAATGACAACTCATGTCTATGGCTAGGAAACATAACCATCTTTGATCAACGAGCTAGTCAAGTAGAGGCATACTAGTGACACTCTGTTTGTCTATGTATTCACACGTGTATCATGTTCTCGGTTAATACAATCACTAGTTGAAAAAGGGTCAAATGTGAGACACATTAGTCCCGGTTTGCATATGAGCCGGCACTAATGTGTCCATTAGTGCCGGTTCAAATGGCAAGGCGGGAGGAGATCTTTAGTACCGGTTTAGTGCGAACCTTCGGTGCCGGTTCATGCCACGAACCGGTACTAAAGAGGCTGGGGCCCGGCCAGCCCCTTTAGTACCGGTTCGTGGCATGAACCGGTAGTAAAGATGTTGTGGCAGGCTGTTTTTAGTCCCACCTCGCTCCCCTAGCAATATTTTTACCACCTTAAATATGATACTTCTCAAACTATCACAAGCACTTGGTCTTCATTGAACTCTATGTGTAGAATTTGTGGTTGCAATATGAGTCTTCACCGGTTTCTAAACCGTTGAGGACTCGTATTGACAATTCAGATTGTACAAAAAAGATCAATGATAATCAATGTATTTTTTATGTATATTTGTACATGTTACACGGGCACTTCAATGTTTTTTAAACTTATTTTCACTCCAACTATTTTGGGTTCAGTATGCAGCATTCAAAGCGACGTCATCAATTTCCAACACGTTCTGACATCATTTGCTGTTTTTCAGTCATTTACCGATTACTTTAGAGAGCAAAATGACCGTGAAATTTAAAATCAGTACAAAATGAACTCTGAAAATGTTGGAACTTGGCATGGTATCATCATTTCACCCGCATAGCATGTGCAAAAGAGTAGAGAGGGTCACGGCAAAAACTGGACGCACTTCGTGTACAAACTGGACAATCTCTTTCGGAGTATCAGGGTTTCGGACGAGAACTCATTTGTTACACGGGTGATTTGATCATCTAATTAAAATATTACTATATAGAACTAGGTACTTTGTTTTAGTAAGAAAATTAGTAGAACAAGTTTATTTTTAGTAAATGCTTAGTTGAATTAATATAACTTGTGTATTTTTATAGTAAATGCTTAGTTGAATTAATAGAACTAGTTGAATTAATAGAAGTAGTTGAATTAGTTGAATTAACAGAACTAGTAAGTGTTTAATGTTTCACCTATATGAACATAGGAAATGTCGTCTGACGATGAAAAAGATTTCATTATGTGCGAATACTGTGAAGACCAGCGCGGCCTGTGCGACAGGAATTTCCTTGTTGATGATAGGCGCTTCAGCATCAAGCTGGCTGAGACCTTCGAAGTGGATACAGTAAGTCACAATGACAAGTCTTTTTTCGTAATTAAGCATGACTTATATATGCTTCATTTGCTTCAACTTATAATTTTAAATTTTCACTATTCTACTAGCGCATCCCCTGCCATGCAAGAATTTTTGTCTTGGATAAGATAGGTTTCAGTGCTATGGAAACTATGGAGGTAAAGAGAGTTTACATGAAGACCGAGCATGGTTATACTTTCAACGTCAAATTATACAATGCAGACACATACACCTATTTTCAATGCAAAACTTGGCAAGCACTATGCAAGGCTTATGCATTTGAGCCTGATATGGTTATCACCTTTGATATTCGTCTGGAAGATGATATTGAAGGTAATAGAGACATCTGGGTCGATGTGCAGACGCCTCCAGTTCTACCATTATGTGAGTTTCTCAACCATATTTATGTCTTTGATATTGTTTATTCAAAAATAGTTGACAACTAATTTCTATTAACAGCTTATTCCATTAAAGCAAACATGTCCGACGCTTGGTAGACAGGACCTACTACTGTCCCGGAGCTAAACTAAACTGCGAGGAGATAAGTCATTATGTTTCAGGGCTTGAGGATCTTCATACTGTCAAGACAAATTTTCTTCCTGCACTTAGAAATGTTAGTACTCAAAACGTGCGACCAATAGTGATCGTATTGAACTACGGTCACATCTATTTACGAAAGATGGTAAGATTTTTACTATTTGTCCTCGTTGCATCTTTTGCATACATTATTTTTTTGCTAAACTTTCATTGCTAAGTATATTAATTACTATACGATGTTCTTCAACAGGGATTCCCGATGACAGTTGTGCCTCAGTGGATCGAGACTAAAGGTCACATGTCAATGGTTAGCTTACGGCCAAGATATCCTACATTGCACATGAGTGCATTCAGAATTTCTAAAAGCGATGAATGCTTAATAGTGGAAGATTGGAGCAAAATTGTTAACGATCCCAGAGAAGTACTAGGGGGCAGCAATGAGAAGAGGAGCCCACGATTAGGAGACAGGTTCATCTGCATGCTCCAGTATGATGAATCAGGAGAGCTATACATGTTCTATGCTGTTTTACTTGAGTGAGAGTAGTAGGAGTGATTTAGCTAGTTCATGCTCTTAGTACTTGTCCTCTCATGTCCGTGTTCTTCGTCCTGAACTTAATCTCAAAGAGTGATTTGCTTTTGTGGTGTTATGAACGCTTATAATATCATGACCATGTTGAACTCAATGATATCTTTGCTTCTGGTACAAGTGAATGTTTCTTCTTTAAGCTAGTGTTGGTGGTGATTAGATAGCGGTAATGACTATGATGATTAAACAGTGGTAACGACTATCATGATTTTTAGCTAGCTAGTATACTGTTTTTGATGATATGATGCAAGAGTTTTTATATTAATATGATGATGATGATGATGATGAGTTATTATATCATTTATGAAAGAAACCGCAGATTAGTTTCAGCTGGATGGATCCTAGCTAAGTGATCAAGTATATGCCATATCCATATTATACTTGATCACCTATAATTAAGTGATCAAGTATAATATATGGATATGGCATATACTTGATCACTTAGCTAGCTAGGATCCACTTGCATCCAGTCGAAACTAATCTGCGGTACCTTCACCTAATGATTTAACAACTCATTATAATGTAAAATAATCACTAAATTGAATTGAAAACACAAAATTAAAGGAAAAATAAAAATAAAACCAAAACACCCCCAAACATTTAGTACCGGTTGGTGTTACCAACCGGTACTAATGTCCTACACGCACCCGGGCCTGGCTCGTGCCACGTGGTGGCACTTTAGCGTCGGTTCGTGATGAACCGGTACTAAAGGGGGGGACCTTTAGTCCCCACTCTTTAGTGCCGGTTGTGGAACCGACACTAAAGGCCCTTATGAACCGGCGCTAAAGCCCAGTTCTGCACTAGTGAATTCTAGCATGAATAATAAACATTTATCATGTAATAAGGAAATAATAACTTTATTATTGCCTCTAGGGCATATTTCCTTCACATGTACATGGTTGGGTCGGAACGGAGAAACTGCGTCGTCGTCGTGTTCATGGGGAGGCAACGGAATGCCTCGTGTTCATGGGGAGGCAACGGAATGCGTCGTGTTCATCGGGAGGCAACGGAACGCGTGATGTTCATCGGGAGCCAACCGGCTTGGAGGAAACAGCCGACGGAAACGAGGCCTCGCGTACCGCAGAACGGAGGAAACGGCCTTGTGTTCGACCGGCCACGGTCGAAACGGGATCCTGTTCATCAGGAGGGGTCTGGCGTACCGCAAAACGGAGGAAACGGACCTCCTACGGTGGAAACGGGGTCCTGTTGATCGGGAGGGGTGTGGCGTACCGCAAAACGGAGGAAACGGACTTGTGTTGGAGCGCTACGGTCGAAACAGGGGTCCTGTTCATCAGGAGGGGTGTGGCGTACCGCAAAACGGGACTCCACGGGATACTGTTCATCTCCACCGTCGACTGCCTCCACGGGCTACTGTTCATCCACCGTCGACTGCCTCCACGGGCTCCTGTTCATCCACTGTCGACCTCCTCCAGCCTCCACCTGCGACTGTTCATCCACATATCATGCGTATGGTACCTTGCATTGCTATGCCATTTGCTTAGTTTAGACATGCTTTGTGTGAATGCCACCTGTTTAGTGTCTAATTACCATATATTTGAATTATGCGATGCCATCTGGTCGCAAGACATTATATATGTGAATTATGCAATGCTATCTTGTTGCAAGGCATTATATATGTGAATTATGCAATACCATGCTGTTTAGTCAAGCGTCATATATTTGAGTTATATCATGCTGTCCTTTTTTGTATTTCTCGTTGCATTTGTCGACAATGCTTGTATATTCAAATGCTCTTCCTGTGCATCAAGCATTTTAATTCGTGATGGAGAAATCTGGAGTGAAAATAAGGTCTTCACAGCAGACAATGCTACCTGCTGAAGCAGATATCTTGCTGGTTAAAGATAGCTCTTCAGAGGAGGATTCAGAGGCAGATGACCAGTCCTATTATCCCCCTGAGGTGTATGCTCAAACTTGCCAGGGTTATATTATTCATATCATGCATATGTTGTATTGCAATGCTTAGTTTTTACATCATATACACAATATTGAATGCCATCTCCTTAGTTGACACATCATATATGTGATTGCCCTCTGCTCACTTGCTTAGTATATAAATCATATATTTGAATTATATCATGCCAAGATGTTTACATAGACAACATGTATCTGAATTATGGCATGCCAACCCATTTTCTAAAGACATAATATACTTATATCATCTCTTCCTGTTTACATAGTCATCATATTTTGAATTATGTCCTTCTATCCGTGAATTATATCATGCCATCATGTTTCCATCGACGGCATGTATGTGATTTATGGCATGCCAACCACTTTAATAGACACATCGTGTCATGTTATATCATGTCATCATGTTTACATAGTCATCATATTTTTAAGTATGTCATTCTATCATGTTTAGTTAGCCATCATACATATGAAATTGTGTCATGCTATCCTGTTTAATTAGCCGTCATATATGTGAAATTATGTCCTGCTATTCTATTTGGTTAGACAACATAAATCTGAATTATTTCATGCCCTGTTTTCTTCCCGACAATCCATTGCACCTGTCTATCTTACAATGTCTGTACATTCAATTACTTTTCTTGTTTATCAGCCATTTCAATTGGACGGGGCGATGGCAGTATCTGTGGGAGTAAAAACATGGCCCTCAGAAAAGATCGTGCTACCTCACTACGAAAAAAAGACGCATCCGTGACATTTTGGGCCGAAAGAAAAAAAATTATGTCATACATATGACACTTCTATGACGATAATTGTGACAAAATCCGGTATCATCATAGATGTGGTGGGCTCCTACTTCTATGACAAAAAATCATTACAGAAAATGGGCTTTTCGTCCTGCGCGGGCCGGAGACGCAGCTGCATCACATTCTTTGAGCCGTCCATGACGGAAAAAACCATGGTAGAAGCGAGGGCGAGGAAAATTTCGGGGAGTTCCCGGTTACGGTGGGAGGTCGGGGGCCGAGCGATGCGCGTTTCTCTCGTACACGTACGCGCGTGTGTGCGAGGCGTTGGCTCTAACTGAACCCGAGCGAGGCGTTGGGCTCTAACTGAACCCGAGCCATTGCACTGCAGGCTACGCGTTACTGAACCCGAGCGATCGATCGATGGCTGTTAACTGAACCCGATCGAGCGATTCCTTCGCTACTGCTGCTAACTGAAGCCGAT